>NW_020837970.1:11759364-11879991 GCF_003676395.1 Aethalodelphis obliquidens | reverse complement strand
AGAAGATGTGGCACATATATACAATGGAATATTACTCAGCCATAAAAGGAAATGAAATTGAGCTATTTGTAATGAGGTGGATAGACCTAGAGTCTGTGATACAGAGTGAAGTAAGTCAGAAAGAGAACGACAAATACCGTATGGTAACACATATATATGGAATTTAAGAAAAAAAAATGTCATGGAGAACCTAGGGGTAAGACAGGAATAAAGACACAGACCTACTGGAGAACGGACTTGAGGATATGGGGAGGGGGAACGGTGAGCTGTGACAGGGCGAGAGAGAGGCATGGACATATACACACTAACAAACGTAAGGTAGATAGCTAGTGGGAAGCAGCCGCATGGCACAGGGATATCGGCTTGGTGCTTTGTGACTGCCTGGAGGGGTGGGATAGGGAGTGTGGGAGGTAGGGAGAGGCAAGAGATATGGGAACATAGGTATATGTATAACTGATTCACTTTGTTATAAAGCAGACACTAACACACCACTGTAAAGCAATTATACCCCAATAAAGATGTTAAAAAAAAAAAAGGATCATACACCATGATCAAGTGGGATTTATCCCAGGGATGCAAGGATTCTTCAGTATATGCAAATCAATCAATGTGACACACCATATTAACAAACTGAAGAAGAAAAACCATATGATCATCTCAGTAGATGCAGAAAAAGCTTTTGACAAAATTCAACACCCATTTATTATAAAAACTCTCCAGAAAGGTGGGCATAGAGCAAACCTACCTCAACATAATAAAGGCCATATACGACAAACCCACACAAACATCATTCTCAATGGTGAAAAACTGAAGGATTCCCTCTAAGATCAGGAACGAGAGAAGGATGTCCACTCTCACCACTATTATTCAAGATAGTTTTGGAAGTCCTAGCCCTGTCAATCAGAGAAGAAAAAGAAATAAAAGGAATACAAATTGGAAAAGAAGTAAAACTGTCACTGTTTGCAGATGACATGATACTATACTTAGAGAATCCTAAAGATGCCACCAGAAAACTACTAGAGCTAATCAATGAATGTGGTAAAGTTGCAGGATATAAAATTAATGCACAGAAATCTCCTGCATTCTTATACACTAATGATGAAAAATCTGAAGGAGAAATTATGAAAACATTTCCATTTACCACTGCAACAAAAAGAATAAAATACCTAGGAATAACCCTACCTAGGGAGACAAAAGACCTGTATGCAGAAAACTATAAGACTGATGAAAGAAATTAAAGATGATACCAACAGATGGAGAGATATACCATGTTCTTGGATTAGAAGAATCAATATTGTGAAAATGACTATACTACCCAAAGCAATCTACAGATTCAGTGCAATCCCTATCAAACTACCAATGGCATTTTTTACAGAACTAGAACAAAAATCTTAATATTTTTATGGAGACACAAAAGACCCCGAATAGCCAAAGCAGTCTTGAGGGAAAAAAATGGAGCTGGAGGAATCAGACTCCCTGACTTCAGACTACATACAAAGCTAGAGTCATCAAGACAATACGGTACTGGCACAAAAACAGAAATATAGACCAGTGGAACAGGATAGAAAGCCCAGAGATAAACTCACACACCTATGGTCAACTAATCTATGACAAAGGAGGCAAAGATATACAGTCGAGAAAGGACAGCCTCTTCAATAAGTGGTGCTGGGAAAACTGGACAGCTACATGTAAAAGAATGAAATTAGAACACTCCCTAACACCATACACAAAAATAAACTTAAAATGTATTAGAGACCTAAATGTAAGACCAGACACTATAAAACTCTAGAGAAAAACATAGGAAGAACACTCTTTGACATAAATCACAGCAAGATCTTTTTTGATCCACCTCCTAGAGTAATGGAAATAAAAACAAAAATAAACAAATGGGACCTAGTGAAACTTCAAAGCTTTTGCACAGCAAAGGAAACCATAAACAAGACGAAAAGATAACCCTCAGAATGGGAGAAAATATTTGCAAACGAATCAACAAATGATTAATCTCCAAAATATATAAACAGCTCATGCAGCTCAAAATTAAAGAAACCAACAACCCAATCCAAAAATGGGCATAAGACCTAAATAGACATTTCTCCAAAGAAGACATACAGATGGACAATAAGCACATGAAAAGCTGCTCAACATCACTAATTATTAGAGAAATGCAAGTCAAAACTACAGTGAGGTATCACCTCACACCAGTAAGAATGGGCATCATCAAAAAATCTACAAGCAGGGGCTTCCCTGGTGGTGCAGTGGTTGAGAGTCCGCCTGCCGATGCAGGGGACATGGGTTCGTGCCCAGGTCCGGGAAGATCCCACATGCCGCGGAGCGGCTGGGCCCGTGAGCCATGGCCGCTGAGCCTGCGCGTCCGGAGCTTGTGCTCCGCAATGGGAGAGGCCACAACAGTGAGAGGCCCAAGTACAGCAAAAAAAAAAAAAAAATCTACAAGCAACAAATGCCGGAGAGGGTGTGGAGAAAAGGGAACTCTCTTGCACTGTTGGTGGGAATGTAAATTGATACAGCCACTATGGAGAACAGTATGGAGGTTCCTTAAAAAACTAAAAATAGAATTACCATATGATCCAGCAATCCCACTACTGGGCATATACCCAGAGAAAATCATAATTCAAAAAGACACATGCAGCCCAACGTTCACTGCAGCACTATTTACAATAGCCAGGTCATGGAAGCAACCTAAATGCCCATCGACAGACAAATGGATAAAGAAGTTGTGGTACATATATACAATGGAATATTACTCAGCCATAAAATGGAACGAAATTGAGTCATTTGTTGAGACGTGGGTGGACCTCGAGACTGTCATACAGAGTGAAGTAAGTCAGAAAGAGAAAAACAAATATCGTATATTAACGCATGTATGTGGAACCTAGAAAAATGGTACAGATGAACCGGTTTGCAGGGCAGAAGTTGAGACACAGATGTAGAGAACAAACGTATGGACACTAAGGGGGGAAAACCACGGTGGGGTGGGGATAGTGGTGTGCTGAATTGGGCAATTGGGATTGACATGTCTACACCGATGTGTATAAAATTGATGACTAATAAGAACCTGCAATATAAAAAACCAACCAAAAAAACTAATACTAAACTTTCTTTGGTTTATTTGTATGGAAATTTGTTAATATGAATGTTTCAGGCATTACATGAAATTTCTAAAAATCTTATATGTTCTAGTATAATGTTATAAGTCATAATTCTAGTTATTACCTTAAAAAGTGTATCTCAGAAATAACTAAATTACCTTGTCATTTGCATTATTATGGACTTTCATCAAATCTTTAACCGTGGTCATTTTTATGTCTTTTGTCATTTACAGACAGTTCTGGGTGTACTCTGATGCTTCTGCAAAAATGTTCCTATAAAAGGGTTTCATCTTCAA
Organism: Aethalodelphis obliquidens; assembly: GCF_003676395.1. NCBI lineage: Eukaryota > Metazoa > Chordata > Mammalia > Artiodactyla > Delphinidae > Aethalodelphis > Aethalodelphis obliquidens. The sequence goes on along the minus strand of NW_020837970.1, from coordinate 11,876,588 downwards.
GGAATTCATGGAAAAGACTCTGACAAGTACAGGTTTCTGGTAACTGACTATACTGCTGAACTGAATGAATAAGCATTTTCAGAACTCTAATGGAAAAGTGATGAATTCATAAAAGTGCTAACAAAAGATCAAGATGAAAAAAAAATTTATTACATGGGACTGAGTGAACTGATGAGGATGATTATAATTTTTGTGACTTTGTTTGAATTAAAAAAAAATCCCACAAGGACTCAGAGGCAAAAAATATACAAATCAATTTTCACTGCAAAGTAAAGGAGCTGTTACAGTGGAGGATTACTGGACTGAATGTCAATATTATGACATAGTATGAGCGTGTTTCGTGTTTGGTAATTGCAATCATTGTTGCTTTTGTTGTGATCATCCATTTACAATGCTTGGTGTCCATTTACTTATCTCTTGTAAAAATAAAATACAGTGTGTGTGTGTGTGTGTGTGTGTGTGTGTGTGTGTGTGAGAGAGAGAGAGAGGAAAAAATAGGAAACCATCAACAAAACAAAAAGACAACCTACGGAATGGGAGAAAATATTTGCAAATGATGCAACATACAAGGGGTTAATATCCAAAATATACAAACAGGTCATTCAACTCAATATCAAAAAACAAACAACCCAATCAGAAAACGGGCAGAAGATCTAAATAGACATTTCTCCAAAGAAGACATACAGACGACCAATAGGCACATGAAAAGATGCCCAACATCATTAATGATTAGAGAAATGCAAATCAAAACCACAATGAGATATCACCTTACACCTGTTATAATAGCTATCATCAAAAAGTCCACAAATAGCAAATGTTGGAGAGGATGTGGAGAAAAGTGTACCCTAATACACTGTTGGGAATGTAAACTGTTCAGCCACTATGGCAAACAGTATGGAGGTTCCTTAAAAAACTAAAAATAGGGACTTCCCTGGTGGTCCAGTGGTGAAGACTCTGGGCTCCCAAGGCAGGGGGCCTGGGTTCAATCCCTGGTCAGGGAATTAGATCCTGCATGCTGCAGCTAAGATCCCTGGCACAGCCCAAATAAATAAAAATAAACAAATAAATAAATATTTTTTAGAAACTAAAAACAGAGCAGCTATATGATCCAGCAATCCACTCCTGAGTATGTATCCAGAAAAGACGAAAATTCTAATTCAAAAAAACACATGCACTATGAATAGTGCTGTTCACAGCAGCACTATTTACAATAGCCAGGACATGGAAATAACCCAAATGTCCATCAACAGGTGAGCAGCTTAAGAAGATGTGGTATATATATACAATGGAGTCTTACTCAGCCATAAAAAATAATGAAATATTGCCATTTGCAGCAACATGGATAGACCTAGAGAATATTATATTTAGTGAAGTAAGTCAAACAGAGAAATACTATATAATATCACTTATATGTGGAATCTAAAAAATAGTACAAATGAACTTATTTACAAAACAGAAACAGACTTACAAAGAAAAAAACCCTATGGTTACCAAAGGAGTGAGGGAGGTGGGGAGGGACAAATTAGAAATATGGGATTAACATGTATAAAGTACTATACATAAAACAGATAAGCAACAAGGGTTTACTGTATAGCACAGGGAACTACATTTAGTATCTAATAAATACCTATAATGGAATATAATCAGAAAACTGAATCACTATGATGTACACTTGAAGCTAACACAATATTGTAAATCAACTATAATTCAATAAAAAATTATTGATCTAAATATTTTTAAAAGTTTAAAAAAAATTTTTTAAGTTTAAAAAAATTGTTTACAGGTTGATTGAGTAGGCAACAAGAGATCATTCATGAGAACCCTATAAATCAATCTTGTAAATCCTGTTTAAGAAAAAAAAATCCACAATAGCTTGTTTGAAATTTTGCTATTGATTTCCCAAACAAAAGAAATAAGTATTGAACTTGAGAGATATATTTCAACGTTTAAACTTTATTTATGGACTTGCTTTTTTATCTCAAAAAACAAACAACAGGGCTTCCCTGGTGGCGCAGTGGTTAAGAATCTGCCTGCCAATGCAGAGGACCTGGGTTCAAGCCCTGGCCTGGGAAGATCCCACATGCCACAGAGCACCTAAGCCTGTGCACCACAACTACTGAGCCTGTGCTCTAGAGCCCATGAGCCACAACTACTGAGCCTGCGTGCCACAACTACTGAAGCCCTTGTGCCTAGAGCCTGTGCTCTGCAACAAGAGAAGCCACCACAATGAGAAGCCCATGCACTGCAACAAAGAGCAGCCCCCACTCGCCGCAACTAGAGAAAGCCCGTGTGCAGCAACAAAGACCGAATGCAGCCAAAACCAAATAAAAAATAAAACAAAAAACAAAATTCATCCAGGTAAGTGATCCAAGTCCCATGTGGTATGAAATACCTTTCTCATATGGAATAGATGGTAGAAGAAGGTTCTCCATCTCAACACAGCATGTGCAGATGAAGGGTGCCACAATGGCAGGGAGGCTGTGTGCTGTGCTGGGGACTGAATCCCACCGCAAACTGTGAGGCCTCAGGCCAGACACACCTCTCAAATCATCAACCTGATGGGTTGGTTTCAAAGCCTCATTTTCTTTTTGTAAGTTTTAGTTTCAGTTATTTTTAAAAATAGACTATTTTTTTAATAACAGTTAAAGAAAACTGAGCAGATAGTACACAGTTCCCATACATCCATCTCACAGCATAGTTTCACCTTTGTTCACTTGCATGTGTGTTAGTATTATATAATGTTTGCAGGTTTCTCTGTAGGATAAATGCCTAGATGTGGGACTGCTACGTCAAAGGGTAAATGTATTTGTAGTTTCGTGGATAATGCCAAATTGCCTTTCAGAGGATTGTACCACTGTGAACTCCCACCAGCTATGTGTGAGAACTGGAGCCCCTTTCAACTCTAGCAGTTTTTATTCTGTCTTCTTCCCAGGACGCAGGCCCAAAGGCTAACTTTGTGGGGAGCTTTTCTAAGATATGGGCTCCGAAACTGGCCACAGCCAGCTGTGCCACATGCAGGAGAGCTCACATTAGACAGAAACAGCTTTCAGGCAGAACTTCCCGGCTCAAATGACAAAATTTGAATAAGGTGTGAAGGTGAGTTAATAGTATCCTAGCAGGCTTCCCTGGTGGTGCAGTGGTTGAGAATCTGCCTGCTAATGCAGGGGACACGGGTTCGAGCCCTGGTCTGGGAAGATCCCACATGCCGCGGAGCAACGAGGCCCGTGAGCCACAACTACTGAGCCTGCGCGTCTGGAGCCTGTGCTCCGCAACAAGAAAGGCCGCGATAGTGAGAGGCCCGCGCACCGCGATGAAGAGTGGCCCCCACTTGCCACAACTAGAGAAAGCCCTCGCACAGAAACGAAGACCCAACACAGCAAAAATTAATTAATAAACTCCTACCCCCAACATCTAAAAAACAAAAAGGTTTAAAAAAAATAGTATCCTAGCAGTGTTAATTTCCTGGTTATGTAAGATGTTAACATTTGGGGAAGCTGAGTGAAGAGTATTTGGAAATTCTTTGAACTATTTCTGCAGCTTTTTCGTAAGTCTGAAATGATTTTAAAATTGAGAGCTTAAAACTTTAAAAGGTATTTTGAAAAAGAGGGAAAAAATGCGTGTGTGCCTCCTGGAACTGTCAAAATGTACAAATAAGCTGAGACTAGAAACAGTTGTGGAGTAAGCACAGCATTCATAAAAGTCAGGGATTGAATTAAGGGCGGTCCTTCTCATAAGGGATGGATGGAGCCCTTCACCAGGTTGGGGAGACAGGAATGCTCAGTTTGGCCCCTGACCTCACCACCTGATGAGCTGCTTATCCACCCTGTGCCCAGAGTCCTCTCTGAAAAGACATCCCTTGCACCACAGAGGGCTGCTGTGAGGCTCCAGTGAGATGCAGGAGATGAAAGTAAACTGAGAGCTGCAAATGACGATACCTCTGGGAAGGGATTACCTGCAAAACCTGAGACAGGCCTCCATGAAAAAGATCACAAACACTTGCCTGCTGGTCCTAATATGGGTTTCAGTGGAAGCAGCTGGAAGTCTGTTTACAGTAATTGCTTTTTAAGCCCTTAAACGGTGGTCCTCCTCTGTTCAGTGGCCCCCACTCAGGTTCCATGCTCCTGAATGTCCAGTCCCTCCAGTTACATGGCTGTGCACCTCCTTGGGGCGCTAGAGTCATCGTTTGCTTTCTTCCTGATGCTTTCTGCCAAAGACAAGAATCCTGTTGCCTCTTGTTGCCTGAGCGCTGCCTCACAAGGCTAGTTTGATGTTTTAATTGCCTGCAAGAGTTTATGTTAAAAGAAGATGCAGAGTAGTATTTAAGAACATGCTGGAAGAAGAACCAAGTCATCCCTAATTCCTCCCCTCTGAAGTGACTGTTTTCTCACCTTGTGTGTGGCAGCTGGGGGAGATCGACCACACAGGGGACTTTCCTCTTGCTCCTTGATAACGTGCTATTGACGCTTTTCCTTGTTGCCAAGTGACTGATGTACCTTCATTACTATGGATGGCTGCCTAGTACCCCATCCTGTGGTTGCCCTGTAATGCACCATGGCAATGGAGGTTACAGAGTTTAAGCCTTTTTCATCATGAGCCAATTTTGTTTTTAATGAGGGATCATTACTAGAACCTGTTACTCCGCTTACCTGATGGTTCTACATGGTGCCCTGAATCGCAAATCCCAAAAAACGCTTTTGGGATTGACAGACTCAAATAGGTTGTGACGGCCTCAGAAATTTTATTTGACCAGATGTTACTGGTTCAACTCATCTTAAGCCAGTTTTGGCCCATAGGTCTTAATGTTTGTGAAAAACAAGCCTGCAGGCTGTTCCCACCCTACTCCAAACTGGAGAAAAAAACAAATCAATGTAGTATAGAGAGCTGGATAGGAAGAGATTGTAGCTTCAGTGGCGTTGGGGCTGTGAAGGTGATAGGGATCGTCTGGGTCACCCTCACGGCACAGATGGGGAGACTGGGGCCAGGAGGTACTGTGAGTTGCCCAAGGCTCCGTCTGGGTTCCAGGAGGAGGCAGGGCTAGGACCATCAATCTGAAAGGTTCAGAGCCAGCGCCACAGCGCCGTGGTCTGAGCAGCCTTGGAGGGCCCTGCTGCATTCCAGCGGGGCCATGCAACTCTGACTCGCACCCGGGGCTGCCCTGAACAGCAGGCGGGCGGGGGGACACTTACCAGCCAGGTCCCTCCTGCCAATGGCGACGAGGCCTTTGAAGAGCACTCTGCTGGGGTTCTCACTGGCTGTGACCGGTGCCCGTGCTCCCGGTAGCTCTCGGTGCCTGAGTATCACGAGGGGAGAAAGAGAGAGAGAGAAGGCGTCAACCCCGCCTGCCTTACCAGAGCCAGGCCTGAGCACACCCCTTACCGCCACCAGAACATCAGACCCTCCTCTAAGCGCTCACAGAACTCAGCCCATATATGGGGAGGGCATGGGAGGAAGGGGAGGAGCAGCCTCAGATGGGATGGGGGTGGAGTTTCGTGTCAGGGACACCTGGATCTCCCCAGTGCCAGGCTTTCCCCTGAGCATCCACCATCTATCCTATTGGTGTCACTGGGAAGAGAGAAAGAATTGGCATTCACTGTGGTACCACGATGCACACACGACTGTACAGTTCATCTCTCTGGCGGCTCACAATAACCTGTGACTTGCAAGCTAGCGGCCCTGTTCTTTCCCCCGAACCAGTGGTTCTCAGCCATAAGTGCTCACTGGAGACACCTGGGAGGCTTTAGCAAACACTGACACCTGGGTCCCCCTCCCCGTTCTGAGATTCCTAGTACTTGAGTCTGGGTGTGGCCTAGGCAACAGATCAGTGTTAAGCCTTCCCAGGTGATTACAATGTTTGGAAAATAAGTGCCCATGCTCTTCAGTGCTGGTGGTGGGGTTAGCTTGTTATTCAACTGTGACCAGGTCAGCTCTCCCAGCTAGGGACAGATGGGCTGGCTCAGCCATGGGGGCACAGCCATCAGGTCCAAGTCAGTCAGCCACTGCGTCCCTGATGTTCTGGTGTCCGTGGGCCCCCAGCAGGCACTTCCTCCTGGTGCTGCTCGTGATGTAGCAGTTTCATTTGACCCGTTTATTCACTACCCCTTGTCCCCAGCCCTGTAATTTACCAGTGCTCCTTTATCGTCTATGAAATCCGCATGGGTAATAGAGTTCACTTGTGGACTCCCCACTCTATTCCACTACCTGATTTGCCTATGTTTCTGTCAGGTATCTCTCTGTGTTAAATATTCTAGCTTTCTAACATTGAGTCTGGTTGAGTTAGACCCTCTTCGCTTTTTTCCTCCAGAATATTCATTTATATATTCCCTGTTTCTTCTTTCAGACGAACTGTAGAATCCTTTAGTCAAGTTTCAAAAACCTCCTATTTTGATTTGATTAAAATTGGATCAAAGCTTTAATACGGGGAAAATCAATATCTACATGACACTTCTTTTAGCTGGAAATACAGAATGTCATTCTACTTACCCAAGTCTTCTTTTATAGTTCAAATAATTTGTATTGTCTTACTCATATGTCATTCATATTTCTTCTTAGAAACACACACTATTGTAAATGGAGTATATTTTTACATACATTTTTAATATATATTATATATTTTTAAACAAAATTTTTTAATATATTTAAAATATACATTTTTACATATATATACCTCTATATATTTTGCCCACTTATTGATGGTACAGAGGAATACTATGGTGTTCGTGTATTTAATCATGTTTAGCCATTTCATTGAATTATTTTATTCTAAGAGTTTTTCCGTTGATTCTTCTGGACTTCCTGTGTGTGTGTGTGTGTGTGTGTGTGTGTGTGTGTATCTCATCTGAAATTAATAAATCTCTCTCTTCCTTTCCAGTATTTACACTCAATTTCTATTTCTGTCTCATGCCTTAATACCAGGGCCCGAATTTTCAAATAGATGTTAAATAATAGTGGCAACAGCAGCTCCTCTCCTTTTTACAGGGAGCACCTTTAGTTTCATGTGTGAATGATGGGTTTCAGCTCAAGCTGATTCGTGAAGAATGTGAAGTTCACAGGTCAATGTGGAGGGAGGGGCAGAGGGCCCAGTCTGTGTAAAGGCCTGGAGAGGGGAAGAGCACGTGATGTGTTGGAAGTGGCGTGTGGCTTGCTAAGGCTTTTCCCCCAGAAGCACAGAAAACTGAACACACCCCACGTGCCCCCACCCCTCCACCTGGTTGCTCTGGGGCACCAAGGCAAGGTGGTACCTGTCCACTGTTGCTCAATGGCGTGGACGTGGGCCTCGGTGAACTCCCAGCAATACGCCAGCTTCTTCCACTCGTGGGGCTGCAGGTACCTGGAGGCCAGTCACCACAGCACAGAGCGGAGCTGATGTGTTTCCTGCCGATGGTCCTGCTTAAAGGTCAAGCTCTTCCCAGAGGGGTCACAGAGGTCCCTGCATGAGAGCTGGTCCTGTGGGGCAGATCCCAGAAGTGCAGCAGCTGTCTGGGGGAAATCCCTGCCAGGCTGTCCCTCGTGAGCCTGGACACAGAACTGATGTCATCACAGGCCTGAGGCATAGTGTCCATTACTCTGGTTTCTGACTCTGTGCCTTGCTTTGAGTGTTGGAAACTGAGTTGCTTACACTGTTTCTTCATCCAGAATTCCTTTTCTCACCTCCCTGTCTCTCAATCCCATTGCCACAGTCAAAAGACCACCTGGGTGCCACCTCTTCCAGGAAGCCTTCCCATTTCTCTCTTTTCTTTGTGTTCATATAGCACGAGTGTCAGTAGAATGACTCAGCAGCTGTGGCTAAAACCAGGCAAGCCAAGAATCAGGCACGAACTAAACTTGCCAAATGACAACAAGTAGAGAAGGTCTGGATTACAGAATTCTTTCTATGCAAAGCAGGTGATAAAATGAGAGGTTACCAAAAATTATGTAATAACTTAAGTTAAACCCACAGAAGTATTACTCAGCCATAAAAAGAAACGAAATTGAGCTATTTGTAATGAGGTGGATGGACCTAGAGTCTTGTCATACAGAGTGAGGTAAGTCAGAAAGAGAAAGACAAATACCATATGCTGACACATATATATGGAATTTAAGAAAAAAAAATGTCATGAAGAACCTAGGGGTAAAACAGGAATAAAGACACAGACCTACTAGAGAATGGACTTGAGGATATGGGGGGGGGAAGGGTAAGCTGTGACAAAGGGAAAGAGTGGCATGGACATATATACACTACCAAACGTAAGGTAGATAGCTAGTGGGAAGCAGCCACATAGCACAGGGAGATCAGCTCGGTGCTTTGTGACCACCTAGAGGGGTGGGATAGGGAGGGTGTGAGGGAGGGAGACGCAAGAGGGAAGAGAGGTGGGAACATATGTGTATGTATAACTGATTCACTTTGTTATAAAGCAGAAACTAGCACACCATTGTAAAGCAGTTATAATCCAATAAAGATGTTAAAAAAAAAAACCTGCTTTAAAAAAAAAAAAAAAAAAAAAAAAAATCAAAAAATAAAAAAAAAAAAGCCACAAAAGCCCCTCGAAAGGATGTGGATGCAGATTTCTAGTTGTTAAAAAGCTCAGGTGACCACTGCAAAGTAAAGCAACTGTTACAGTGGAGGATTACTGGACGGAATGTCAATATTATGACATAGTATGAGTGTGTTTCGTGTTTATTAATTGCAATCATTTTTGCTTTTGTTGTGGTCATCCATTTACAATGCTTGGTGTCAGTTTATTTATCTCTTGTAAAAATAAAATACAGTGTGTGTGTGTGAAAAAAAAAAAGGTCAGGTGAGTTCTAGCATCTGCAGCTCTGAATCTTACATCCTGGTTAACTGTGTCTGGCCAGTCACCTGGGAGGTGACGACCTGGGAGCTTGGCTCTCTCCTTGGGTGGTAAAAACTGTTTCTTTCGAGCTGTGTTCTCAACTGCATCTTACATTGGGATCATCTGGGAGCTTTAAGAACCACAGAAGCTTGGCCCTTATCCCTTAGATTCTGATTGAATTGGTCTAGGGGTAGGAAGGAGGGATTTGTGATTCTAACTGCACCACTGCCTTAGTGTTGAAAACTTTTAAAGCCTGAGGTGGTTTAAAATTAAGCATAGAGATGAATCAGTTCATCAAACCGTTGGTATTAATATTTAGGAGTAATCTGTTGTATGTAAAGGGGTTGTAATATTTACGAGAATCCAGCACGTCAGTGAAAGAGAAAATCTTATGATTCCTATGGAAATTTATCAATTGATTGATTTCTGGACAGTGATTTTTTTGAGAAGTGTTAAGAGAAATTTACTAAATTTGTAAACAATATCAGAATGTTTATGATATTCGAGATTCACTTTATAGGTTTAATTTATTGGATTTAATGGGATAATTTAAGAATTTAGGAAGCATTTGAAGTGCTTGAAAAGAAAACCTATTATATTAAATTTATTCTTTCAGTTTAAAACCTTTAAGGTAGTTTAACTAAGCTTAAACATGGGACCAAACTTTAATCAAAAGGCTTCCTTGAAAGTGACTGTTTAAAATTTACTAGTTGTATAAATATAATAATAAGATTGTAAAAATAAATTTAAAAGTTTGAGGAAAAGTAGGATTTAAATTTTGTAAACAATTTAGTATTAATTTCTAAAACTGAAATAAATGCAAAAATTTATTTTCTGTGTATAAAAGCAACCATTAAGGACAACAAAAAATCTCTCAACCCACCCCCATTTGCTGACATGGAGCTGTAAATGCAGGACCTTACAACTGCCACTCCTCTTTCCCAAATCCACAGCAGATATCACTAATCAATCGCAGCACACTTTCCTTCTGGGCTCAGAAAGTTGCCTGAATAGAACACCTCAAGCCACAATTCCAATCACCTGGAGCTGACAGTGAGCTGGAAACAATTTGCCATTTCTTTATTCATGCATGAATGCATTCATCCATCAACCAGGAGCTGCAGCAGGGTCTACTAGTATCTCCACACTGGCACGGACCTCAGTCAGCCTTATTTCACTGTGGTTTGGGTGTTCACCCATCTCTGGATGCCCTCAAAGAACCCTAGTGTTAGGTAAGGCAGGGATTATCACTCGCTTGGAAACTGAGGGGCCCCTGAATTGGTCAGGGCTGGGGTTCAAAACCAACTCCACCTGAAGCCATGGCCACTCCCTTTCCAACATGGAGAGACCAAGCACCGGGTCTCAGTACCTTCTCCCATCTGTAGAAGCAATCGGCTTTTATGATTTCCACCAGGCTGACATGGTTGATGTGGGTGGCCACTGGCAAGGTGGTTTTTCCTTGCTGCGGGTAAGAAGGGAGAAGGGAATCCAGAGTTCCTATAAGAGGGTATAGGGTGGCCTCTAGCACTGACTACAGACCCTCCTACCCAAAGAAAGTGGTTTCCAGCAGTCTACACTGGAGAGCAGAAGGGTTTTCTGGCAGTAATTCTGGGTGTGGAAAAGTCACAGGTAGAATAAGGCAATAATTCCAGCAACCACCTCTTGTGTTCTTCTAGAATAGGAGGACTTAAAGCTTATAAAACTCAGCCTGCATAAGTCTTCAAGGTCACCTGTGAGATAGATGTTACCAGCCTCATGTCTCAGATGAAACCAGAACCCAGAGAAGGGGCTTGGACTCCTGTGTCAAGTTTGCTGCCTCCCCTCAGGTTTCCAGCCCTTTGCTCCAGGCCTCTGGCAGAGTGCTGGCCTCCACCACCTCCAGGGACCTGCGGGGAGATGGGAAGCTCCTCTTCAAGCTTGGCCAGCTGCCCCGGGCCCCAGCTTCTCTCCCAGGAAGCCGGAAGCCCTTCCCAGGTCCAGCCTCAGGGCCTGTTCCCTGCCCCCATCTCTTTCCCACACCATCCCAAGGGCTGGGCCACGTGTGCAAGGGCCCTTCCCCTCATGAGCCTGTGACCTCTTCAGCCTCATACTAAGCCTTCAGCTCTTCTCAAACTTCTGGCCACCTGAGGAGGTGGCCACCCCAGAAGCACCGTGACCCAGGAAGCTTCCCCCAACCCTGTTTCACACGTACGGAGTTGTGGGGTGGTGACATGCTATTCCTCTAGCTCTCTTCCCCTCTCCCCAGCAGATGACTCAAGGAGCTCAAAGTCTGATGTGGGCCATGAAACAGAAGACAAACATATCACAGGCAAGGACCAGGAGAGGGGTGGGCCAAGTGCTGAGGGACCTCAGAGGACACAGGGGAAGGTGATGGAGGGGCAGGAAGGCTTCCTGGAGGAGGTTGCCTTTGAGCTGATATATAACAGATGGGAAGCCTTGAACATTCTGGGAGCAGGAGGCATTTGCATCAGGATCTCTGGCAAAGAGGGAGTCATGAAAGCTTGCAAGGGAGGCTGGTTGTGAGCAGAGGTACCTTATCTCTCAGGTTTAAGTTAACCCCAGCAATGAGGAGAATACCCACTATGTCCTGCCAGGCGTGCTCGGCGGCAAGGTGAGGGGTGTCTACTGCCTCTGGAAAAGAAGCCAAGAGGACGGAGAGCAGAAAAGCATGTAGAGATGGTCTGTGGCTCAAAGCCAGGACAGGACCAAGGTGGGTACACGCCCAACTGGGCCTTAACAGAGTTTCTCTAAGAAGTTATGTGGGGCTTCCCCGGTGGCGCACTGGTTAAGAATCCACCTGCCAATGTAGGAGACACAGACAGGTTTGAGCCCTGGTCCAGGAAGATCCCACATGCTGCAGAGCAACTAAGCCCATGTGCCACAACTACTGAGCCTGTGCTCTAGAGCCCATGAGCCGCAACTACTGAAGCCCAGGTGCCTAGAGCCCATGCTCCCAACAAGAGAAGCCACCGCAATGAGAAGCCTGCGCACCACAACGAAGAGTAGCCCCCGCTTGGCACAACCAGAGAAAAGCCCACATGCAGCAACGAAGACCCAACGCAGTCAAAAATAAAAATAATAAAATAAATTTATATAAAAAAAAGAAGTTATGTGGGAGGGTAAACTGGATTTAATCATAAACATAATACTCAGCAAACTCAGTAAATAACAAAAAAGTAGAAAGAACAAAGAAAAAATACCACTCGCTATCCCACCTAAGTCAACCTTTGTTAACAGTCTTAGTACATTTCTTCTAGTATTTTCTTTAAGGCAGAATGTTTTTAGTTTTATGGTTTTACATATTTGAGATCATCCTGTATATACATTTTGCATCTGTATAACTTCCTGCATATTATAAACTCTATAAACACCATTTTTATATAACTCCATAAGAGCCTATCTATGCCTATACCATAATTTAACCGAGCACTTCTCTCTTATTAAGTATTTGGGGCCCTTTTTGAAATGAAAACTGATAGACTGCTACAACAAATATCTTGGTACATGAGCTCTTAATATATTTCTTGAGGCTCAATTCTCAGACATGCAAATACTGACCATTTCAAAGGTATATGTTATATTCTGTCAAATTGCTTTCCACCACTAGTGGTTGTGTGTGGCGGCCCTGAGGATTGTATGGTTGGGGGGTGGATTGTGGGGATGGGGATTTTAAAACGCTCCTGATTGATCACAACTTCAGGACTCAGAGGCCTCTTGTTATACAAGATTAACCCAGTCACCCCTGCCCTGGGAATTTTCCCTAAGGGGAAAAAAAAAAAAAAATCAATGAAAGGAAAAGGTTGCATGTAGCAAAATGTTTACCACAGTGTTCTATACATCATGACAGAAACTTGGAAATACTCAAATGTTCAAAATAGAGGAATGGTTGATAAAATAATGCTACCTTCAACAAATATTCAAACAACTTTTGACAAGCTGAAAGAGTGATTCCTCAATTCTGGGCCAGGCTAGTAGACCACAGTTAAGCCCTGCTAACCTGGGAGGGTGCCCAGAGGCTCCATGGGGCCCAGATGGTTTCTGCAGCCACTTACATTGTCAACGGCGTCCAGGTCACTGCCGGTGTCGATAAGGAGCTGCACCAGGACGGGGAAGTTGTGCTTCACGGTGATGTGCACAGGAGAGGCGCCTGCTGGGGGCGGTGGAGAGGCACAGATCAGTTGATGGGTCCCTCCCAGGACTGCCCAGCTGCAGGCTGGTGCTAGAAGATGGGAGTTGGGAGGAGTACAGTTAAGTTCCCTACGTACGAACCTTCAAGTTGCGAACTTTCAAAGATGCGAGCATGCGTGCGCGTGTCCGATCACATAAATTAATTCACATGTCTGGCGTACATTGTCACATGCGTGCATCCTCTACTAGTCGTGCTTTTGTGTACTTTACTGTACAGTACTGTTGCTGTGCAACACGAGGAGCTTACTGATGAAGACCTGATGGAACTGGAGGCTCAGAGAAAGGACAAAGAGACACAAGAGGAAGAAGAGGTAACTGAAGAAACGAAGTGATTCACGACGCAGGAAATGGCAAGGGGATTTTCTTCATTTGAGGAGGCACTGTCAGTTGTTTTTTTTTTTTTCATTTGACAACTTGTTTCTTTTTTTTTTTTTTTTTTCGGTACGCGGGCCTCTCACTGTTGTGGCCTCTCCCGTTGCGGAGCACAGGCTCCGGACGTGCAGGCTCAGCGGCCATGGCTCACAGGCCCAGCCGCTCCACGGCATGTGGGATCTTCCCAGCCGGGGCACGAACCCGCGTCCCCTGTATCGGCAGGCGGACTCTCAACCACTGCGCCACCAGGGAAGCCCCACAGTTAGTTTTTGAGGCACAGGACCCGAACACAGAAAGGTACACGAAAGTTGCAGCAGCCGTTCAGAATGCAACCCAGTACTGCTATGTCATCTATGATGAGAAAAAAAGAGCTACTACCCAGACATCACTGAATCATTTTTTAAAGAGGGTAGATAGAATTGAATCCAGCAAGGAACCAGAACCTCTGCCGTCAAAGTCAGGCATGAGTGAAATTGCAGCTTGCCCTCCGTCTCTTATTGCTGACGATCCTTCAGCTCTACCATCTCCCACCTCCTCTCCCCCCTCCAGTCAGTGACTCTTCTTGCCTGTCCACTCAGTGCCAGCCCCTGTATGCCAGCTGTTGTACTGTACTACTGTACTTTTCAAGGTACTGTACTGTAAGATTTAAAATGTTTTATTTTGTGTGTTTGTTTTTTATGTATTATTTGTGTGAAAAGTATTATAAACATATTACAGTACAGTACTATATAGCCAATTGTGTTAGTTGGGTATCTAGGCAAACTTTGTTGGACTTATGAACAAACTGGACTTACAAATGTGCTCTCGGAACGGAACTGGTTCATGTGTAGGGGACTTACTGTATAGATAGTGCTTCTGAGTTTGGACCTTCTCACTTCTCGGATGACATGAGTGGCCTGAGGAATTTACAGCCCACAGCCTGAATCCCTTGGGCCACAATCGATCCTCATGGTGGGCAGGAGCCTGAAATCCCAAGTTTGAGAGCTTGCCAGGCCAGGAACTCACTACGTGACTTTGGGCAAGTCATCTTCATCTGGCAAGTGATGCTTGCTGAGGTCCCTTCTAGCAACAGCACCTTAAGATTCTCTGCTATCTCATTTACTCCACACATGAACCTAGCAAGTATATAGGAATGGTGTTCTTATTCGTACTTCCACCTTACAAATGAGAACACTTAATAAGTTCATAAAACTTACATGACACACCCAAGGACACGTAACTAATAGAGACCCTGTGTTACTGGACTTTCTACCCCCGGCATCTAGGTAGGTGCTCAACCACTATTTATGTATGAAATGAATGAATGAGAGAGCCAGCCGGGACCAGAATAGAGGTCTCACCGAAACCCAACGTTCACCCAAGGCCTCACTCAAGGCTGGAGGACTCCATCTCCAGTGGTTCCCTGTGAGCACTGACTACATGACTAAGTGGAGATACCGCCACAGCAACCTTCTGTCTAGGTGTGTGGTGATACACATCTAGTAGAACAGTACAAAGCCAGAAAAATCAATAGGATAGATCTATACTTACTGTGGAAAAACACCCTCACATGTTGAGTACCAAAAGGTGACAGAACAGAACACGCACACATACAACAAAAATGCCCATGACTGCCATTACTAGTTTAGGCCAGAAAAAAACAGTTTATGGATATTGGAAAAGAAGATTTAAACTATACGATTACTTGTAGGCAACGTGACTGTATATCTACACAGGTCAAAATAGTTATTATACCCCCACCAAAAAAAAAAAAAAAACCTCTAGCAAAATCAATGAAAATCATATAGAAGATAAAAATACCAAAGTCAGTAGCATTCCTGTATTGAATGCCCACAAGAAATGACATATTTTAAAAAGATAGTCTATTTGCAATGACGGTCAAAATATATAAAGTACCTATGAAGAGTATAATTGGAAATGGCTATTACAAAGGCAAACAAAAACCATAGAACATCACTGAGGGATTCAAAAGAAGACATAAAGAAATGGCAAGACATGTTTGTAGTGAAAAAATAAAATATTACAAAGATGACCATTTTCTCTTATATTATTTACAGGCTTCATGTAATCCCAAACCCAAATAGCAATAAATGACAAAAAGTATTCTGAAACACATCTAGAAAAAAATTTAAAAACCTAGGTAAAACTACCACAGAATTTCAGCAGTGTCCTCAGATCATTGCTAGATAACTGTGAAATCAAAATCAGGCCAAAAGAAGGTCTCCTGTGAGAGTGAATGGGCAGACACTGGAAACTGGCTCAAGTGCACAACGCAGATGAGCTAGGAAACTTATCAGAGCTCTAATGGTGGCTCTCCAGGAAGCAGCAGGCCACGGAGATAAAATAACCAAGGAGGCTGGATATGGCCTCCATCGTCCTGGAAATAGATCTGTGGGAATGTGGTAGGAAAGGGGAGTGGAAAGAGAGCAAGTACTGCTTTTCATTGGTTTACAATTTTATTTATAGAAACCTAAAGAACCAGAAAGAACAAAAGGTATCTGGTGAAAAGCCTTCTTCCCACCCTCAACACCCGTCTGCTCTGTTCTCCCCACTCCAATGGTAACATCTTACAAAGCCACAGTACAATATCCCAACCAGAACACTGACATTGATAATACCCACCATCTTACTCAGATGTCCCCAGTTTCACTTGTAGTCATTTGTATACATGTGTGTTCTATGTAATTTTATCACACGTGTAGGTTCGTGTATCCCTTACATAGTCAAGATGCAGCACAGTTCCATCACCATAAGGGTCCCTTGTGTAGTCCTTTTATAACCACACCCTCCTCCCTTCTCTGCCCCACGCCCCCATCCCTAGCCCCCCACCACCACTAATCTGTTCTCCATTTCTCTGTTGAGAAGTGAGGTCCTGGGAGACTCGGCAGTGTATCCCCTGCCTCCCCACCTTCCATCCAGGCCCCACACGTACGTGATCAGCCACATTAGTGCTTCCTCCTGCATGGACGAGGGCCCAGGCCATGTCCTCAGAGCCACTGAGGGCTGCGTAGTGGAAGCAGCTCTGCTTTTTCTAGAGGGAAACAGGCATCAATGCAGCATCCTAAGGACCCCTCACAGCAGGGTTTACAAAGCACTTTGAGATTCATTATCCCATTCACAGCTTACAACCCCCATGGGACTATTATCCCCATTAAACCCTGAGGCAGGAGAAATCAATGACTTGCCCAGGCCTGGTGACTAGTAAAAGGAGTTCACTATGGTCTCAGGATTTTCCTCACCTCCAGTCACAGACTCCGGAACAAAGGCCAAAGCCTTCACAGTTCCTTAGCCAGTAAAGACACATGGAGTATAGATGCTGAGGAGATGGTTTTCAAGGAGGGGGACCAATAAGATTTACCTGTACAGGGCAAATCCCACCCAGCATGTACTGTCCAGCTGGAGCTGGTCTAAGCACATCCACAGAGGAGCCTGGCAGGGCCAGAGGGAGGGCTTCCTCCTGGATGAGACTTCATCTCAGGCAGGACCCACTAGGTAACCAACTGTCCCAGATTGCCTGGGGCTGAAGGTTCCCTGGATGCGAGACTTTCTGTTTTAAAATCAGGACAGTATGGGCAGACCAGGATGAGTTGGTCACCCTCCCAAAGTCGAGTCTGAGCAAGTTTACAGGGTGGGTGGGAATCCATCCACCTCCCCGTGGGAAATGCAATCACTTTGGGTTTGCCCCCTCCTCAGAGACCCTGCTGCACAACACTGCCAGAGGTGGGAGTGTCAGAATAGACCGTGGCCTCTGCCAGAAACCTCAAGTCAAGGCTGGAGCACGAGAGCCGGTGAGGTGGGCAGCTCCAAGCCACCAACGACCACCAGCTGGATCTAACCCCCTGAGTCTCTAAGCTCCTGTGCTGTTACTGCTGGGGAGGTGGCCATGGCATGACCTGTCTGTGCCCCCTCCCAGTGCCTAGTGCTGGGCACAGAGAAAGGGCCTTTCTGACTAAGGAGCAACACCTTGCTGATGGAAGTGAAACAGGAGTGAAGGGGGCAGGGCACAACCTTTAAAAGAATGACATATGGGCTTCCCTGGTGGCGCAGTGGTTGAGAGTCCGCCTGCCGATGCAGGGGACACGGGTTCGTGCCCTGGTCCGGGAAGATCCCACATGCCGCGGAGTGGCTGGGCCCGTGAGCCATGGCCGCTGAGCCTGCGCGTCCGGAGCCTGTGCTCCGCAACGGGAGAGGCCACAACAGTGAGAGGCCCGCGTACAGAAAAAAAAAAAAAAAAAAAAAGAATGACATAGCCACAGTACATGATGAAAACTAATGAAAACCAACTAGGTCCAAGATGGCAGAAGATTCGACCTCCAGTAGACCTTGAGCCTCATTATATGCTCACTGTAATACCTTAGCATGCTAAATGACACACCCACCAGCGCCATGACAGTTCTGAGGCTAACCGTAAAAGGCCCAAAAGTGGGCAGTGGCCCAATTTCTGGAAATCCCCGCCCCTTCCTCAAAATAGATGGAATAATCCTCCCACTCATTAGCCTATGAAATTACCCAGTCCATAAAAATTAACCACGCCATATTTCAGGGCCTCTTGCCTCTTGCCTTCCGAGATAGTCCACACTCTGTCTGTGGAGTGTGTTTCTCTCTAAATAAATCTGATTCTTACCTATCACTTCGTCTCCAAATTCTTTTCCAATGAAGAAAGAACCTTAAATTCACCAGCAACAGAAGGACACGGCTGGTGCCCTGGAACAGCTACTTTCCCCCTCTTGGCTGTAATGTCCCCCGCTATGTCCCTGGGGTAGTAGTCTCCAGAGCTTCCAGGGGAGCAAATTAAATGTTTTGTGGTTTATAAAGCATTATTCACATTTAAGGGAATTTACGATTTATATTATTATTATATTTACATTTGCCATTTTGCTTTTTCTTTTCTTTTCTTTTTTTTTCCGGCTGAGCTGCGCAGCTTGTCAATCTTAGTTCCCGACTCGGCAGTGAAAGTGCAAAGTCCTAACCACTGACACCACCAGGGAATTCCCTTTGCTATTTTTTTTCTGAATGTCTCTTGTTTTTTTTTGTTCTGTTTCCCCTTGACTGCCTTTTTTTTTTTTTTTTATTTTATTGAAGAATAGTTGATTTACAATGTTATGTTTATTTTCTCCCGTTGCGGAGCACAGGCTCCGGACGCGCAGGCTCAGTGGCCATGGCTCACGGGCACAGCAGCTCCACAGCATGTGGGATCTTCCCGGACCGGGGCACGAACCCGTGCCCCCTGCATCGGCAGGCGGACTCCCAACCACTGGGCCACCAGGGAAGCCCTGCCTTCTTTTGTGTTAAATATTTTTAGCATATCATTTTCATTCCTCTGTTTTTAAACTATTTTTGCTATTATTTATATTATTCACTATTAATATTATTTTTGCTACATTATTGAAATTTAGAAAAAGAGAATTCCAGACTCTGCAGCTGTTCAACCAGCCAAGAAAGAGTATTTGTCACTGATCTAAAAATAAAAAGCAAAACAAAACAAAAACACCAACCTCCTACCTAAAGAAAGGCCACAACCCCCTTTTCAAGGACACAGAGAATTTCTAATGGCCAACTCATAGAGTGCAATGGTAAGGGAGAAAGAGGCCTGTCCCAGAGTCACACCCAGGCTCCAGCTCTAATTGCGGTGTGGGCCTCATGTTGCGGACACCCCACCCCTACCCCAGCTGGGCAAGGCAAACGTTTCAGGCCATAAACTCTGGAGTCAGGGGAATAGGCTTTTCAGACTCAGCTTTGCTTCTTACCAACTTGTGACCTGGGAAAGTCACTGAACCTCTCTCATCTGTAAAATGGGGGGAATTTTTCTGAGGTAATAGTTATGAAAGGGCTTTGTGAACTGTCACGTGCCCAGCAATAAGACACTAATGGGTACTGAGCTCCTGTTATGTCCCAGGCAATATGCTAGGTATTTAGCCTTCATAGCAATATAAAATAGTAAGTATATATCACCTCCAATTTATAGTTGAGAAACGAGGCTCGGAGAGATTAAGTAACTTGCCCAAAGTCACAGAGCTCAACAGCTGAGCCTGTTCCCTCACAGCCTTGTTCACACAGTGTTCAGGAATCATCGTGGCTCCTACAGTTGACAGTCACGTCTCTGCAGGCAGCCGAGGGCACACACCAGTCGTGAGGAGGCCCGGCTACCTGGGTGAGGGCGTTCGCGCTACTCCCGGCCCCGAGGAGGAGTTGCACACAGTCGGGGTGGATCCCTTCAGCAGCTGCGTGCAGGGCAGTCAGACCTTCCTGAAACACAGGGGAGCGGTGTGAGGCTGGCAGGAGGCTGAGGCCAGAGCCCAAGACCGGAGGACACCCCTACTGCCAGGGCTCCAGGGCTCTTTGAGCTCTCCCCTCCCTGCTACTGCAGACATGACCTGGTGATCTGTGGTTCCCTGAGCCCCGCCCCTGATTCTCACCTTGAGGGACATATGGTGCATTCACTCCCTCCGCCACAGCTCTGCTGGTGTTCTCCTTGCCCTCCAAGCCGCCTCATCCCCGCTCTGTCTATTCCCTCCTACTCCATCCTGGCCACAGTGACCTCTCCCTTCTTTGAACGCACACTGTGCGTATGACTGCTCCGTGATCCCTCAGGCCCGGTGCCCCTCCGAGCCTGGAGTTTTGTGCTCCTGCTCATCTTTTCCTCGTAGGCTGTTTGAGAACACGTCCTCGCTCCTGGCTTCAGAGCCCCTACCAGGGGAAACCAGGCTGCACCACGGGCTGCGGGCTCCTGGAAGGCAGGGGGCAAGCTAGTGTCACACATCTCTGCATCCTCCAGGTGGTGACTCACCGCATTCCTCTCCTCCAGGTCCAGCCTGACGTCCATGAGCCGCTGCAGCACGGCCAGGTGGCCCCAGCGGGCGGCCGGGTGAAGGGCTGTGTTCCCCTCCTGCAGGGAGAAGGGCTCCTGAGGGGTCAGTGGAATCATAGACCCTTGAAGGCCCTGGGGACGCGCTGGAGCTAAGATCCAGAGAGGGGAGACATGTCCGGGTTATAGAGCAAGTTGGTGACGAGCTGCAGCCCTGCACGCTGGGCCAATGCCACCCTGCTCTGAGAACTGTGCCAAAAACTACCAAAAACCAGGGGCACTTTCAAGGGGCAAGTTCTGGTCTCTTTTCGTACACTTTAAGACGGACATATTACTTAAAAAAAATTTTTTTTTAAATCCCTATTTTTCCATGCTCCAGTCTAAAGCCAGTCCCAACTCAGTGACCCCAGATGCATCCCCTCTCTCTGCTCAGGCTACAGCCCCAGAGACTCTCCTTGTGCTCAGGCTGTGCCCAGCAGCCACACAGCCCAATCGCTCGCCTCCTGCGCCTTTGCTCAAGATGTCAGCTTCTCATTGAATAGTGCAGCCCACCGTGACCACAATACTGAAAACCACAACTCCCACCTCCTGTTCTCCTGATCCCCTTACCCTGCTCCACTTTTCCTGTTCCCCCATAGCACTGACCACCTAACACCCTCTACAATCCACTTGTATACTATGCTTGTTTTTCATTGGTTGGAAATAAGCATCACAAGGGCAAGGATTTTTGTCCATTTTGTTCTCTGAAATTTCCCCAAGTGCCTAGAATAGGGCCTGGGCACGTGACAGACACTCAGTAGATATTTGTTCAATGATAATACATAATATGATGGAGAGCTTGACCTGTGTCTCCTGGAACTCGAGAACCAGAGGATTGGGAGCAGCCTCACCCTTGAGAAGTCTAAAGGTGGCAGTGACAGAGCCAAGAGAGGTGGCTCCACTGGGCGGGCAAAGGGCACAGTGTTCTTTGTGTTGGAAGTGGTCCCACAGAGGGCAGCCTATTTGGGATCGTCTTTAAAGGGAACTTGCTGCAGGAGGGTAAGGGGCCCCAGGGAAGAAGAGGCAGCTGGACATGGCCAGCCCGAGAAAAGGTATGTCCCTACAGAGGAACCACAGATGGGGGACCAGGACAAGGACCCTGGAGGGACCCACAAAAGCACCCAGAAGGGAGGACCCAGCTTCAGCCATGTATCATGCCCAGAAGGCCATGGGGACGATCGAGCTGAACCAGTGCTTTCCTCTGCCCTGGCCTGTCTCAGTACCTTCCCTGTGTGTTTAGGCACAGATATCTATAAAGGGCCCAATGAGGATGTGAACACATACAGAAGCCAAAGCAGTACTTAAAGTAGTTAAAAATATACCCCGCCCCCATGATAGATAAACACACACACATAAACAGCTATAACTATCTTACAGGGTCAAGGAGGAAACATCTACATTTCCTTTATGATCATCATTATATTATATTAATAAATAAAATTAAGTTTAAAAAATCCCCTCAACAGCTTTTTTCGGCTCTTCTCCCACCCGCTCCGTGGTCGGCTCGCCACAGCAGGCAAGGGTCAGGCTGTGGGCGGTGTAGCCACAGCCTGAAGTCTCTGTGTTCAAAGAGACCGGAAGGAAGTGTGTGAACATTGGGGTTTGGCACGTGCCCCCAGTTAGCAGAGCTGTGGAAACAGGGCAGGGCTTCCCTCTTCCTTCTGGATTATAAATATCTACCTCCTACCCTTTGAAGCTGCAGATGGCATGGACTCCCTGCCCAGGGTCCTCACACTCTGCCCAGGTAGGACACGGGGCTGGGTGGAAGGAGGCCTTGGCCTTGGGCCTGGCCTCTCCCCTCCACCCGTGGGGACATCCAGCCTCTCCACCTCTGTGGGGCCCTGTCAGCCTCTCCTTGACATTTCCGGAGGAATTAATCACTCACTCCGGGCTCTCAATGCCTCCCTACCACAGCACCTGCAGCGTGAGGTATGTTGTCATCTGTTCTGACAGGTCTGTCCCCCTACACGGGCTGGCGGGTCCTAGCACGAGTCAGGCCTTCAGTGGCCCAAAGCCTTGAAAAACGTGCTGTGCCCTCTCCCCAAATGAAATTCAAAATGAAAACATTCCTCATTGGAAAATACAACACTTAACAGGGACATGTAATTTTAAAAGCTTCTTCCTAGCATTTCTGATTGCAAGATTTTGGGTGAGTTCACCAAAGCTGAAATTTTCTTGCTTTCTAGTTTGGTGCTTCTGCTCTCTTGGGGCCCTGAGTACATCATTTTTTTTTTTTTTTTTTGCCTCCTGGGTAGATGTGTCCTGGTGAGGGTCATTCTTTACCCCTGTCCGTACTCCCAGTTCCTGGCTCAGGGCCTGGCACAGAGCACAACCTGCTCTGCCCATGTTTCTGAAATGAAGGAAATCAGCCTGATCTGAATCTCAGAACCTAACTTAGCCTTTTCATCCTGAAAGGCTGAGTGTGGGTGGACAGATTTGGTGCAGACCCCCAGGGCTCAGGGCCGCAGGAGGCAGCCTGATGAAGGAGGAGCACAGCGGGGCATCAGGATGCTGGCTCCAAACCCAGCTCGACCTTTGTCTTGCTGTGTGACCTTGGCTACAGTATCCCCTTCTCTGGGCCTGAGCTTCCACATCTGTAAAACGAGAAGGTTGAACTGGCCCTTGATCTAAGATCCTGTGATTCATTGGTCTGTGAGCTCTGTCACTAGCTTTGTAAACAGAACTCCTTGTATCCTAGCCAAGCATATTAATCAGAAAATTAACAGTGGAATTCTTCCCTTTGTTGGAAGCACTGTTTAGAATTTGCTGCAACACATTTGCCTAATGACTCGCAATGGTCCATTGATACAAGTCATTTGTAGGGTAGTCCCCTTGGGTCCCAACCCCTCATCTATTCTCAGATAGGTGAATTCCTGCTTATAAGCTCTCCACCCTGAATGAACTGCTCCCTCCTCAGCGGTCTCGTCCTACTTTTGCCATAATCATAGTAGATTACTAAAACACAAAGAAAGCAAATAACCAGCAGGCATGTGGCTACCGTCCCCCAACTCCTCCCCATTCCCCCCAGCAACAGACATCCCCAGTGGAATCACAGCCCCGCTCACACCCACTCCAGGCATCACTACCAACCAATCAGATTTGCCATCCTGGCTCCCCACATTGGCTCACAGCTCTTTCCTAGGATTGTGGTTGAATTCCTTGATTAAGAAACTGCGTCTTGGGCATCTTTGTCCTCTTCACACATAGCACACAGCTGGCCCATAGTGTGTGCTCAAAAAATGCCTGCTGCATGAGCATCAGACACACGCTGGTCTTTGGGCCACCAGCCCCTCTAGCACGCTGCAGTTGGCAGTAGACACAGGTGAGCTGCCCGTGACCACCCCGGTCAGGAGCCCAGAGCCCGGCCCTCCCCCTGGGACCCATGGTTACAGTACCTTGTCTTTGACACTGTGGTCACAGCCAGAGCCCACAAGGAAGTCCAGCTGCCCGTGCTCTGCAGCCCGATGAAATGCTGTCCTTCCCAGCTGGCGGGGGAGGAGAAGAAAGTGAATCTTCCTCGCCCTGCCCACCTGGCCTCAGTTTCCCAACCACACTGGGCTTGCAGGGCTCCAGACACTCTCCCCCACCTTGCCTTATACACCCTGCCTGGAAAGCCCAGACCATCTTCCCAACAAGACCCCACTTGGTGGGTCCCTCCCCCACTGAAATCCTCCTGTGGCTCCTGAATAAAGGACCCATTCCTGAGGCTGCGGGTTGAGATCTCCATGAAGGCCCCGAACAACCTCTCAGGCCTTCATTCCCAAGATTCTAACCCATCTGAACTCACACACCAAAACTCACACACCAAAACCCAAGATTCTAACCCATCTGAACTCACACACCCTTTTCCTCTAAAGCTCTAGCAATTGTCTCTCCTCCATCTGGAATGCCCCTTGCTTTCTAATCTTACTGATGAAATCTATTCATTTACCAAATTCCACCTCCTCCAGGAAGCAGAAAGCACTGTCTCCCTTCTCTAACCTGTCTAGTCCATATCAGAGTCTCTCTGAGGGAACTGACCATGTGCTGCTGGCGTCCTGCTCATTTGTGCCTAATGCCCCTTCTAGACCAGCAACTCCCTGAGGTGGGGTCCAGTCTGCACTACCCATGGCTCAAGGGATGCACTCAAGGAATGTACAGGAGAGGCCCCAGGAATCCCAAGCCCGATGGGAAGGACACACAGCCTTGAGGCCACACTCACCTTGTCAGCGTGGTCCAGGGCCACGTCCTCCAGGTCCTCTGTTATGAACGCCAGCACTGGCACATGGCCTTTTTGGGCTGCGCAGTGCAGTAAGGTCAGGCTGTCCTGGAAACAAGCCCAGGGTGGTCCCTGCAGTCTGCGAAGGGAGGCCTTGCTCACACACTGGCTGTCTCCCAGACAATGAGTGTTTGTGATCAGAACAGCTTTCCAAAGGAAACCACACTGAAAATGGGGATAGGCCCCTGGGACATCCACAGGACCCACTTAGCCTCACGGGGGCTGGTGGGACTCAGGATGCCAGAGTTCAAATTCCAGCTCCAGCATTTATCAGCTCTGGGGTCTTCGGCAAGTTACCTATACCTCTGTGAGCACCCATTTCCTCATAGGTCAAGTTAGGATAATACAGGCTTATTGTGCTTCGCTTTATTGAAGGTCTCTTAGCCCCAGAAGCAATATTTAAGTGAGGGAGGTTTGCAGATCCTATGTTTATAGTCCAGAGCTTCTACCCTGGCCTTGCATTACAGCTAGATTATTTGGAGTACTTTTCTAAATAGATTGTAACCATCAATGGGTCATAAAAATCAATGGAACAGTCTTCTACATCTTGACAGTGGTTTGGGTTACAGAGGAGTAGCACTTGTCAAATTTCAGTGTGTAGGGACTTCCCTGGTGGTGTAGTGGATAAGACTCCACACTCCCAATGCAGGGGGCCTAGATTCCATCCCTGGTCAGGGAGCTAGATCCCACATGCACGCCGCAACTAAGAGTTCACATGCCACAACTAAGGAGCTGGCAAGCTGCAGCTAAAATGAGGAGCCCTGGAGCCGCAACTAAGGAGCCCACAAGCTACAACTAAGACCTGGTGCAACCAAATAAAAAATAAATAAATAAATAAATATTTTTTTAAAGACTCAGCTTGGGCTTCCCTGGTGGCGCAGTGGTTGAGAGTCCGCCTGCCAATGCAGGGGACGTGGGTTCGTGCCCTGGTCCGGGAAGATCCCACATGCCGCAGAGCGGCTAGGCCCGTGAGCCATGGCTGCTGAGCCTGCGCGTCCGGACCCTGTGCTCCGCAACGGGAGAGGCCACAACAGTGAGACCACAAAAAAAACACAAAAAACAGTGTGTACCGCAAAAAAAAAAAAAAAAAAGGACTCAGCTTGTATTTCATTGTATACAAAGAATTTGAACTCTAGTTAATGATACGCATGCTGACATATTTAGAGGGAAATACATTGATGTCTGCATTTATTTTGAAATACATCCAAAATCTACAAAGAACTCTAAAAACTCATCAATAAGAAATTACCCCAATTAAAAAATAATCTGCACACCAAAGAAGATATATGGAATGACAAATAAGCACATGAAAAAATATATGACATCATTAGTCATTATTGAAATGCAAATTAAAACGACAAAGAGTTTCTAACAATAGAGTACGGAAAGGGAAAAATGCTAACATTCCAGTGGAGAAACCTGGCCGACACCTCTTTAACCAAGTGATCAAGCTTGATATTATGATTTATAATAAGAAATATATATTCGGTCTTAGTCCTGGCTCCTGGCACAGAGCTCCTAAAACCCTAGGAATCTCCTAAATGGTAACAGTGATAAAGGTGTCTTTTATGATGTTAACGAGGTGACTTGAAGCCCCTAAGTAAATAAAGGATGGGGGCTGGTTGCCAGGGGAACCAACAGTGATTAGAGGGTTGGAACTTCCAGTCCCACCTCCTCACCTCTGAGGAGAGGAGAGGGGATGAAGGTTCAGTCAATGACCAAGGGCTGAGAATTTAATCTATCAAGTCTATGTAATGAAGCCTCCATTAAAACCCCAAAAGGACAGGGCTTGGAGAACTTGCAGGTTGGTGAATCAGATCACATCCATGTGCCGGGTCCCAAACTCCGTGGGGACACAAGCACCTGCGTTCAGGACCTTGCCCTATGCATCTCTTCATCTGGCCATTGATGATTCATATCCTTAATATCCTTCGTAATAAACCAGAAATATAGTAAGTAAACCGGTTACCTGAGTTCTGAGAGCCGCTCTAGCAATTAACCGAACCTGGGGAGGGGGTCGTGGGAACTTCTGATTTACAGGCAATTATATAGCTAGGCAACCACCTGGGCTTGTGATTGACATCCAAAGCGTGGGCAGTCTTGTAGGACTGAACCCTTAACCGGCAGAATCTGACACTATCTCCAAGTAGTGTCAGAAGTGAGTTAAATTTGTGGACTCCCGGTCAGTGTCCACGGGGAACTGAGTTAACTGCTTGGTGATCTGGAAAAAACACACATCGGAATTGGTGTCAGAACTGGATCAAGAGACCATCACCAGTGACGAATCACAATGGTACCACATGCCCCTGATAGGAGGTAATGAGAAGGGCATTTGACCTGTGGGGTCTTCTTCCCCAAATTCCATAACCCCAATCTAATCATGAGAAAAACATCAGACAAAACCAAATTGAAGGATATTCTACAAAATACTTGACCAATACTCTTCAAAAGTGGCAAGGTCATGAAAAACAGGATAGACTGAGAAACTGTCCCAAGATCAAGCAACAGGACTGTGCTACTCTTCACATCAAGAGGAGGAATCCGATATTTTCCTCCCCCTGAAACGAGGCTGACCTTGTGATGGGCTTTGACCAGTAGAATGCGGTAGAAATAATATCTCAAGAAACCTTGCTACTTCTACTCTTGCTCTTTTGATGTCCTGGGGCTGTCACAGAAGGAAGTCTCCATGAATGTCAGCTACCACCTGGAGACACTGGCCACACCATCCGTGACGTTCCCTCTTCCTGCAGAGGCCCCAGACATGTGCTGACTGTGTCCTCATAAGTAAGCCCAGGCAAGGCCGGAGGAACTGACCAGCCAATGATATTATGAAAAATCATAAATCAGTGTTACTTTAAGCCACTACATTTTAGAGTGGTTTGTTACCAAAAACAGAAAACTAATATGGAGTGGACCTGCTTAACTAGAAGATCCATTACTCAGAGCCCTGCCCTCCACACACACTTAAGACCTCACCTCCCTCATTCTAGAACACTGAGGCTCATTCTGTGTTGACAGCAAATTTCATCGCAACAGCTACTGGATTCTGCAAGACCACTGAGACTCTCTCTAAGGCTAAGCCAGACAGGCAGGACTGGACAGGAGGGCCCTCAGCTTGAAACTGGGCTTGGATCCCACACTCTGGGCTTGGATCCTGTAGCCCATAGCCTAGGGGTATCCTTCACTGAGAGCTGTCAGACATTTCTACCACTGCCAACAAGATCCTAACAATGGTATAGGGCAGACCTCCTGTGTGCCATGGTCCTTTTTAGTGTCTGGTGAACACCCATTTATTATCTTACAGTTCTGGAGGTCAAAAGTCTAAAATAGGCTGGGAGGGCTGCTTCTCTTCTGGAGTTTCTAGGAGAATCCATTTCTTGGCCTTTCCAGCTTCTAGAGGCTACCTGCATTCCTTGGCTTGTGGGTCACATTACTCCAACCTCTGCTTCCTTCAATCACATCTTCTCTGACTCTCCTGCCTCCCTCCTTCTTTCCCCTAAAAGGACATGTGGGCACATGTGGATAATCCAGAATATTCTCCCCATCTCAAGGTCCTTAACTTAATCACATCAGAAAAATTCCTTTTGCCATGTTAGGTTCTAGAGTTCACAGGTTCTAGGGATAGGGATATGGACATCTTGGGGCGGACAGTATTCTGCCTACCAGAAAAGAAAAACAATGATATTGAAATAGAATTATCAAAATATTAAAACCCAAATTTTTTATCTAGTAGCATATATGCTTTATTGATCCATTAAACAAGATCTAGTGACAGGTCTAATAACTACCGCCATGATTTCAAAGTAATGATGAGCGTAAACAGTATTTTGAGATAACTGCAAAAACTGTAATGTGATATGAAAAGAGCTACATTTTGTCTTAGAGACAATGTCACAGGTATATTAATTCTACCTGCATTCATCATGGAAAGAAATGCTAAAATTTTAAGCAGAGGGCAGTTCAAAAAAAAAAAGGTCCTTGTTTTCCCTTCAAAGTTCATGGATCCCCAAATTCTGTCTCTCTAAGGACCAAGGTTGAGAACTCCTGGCTGAAGGTATTTGGCCCAGAAATGTTTGCATTTTCATAAGGGCCACCAACCCCCTAAAAGTTGAGACACCAGTTCAGGGATTCTGGGCACTCTTGACTCCCTGGGGCTCTCCTCCCTCAAACCATAGCACACACCAATGAGCAACGGGGGACTGCCAGGGTCGCTAACGTGCCAGGCACTGGGCCAGGTACTTTAGACACAGCACTGCAGTTACTTCTGCCTCAGCTCAGAGATGGGTACTAGCACTCTTATTTCCAAATGGGAAAAGTGAGGATCAGGGTGGTAAAATAATTTGCCCAAGGTCCCAGAGTTTGGTAAATGGTGCTTTGCTCCTTCTACCTGGCCATACTGACCGCAAGGGAGCCGGGGCCCCGTGGGAGGGAGAAGGCCCTACCTCCTTCTCATTTAATCTTCTGAGGGTGTTTCTTTAATTCCCCTTTGTGAACAAGAGGCTGGCCAGAGGACTGGGGACTGTCTCAACATCACAGAGTGGTAAAGAGTAGGGGGATCAGAAGCCAGGGGCTTTCAATGCTGATGAAAGAGGCGTCCCCAGGCCCTTTTCCCAGCCCCAGTGGAAGTAGTGAGGGTCCCAGCTTCACAAGGCTGAGCTCAGGTGGGGGTTCAGGACGCTTCTCAGAGGGTCGAGGCAAGCTGGGGCAGGCAGAGGCACATGAGGGGACAGATGGGGCAGTGATGGGGACAGGCAGCAGAGGTGGGGGCAGCCCTGTGCAGCAGGAGGTAGAGAGCGGGCAAGTGGGCTGCCAGCTGAGGCCTTACCTTGTTCTTACAGTGGATCTTGGCCCCGGAGTTGACCAGGATCTGGAGAATCCGTAAGTGGTTGAACCAGGCAGACAGGAGAAGCGCATTCATCCTAAACTTGGGGAGAGGACATGGCTGGGGGGGGGGGGGGGGGAGGGAGGAGACTATGAGGGGGCGTGGCTGTGCCACCTGAGCCCAAGTGTGCTTTGCACAATCGTGTAACCATAAGGGACCTTAAGTGCCACCCAGGCCGGGGAGCTCTGGGCCTTAGGAATTTAGAGTCCAGGAAATTGTTTTAAACAGAGGCTGATATACTATTGCAAACATTCCCCCCCCCAGTTTTATTGACAAATAATTGACATACATCACAGTATAAGTTTAAGGCACACAGCATGATCGTTTGATTTACATATATTGTGAAATGATCACCACAGTAGGTTCAGCTAACAGCCATCTTCTCACATAGATACAATAAAAAGAAAGAAAAGAAAAAAGGGAAAAAGATTTTCTCCCTGTGATAACTCTGAGGATTTACTCTCCCACCAACTGCAAACTTTTGTGGGGATACCAAATAAACCTTAAAAATAAAAGAGCTGCCATCTCCTCTCACCACCAGTTCACAAAGATGGACCGTTTTACCACAAAAAAGTTTGGAAGGAGCTGATCTCAGAGTATACTCTTTCCAAATACAGCTTCATGAAACATACACTGCATTGTTCTAATTTTCTGATTTGCTGTGACTGGTGAAGACCTCACCCTGGACTGGCATTTGAGAATCAACTGTTTGAACCTCCTGCGAAACATCCTCCAGGCAGATGGCTTAGGTCTGCGCACATGAAGGGACGGCATCTCGCCGCTGCACAAGACAACCACTGCACCGTCAAACACTTCTCACCGTGAAAAGTCCCTCCTCATGCGGAATTGAAACCTGCATCCCTGTGCTTTCCACCCTACTGGCCCTTTGGAGCAACTGAAAATAGATCTAGGCCTTCTTCTGATGGCAGCCCAGATCCTATTTGCAGGATGCTCTTCCTCAACATCTGCAAAGTGTTTCCAGGTCACCAGAGCCCCTGCACTGCCCTGCACCTTCGTGGGGTTCTGCATCTGAGGGCAGGCTTCATCCCCACCTCTACTGAGCCTTTCCTTCTCTGTGAAGAGCACCCCCAGGCCTCCAAACTCACCTCACCTCCCAGGATGCACTGACAGACAGCCACCCTCTTAGAAGTGGTTTTTCTCTGTCTTTCCTTGAGTGTGGTGGGATGTGGCAGGGTCTGAGCAGAACAGAGGCCTGGGAGATCATCACCACCTTCTGCCTACAGACCGCACTGGCCTCCCTCAGCTTTGGACAGCCCCAAAGTTTGTCTCTAAGTTGGGCGTTCAAAGACCAGAACATATTTTCCCACAGAAACAGGGTCATGTGTGGCTCTGGGTCCCCTGGTGAGGCCAACGGCCTGTCATTCATAGAATGAGCCCACAGGGTGACCTGGTACTGATGGGCCACAGAATCTCCCCACAAGCATAAGCAGGCTTGCAGTGGGAAAATGCTCCCAAGTCCAGCTGGGAGCAGAAATGCAGAGCCCACCTCAGGAAGGGCTAAGGGATCAGTGTCCCTGATGTGTCCTCATCCCCAGCACACTCTAAGCTGCCAGAAGAACAGGGTTGGCCTAGTCCTGAATCAGCCTCAATTTCACAGTCTGGACCTCTGGGGGAAAGGGTGCCTCACCCCAGCACCTGCACAGAGCACCCTGGTCACAACCACTTCCCCACTTGGCTCCACAAAGAGCTTCTGGGGGGGTACCAGGAAAAGGGGTCTTAGTGGTTGGCACCAGAATCCCTCTTAGGGACAGAACTGGGTTTGGGTAAAAGCTGTGACAAGTGGTTGGGATGAAAGGTGAAACCCAGAAAGGACTGACTGGGCATGATGGCAGGAATTTGGAGGCAGGGCGGGGACGGTGCAGACAATAACAGCATTGAAAGTGGGGCAGGGGAAGAGGCCAAGCCCAAGACAAGGAAAGGACCAAGGGACTTTAAAGAACAGGAATGGCACAGAACAAAATTGTGGTTGCCAAGGGGGAGGGGGGGAGGAGGGAGGGATGGGCTGGGACTCTGGGGTCAGTAGATGCAAACTGTTACATATAGAATAGATGGACAAGGTCCTACTGTATAGCACTGGGAACTATATTTAGTGTGCTGGGATAAACCATAATGGAAAATAGTATAAAAAAGTATGTATGTATATGTATAACTGAGTTACTTTGCTGTACAGCAGAAATTAACACAACATTATAAATCAACTATACTTCAATTTAAAAAATAAATTTAAAATAAAGAAGAAAAGAAAGCATATGGTAAAGGAAAGAAAATAATAAAGAACAGGAATGTCAAAGACAGGATTTTAGGATTTTTACATTGTTTTTGTGTGTAATGTAAATCCCCTCCACCTCTTATTTTGGAAAGCCTGCCCCACATCAGAGTGTGTGAATGGGGTCTCTATGGAAAGTGGGGAGAAGGACTGTGATCCATGTTAGGGGTGATGCCAAGGGAGAGACAAAGGACTATGTGCAAAATTTCAAGAGGACGGCGAAAACCGAGCAGAAGCTGGAAGTAAGAGTCAAGAGTGACCACAAGAATTTAAGCCCTTCCTCCTGAAACCTTGGGAAGGTGCTGGACCCACCATAGCACCTCAGATGGGGACTCTGGTCTCAGCTAGAACCAAAGAGGCCAGGAGACCCAGCACTGGCTCAGAGCTCAGCTACTGGTAGAATATCAGTAACTGGGGGCTGGCTGGATGACGAAGGACAGAGTCCAAGGGGAGAAGCCCACAGGAGCTTGGGAATGAAAAGGGTCAAGGCTCAAGGCTGGGGGAAGGAGAGTCATGGGAGACAGAGCCTCTTGCCAGTGGGAACCCCAAGGTACCTCACTGTCCTAGTTCCAGGAGCTATCTAGGACAGAGCCCTGTGGCTTTTCACTAGAGACCTTCCCCCCAACAACAGGATTTCCCTTCTCCAGTGTCTCCTCTACCCTCCTGTTATTCAAGTAGGCACGCTTACCAGCCTTCTTATTTTTCAAAACGTATTTATTGCTGTTTGCAAAGGAAACAGAGAAGATTTGTAAGCACCCTCTCTTACTCTTCTCCCTCATATCTTCTTTTCTCACTCAGTCCCTCAAGGAAGAAATAACAGAGCATGGTGGTGATAGTAAGGGTCTTTTTTTTAAATTTTATTTACTTATTTATTTTTGGCTGCGTTGGGTCTTCCTTGCTGCACGCGGGCTTTCTCTAGTTGCGGCGAGCGGGGGCTACTCTTCGTTGCGGAGTGCAGGCTTCTCATTGCTGTGGCTTCTCTTGTTGTGGAGCACAGGCTCCAGGCGCACGGGCTTCAGTAGTTGTGGCACATAGGCTCAGTAGTTGTGGCTCACGGGCTATAGAGCGCAGGCTCAGTAGTTGTGGCGCATGGGCTTAGTTGCTCCGCGGCATGTGGGATCTTCCCGGACCAGGGCTCGAACCCGTGTCTCCTGCATTGGCAGATGGATTCTTAACCACTATGCCACCAGGGAAGTCCCAACAGTGAGGGTCTTTGTGGGCAAAAGGCTGATGCAAGAAGTTCCAGTGGTTTATTGGGACGCTCAGACTAAGGAAACCAGACACTCTCCTTCCAGGGTCATCTCTAAATGAGGCCTAAGCAGGAGCAGGGAGGAGATGGGGTGAGGGAGTGGGGAGGTAGGTGTTGCTGCCCCACCCCCAGCCCTGACTTGTAATCAAGCCCCCTTCATGGTGGGTCCTCAGAGCAAAGAGAAGTCAGGACAAAGAAAAGTATTTCCATGGAAGCTAAGTTTCTGCAGAGAAGTTTATAATTTTTTAAAAATGTATCCCTGTCAAATGCCGTTGTCAGATTCAGCTCTTTATCCAAACCCATAGAGATAAATTTGTAGACCTTGTTATTATTCTGCTCTCTCTCTTAGCAGTGTGCTCCCTGCCAATTTGTTAAGTAAGACTGTTAGTCTTTATCCAGGCTGTGGGTTAGTGTTTGCCAGGGCAGAGCCCTGTGGCATATCATGAGAGACCTCCCTCCCGATGGTTTTACTAATGAGGCCTTTGTCAACCCACCCAATTACCTGTTCTACAGCCCATATTTCTCCCTGTTCACATGACATCACGAGGGACTGAAAAGGCTGAGAACTGAAAGGCCCTTGAAAATGAAGAGATCTTTATGACTGTGCAAAGGGAAAGTAGGATTGGTACAGTGTCATTGGCCCCTGAAGACTCACCCACTGCCCAGCCTGCACCTGTTTGTCTGTGTATCAGTGACAACCTCGGCAATGACAGCTGGCTCATAGACCCAGAATGAGTTCTGATGCCCCTGCCCCACCCTGAGACAGACAGGAAGACGGACATGCACACACACCAAGAGCAGCCGCACAGCCTGCTCGTGCCCTGCGCCCGCAGCCCAGTGCAGGGCCACCCTGCCCACCTGCCAGGAGGGAGAGGAAACCTGTGAGGCACCAGCTGGCTGCCTGGCCCACCTCGCACAGCCTCCCTACCTCCCGGCCAGGACAGCTGGTCTGCGGGGTGGAAGGACCTTTGCTGGCTCTGGTGACCAGTCGGCTGGGGCCACAGCCCCACTCTGACCCCCTCCTCTTCCACTCTGCAGCTGCTGAAATGAATGTAGTAAAACACCATGTCTAGATCCGTCTGTCCCCCACCTAAAACTCTTCCCAGCTTCCCACTGCTCTTGGATCAAATGCCTAAACCTTGGGCCTATGAGGCCCTGCATGGCCTGGCTACTGCTTCTCAGAAATGCCAGACAACATCCTGTCTCTAAGTCTGTTCCTGTTGCTCCCTCTGCTGGGCAGCCACCTGTGTCTGAGGATTATTTTCCAAGTCCCTGAGGAATCCTGAGTGCCTGGGTTCTGTCCCCTCCTTCCTTCAGAACAGGGTTGAAGGGTTCTGACCTATCCCCCACCCCCAAACTCACTGTCAGACCGCCCTGGCAGTTCACCCTGGTCTCTGGCCCTCAGCACATCTGAGCAGGCCTGGGGGAGGCCAGCCTCCAACCCATGAACCCACTTCCCTCCACAGTTTTCAGCATGTGATGGGGCAACAAAAGAAAACACTAATTTTCTGTGTGGTCTCTCTGGGGACGAGCTGTCCCTTCCTTTCCCATTCTGTCCCCTCTGCCTGAAAACACTGCCCTTTTTCACTGGCTCCCACAAAAATGCCACTTCCTTGGGAGGACTTCTGGCCGAGAGGGCCCCTCTGACGCCCACATGCTTTCAGATTGTGACAGTGGGAATGAACTATTTGTGAGATACTCTATTTAATGTCTGTTTTCTCCCACCAGACTATCAGCTCCAAGAGGGCTGGGACCATGTCTGCCATGGGTTCTGCTGTCCCCATCACCTAGCACAGTGCCAGCACAGAGTAAGCCCTTAATACTTATTGAACAAATGAATCATTCAATGAGTTAATGAATGAATGAATCTGGCATTAGCATCCTATCATCCATAAGATGCAAGTCCAACTTGCAAGTCCATGTTTCCTTGCAAGTGCTTGTCCAGGAGATGAGACCAAGGCTCCAGTCACCAATAATGTGCCGTGTGACCTAAGGTGACTTGCTGCCCTCCTCTGTACCTGCCTCCATCTAGAAATAGGACCAATCCTCCCTGCTCTCCTCCCCTCTCCAGGGGTGAGTGAGAACCACCAGGAAACAGGTAGATGAGTGCTCTGAAAACCAAAATACACCAGACACACCCTAGAATTCCTGCTACTATTACTGAGCCCTAGGCAGGCTGTGAAGACCCAAGTTGTACCCCTGTCACATCAAACCAGACAGAGGATAACTGCTGCAGTCAGGAATCCTGCATCCAACCCTTTCAGCCTCCACTGACCTCTCACCCAGGCCCTGGCATCTCCTCTAAGATGCTCCTGACAGCTAGAAGCCCCAACACACGGAGAGGCTACCCCACGTGGTACCCAGGCCCATCCCCAGTGTCCCCAACCAGAAGAATGGCTTTTCCCTCTGCCCCCTTCTCCAGCGGGGCTGCGAACCACCCCACCTGCACCCTTCCCTGAGGCCTGGTCTGCCTCCCCACCAGGCCAAGGGCAGGCCTGGGCCCACAACAGTTTTACACACTCAGTAGGCACAGCGGGCCCTCAGAGAACTGAACTGCCTAGGAGACATTCAGGCCAGGGAGGGGCTGTTCCCCAATCCTCCTTACACAGTGTCGGGGGTCCTCCGCCCTCATCCTGCACCCCTTTTTGTCCACACAGTGCTTCCTCTGGAGAGGCAGCTCCATGAGGCTGCCCGCCGGAACCACGTTGGGAGGATGCCTCAGGGACCTGGCGGTCCAGTGGTTAAGACTTCGCCTTCCAGTGCAGGGGGTGCAGGTTGGATCCCTGGTCGGGGAGTTAAGATCTCACATGCCTTGTGGCCAAAAAACCAAAGCATAAAACAGAAGCCATATTGTAACAAATTCAATAAAGATTTTAAAACAAAACACTGTAAAAAAAAAAAAAAAATTGCAACTGACACATCAGCCTCCCTTGGTCCAGAACCCCTGGACTTCTGACCAGAGGCACCAGGCCACCTTTGTCTCTCCAGGTGCCTGTCCCTATCTGCCAGCCTCCGACTCCTGACCTTTGACCCCCTGCCCTCCTGACTCTAAATCTGTTTCTTGGAGGAGTCTTCTGGATGGGTCACAAGGATTAAGAGTTAAGAGCACTGGAATCCTGACCCTGACTTTGGGCCTCAGAGATTTTGAGGCAAAGTGGACAAGGAGGCCAGGGCCTGAGCCTCCCCCAAGTTAACACGTGCCGATGTGCCTGCCCCAGGCTCCAGGAACTGTCCCTCCTGTGTGGAGGTGACACTATAGCATTATTCCCAGCTGGAGCCCCTTTACACACGTGATTTCTGGCCCTGATGTGTACTCTCCTCCCGATTGGCTCCTTCATCCTCCCAACGTGGTTCCGGCGGGCAGCCTCAGGGAGCTGCCTCTCCAGAGGAAGCACTGTTGGGACAAAAAGGGGTGCAGGATGAGGGCGGAGGACCCCCGACACTGTGTAAGGAGGATCGGGGAACAGCCCCTCCCTGGCTTGAATGTCTCCTAGGCAGGGGGTCTTCCAGCTCAGAATGGTGGGTGGATGCTTCTCCTCTTTCTTAATGTTGGAGACTTCCCCAGACAGGTTGCTACTCCTTCCAGCGCACCTCATGTCCACATGACCAGGACTCGGCAGAACCCTAAAGCTGGGAGACCGTGGGCAAGACCATCCACAGGAGCCAGGTGTGTGCCCCTCCCCTCTCAGAGGTGCCCTGTCATCCAGTTGTCCTGACTGCTATTGCTGTTCTTGAGGAAGGGAATGCAATTCATTCCCACTGGAGTCGATAACCACCTTTCCCATGGCTCCATCAGTGAAGAAGGCAGCCAGGATTTACCGAGCCACCCACTGCGTCAGGCCCGGGCGAGGCCAGAGGTGCGTGTTCACCCGGCTTCTTTGTCTTCGTCCCTCCACCTTTTCTCTCCTCATCCCCTAATCCTAACCAGCTTCTGCCTCCTGGTTGTGGGGCCCTCTCTGATTGCCTTCTCTGTGGTCTCTGCACTCCTCTCATCCTTGTCGCTGCACCTTCATCTCAGTCTCAGACTAGAAGGAACCTCCAAGCCCCCCTTCCAGCCCCTTGCCATGGCCAGCGGTGGGCTCAGAGGGTCGGTGGCCAGGCCAGGGGGACTCAGGCCTGACGACGTGGTCCAGGGCTCATCTCACCAGAACCCCATGCTGCCGTCATCCTGACTGCTCTTGGCTTATAAGGATGTCCGGTCTCTTTGGCTGGACCTCAAGCTCCTTGGGGGCTCTGGCCACACCTGACACTTGCCAGCCCACTCACACTTCACAGTGGGCCCAAAGCTGAGCACATGAAGGAATCCACAAAACTCTGCTTCCATGAGTGACAATGAAAATCCCCAAGCTGACAGATGCCTGTCCCCACTTCAGAAAGGCTTAGATACACAAGCACAAGGGACAAATACTGGGCTGGCCAAAAAGTTCGTTTGGGTTTTCCCGTAACATCTTACAGAAAAACTCGAATGAACTCTTTGGCCAACCCAATATTGGCTGGCCCTTTGCACAATCAGTACAGGGCATGTAATTTGAGGTTTTATTGCTGATGAGCCTACATCCTGCACATTTGGTCCACTGCAAATGTCCAGACCCAGCCCCTCTGTGTATCCAGGGACAGGTCGCCAGTGTCTTGGCAGGGAAGGCTGGGATGCATTAAAGTGACAGAGAAGCCTGCCATCAATTTGTTTTTTCCAGATAAATTCCACGTGGCTTTCCAAATACAGGAGAGGGTTTGGGGCTTTCTGAGGCCTCACAGATGCAACCTATGGACCTCAGAGCTGCTGCCCTGTGGCTGAGCCATTTCCTGGCTGTGTGACTTAGGTTACTTAATTTTTCTGTGCCTCAGTTTCCTCATCTGCAAAATGGGGACATGAGCTGCCCTGCAGGGTTATTGTAATGATTGGATGTAAGTATGTGAAAAGCTCCTAGCATGGTATCTGGCAAATAGTACCATCGTCATCATCACTATTATTCCTCCAAAACAAAGGGTCAGAGAATAAATTCTGGCGGCCAAAGACCTGGGGGGGTGGGGTGGGGCTTCCTTCGTTCAGGGCTCTCTGAGCCAGTGAAGCCCCAACCAAGGAAACACCCTCCCTACCCACCTCCCTGCCCTGCTTTTCTCCACACCACCCCTCACCACTGGCCTATGCTATATTTACATATTTATTAGCTTTACTGTCTGCTTCCCCCATTATAATATAAGCCCATGAAGGGAGAGATTTTTGTCTGACTTGTTAACTACTATATCCCTAAATTCAGGCCCTGGCATATATTTGCTGAATGAATAAGTGACACACAAGTCATTAAGTCTCTTCAGGGCTTTTGAACTATATAAGATGTGGCCCCAGTTCAGACTCATTTGTTCCCTGGAAAACCAAACCACAAGCTCAGGTAAATGGCAGGAAAGAGGTGTATGGGGACAGGGGGAGCTTCATGTCAATACTTCAGGGGAAAGGGGGAAACATCTCCTTCCAAGTGTGGTCCCCATTGATGGTGCCACCCTTCCTCACCCCTAAAAGGGTCTGCCTTTCCCATAGGGGAGGAGAGGGTCCTTCTGGAAGAATCCCTCTCAGATCTCAAACACCTCCAGGAAGCAACTGTGTCCTGAGCATTCCTTTCCTTAAACTCTTGGACGAAAACCACTATGATCCAGGTTCAGCAAAAGATCTGGCAGTTCAGGCGTAAGCTTAGGGAAGCTGGGGTTTAGTTCCCACACTGCCACTTTCTAACAGCAGGAAACATCCCCCTTGGGGGCCTCAGTTCCACTGTAGAATCAGAGGAGGGTGAAAAAGTGATCTGTAGAGATTCCTACCAGCTCTGACTCCCTTTCTCTTGACGGAAGCCTGGGAGAGTGGCCTGGTTTGTGCTGGCAAACAGCCAAGAGCCTGAAGGAGAGCATGGAGGCCCTGAAGAGCGCCAGTGAAATCAACTTCAGTCTCATCTCTTCCATGCATCTCAATCCATGCAACCTCTTTCTGGCCACAACAGACACACACTGCACTCTGGCCTCTGAGCCTGTGCCTATGCTGGGTCCTCTGCGCAGAATTCCCTCCCGCGCACCCCAATGATCCATTGCTGCACGTTCTTTAAGGGCCTGCTCAAGTGATGTCTGCCCCAAGCAGAACCCTGTACCTGTTTGAAAGGCTTAGCACCTGATAGAACCCCCACTCCCATCTGCATCCCAGTGAGGAAAACGGCACAGTCCTTCTCTCCCTTTACCAGGCAGTGCAGCCAAAGGTCCCCGAAGCTGGCTGATGTCCACAGGGATGCCACTGCCTGGCCCAGAGGCCCTAGCAGCCAGGCACACTCCTGGAGGGGGCTCTGAGGTGCCCTGATCCCCCCTGCAGCACACCATACCTCCTCCACTCCCCATCCAGCCCCGGCATTCTAAGGGAGCTGGGACCCTCAGCATTTCTACCACTTTAAGGCTGTGTGACCTTGGGCAACTTGTTTAACCACTTTGTGCCTCAGCTTTCTCTTCTGCAAAATGGAGATAACAGTAGGTCCTACCCAGAAGGCTACCGTGGAGATCAAATAAAGTGCTGGCACACAAAGTAAGCACCCAATAAAGGATCGTATTCCCATCTTCTTTCGAGCTAATGTCTCCTCCACCCAAGCTCCCCACTCCAGGGCGGGGAGCACCCTCAGTCCCGGGTGAGCAGCCAATGTCCCCTCCGCCGGGTGCGAGTTCCTCTCGGGGCCACAAAGAAGCCCAAGACGCAGGTGGCCACGCGGACCGCGCAGATCTCAGGCTCGGTCGCCCCCGCTGGGTTGCGGCGCATCCTCTCGGGCCTCTACCCGCCCCTGTCCCGGCCCCCACCCCGCGGACTCACGGCCCTGGGTCTCCCACGCCAGCTCCTCCTCCTCCATGCCGCAGCTCCGGAGGTCCTCTGTGTTCTGCCTGGTCGCGAGCGGCCCGTCCGCCCGACTGGGCCCAGGAGCTGAGGGAGGAGGAGCTGAGCTGGGGGTGAGGACGAGGCTCCCGGGAGCGTCGGAGTGCAGGCGGCAGCCACTCCTCCAGAGCCCTCGCCCCTCCTTGGCTCTTGGGTATGATGCGGGCGCAGCTGCTCCGACCTCCCGACCGCCTCCCATCCCGGGCCGGACTGCGGGTCTCTCTACGGGCTCCCTCGACCAGCCCACGGCCCAGCGGTTCGGAGCCACTTGGGGCTCCGCAGGTCCCCCTGGGAATGTCTCTTCTGCGAGCTGTCCCAGCCTCCCGGTCCCAGATGCACGACCTCCCGCAGGCCCCTTGCTCGCGACTCAGGAGCCTGGTCTGGCGCCCCCAGGAGCTGAAAGTCAGACCCCAAGCACTTGGGTGGGCATTTAAGGAACAGTAACCTCAGCAAGCCTGCAGGCATATGAAGAGATGGTCGGATTTGTTCATGATCAGAAAAATACAAATTAAAATGACAGTGAGATACCACTTACACCGATTAGACTGGCAAAAATTAGAAAAACTGGATAATGCCAAATGGTGGTGGGGAATGAGGGGTGTCATGGCCAGGTGCACTGCTGGTGGGGGTAGCCTGGGACAGCCATTTCGGCAAAGAGTCTTGGCAGTGATGAGGGAAACTAAACACAGCGAACTCTGACCCTAAAAGCCAGTTCCTTCTCTTACAGGCTCATCAGGGGAAATGTAAGAGGATTCTGTTGCTGGGTTGTTTTGTGGTTACTGGGAGCTGGAAACAACCTAAGTGTCCACACTGGGGGAGTAGATGGATAGGTAAAATGTGGTACTACTATGCAACTACAGATGCAAGGACCACGTGTATTTACAGCAACATGGACTGAAACACCAAGTGCTGAGCAGAAAGAGTAAAACAACCAAATGAGACCTAAAACACAATACCAATAAAAATGCTTGCACACAGAACAACACAGATTTGCAAAGGTACATACAGTACAAACAAAACGATACACATTAAACATATCAGAATGGGTTGTACTTCAGACCCTGGGGGATGTCCATGTCTTCTC
Source organism: Aethalodelphis obliquidens (assembly GCF_003676395.1). Classification (NCBI taxonomy): domain Eukaryota; kingdom Metazoa; phylum Chordata; class Mammalia; order Artiodactyla; family Delphinidae; genus Aethalodelphis; species Aethalodelphis obliquidens. The sequence continues at coordinate 11,835,722 of NW_020837970.1, read as the reverse complement.
TTCTTTGCCTTTTAGGCATTCACAGCCTCTTTAGATTTGGGGATAGTGGGGTCCCACGCATCTCTATCCCAAGGCAAGAAGTCATTGCTATTTCTTGTGGGATCAGAGGAGGACAAATATCTTTCAGTCATTAGTGTAGATCAGAAAGGCTTCCTGGAGGAGGAAGTACTTGGAATGGCCTTTGAAAAGTAACATAATGATAATAGCTAACAGTTAATGAGCCCCATGGTAAGACTTTGTGTGGATTATCTCATTTTGTCCCCCAAACCACCCTATGAAATGGACATTATCACCACCAGATTATGGGGAAGGAACTGAAGCACAGAGAGGGTAAATAACTCTTCCTACCCCCCACAGTAAGTGGTGAAGCCAGGGCTCTAACCCAGCTGGTCTGATTTAAGAGCCACAGCATGAACATCTGGTAGGTGGAAAGGACATTGATGGAGCCAAACCTGCAGACAGCTGGTGGTTGGTCACTCTCCAAGCCCTGGCCTCCCTGATGGACGCAGAGGTGCCAGGGAGCAGTTGGCTGGCACAGCTGCCCAGCTGCCATCCTTGATGTCCATGGTCTTGAACCAGCAGAATGAAGTGACTGCTGCTTTATCATCTTCCTCCTGCAGCCACTGCTGTCTGGAGATAGTCTGTGTCTCCACACCTTCCCTGGGGCACCTGGAGGTGAGACCCAAGTGACCATGAGTCAGCATTAGAGAAACCCTTGGGAAGTGGGTGACTGACAGAAGCCTGGCTGTCCCCACCAGACCAGCCACCCTGACCCAGGCTAGGCCACACCCATCCAGTGCTTCTAAACCCAGAAGTTTCTATGGGCTTCCTCTAGGAGGCCTCCCCAGCCTTCAATGATCCCACATTCTGGCCAGGGATTTTTAAATTCATTATCCCACTTAATCCTCACAGCAATTCTACAAAACAGACATTGTCACCCCTATTTAATGGATGAGGAAACTGAGGCTCAGAAGTGTCCAATAACTTTTCAAGGTCACAGCAACAAATAGTGGTAGAGGCTGGATTCAAACTCACTGCACCACACTGCCATTTCAGTCTGGACCAAACTGGCCCATTATCCAACTCCTTTTCATCCTTCAAGTTCAACTCCACAGCACCCACCCCTGGCCTCCAGCCTCCCAGGAAGGCTCCCTTGTAGATGCCATAACTAGCTGGTGATCTAGGTCAGTCCCTTCCCCTCTGTGGGCCTCGGTCTCCTAAAACCACTGGGTTGGAGGTGGGGCCTGTGAGCCATCCAGCCCTGATGGTCCATGGTTGGACAAGGCACAGTGATCTTTCCTAAGATCACTCAAGTGGGTTGAGGGCCTCTAGCACTGGTGACAGGTTTCTCCACAAGATGGCCCTCCTGGTTTTTCTCTGTTCTTACCTTGTATCTTAAGAAATTAGAGAGGGTTTCTTTGTTTTACAAAATAGAACTGTGACTTGTGTTTCACAATCTACCTAGTTGATTTCATGCTTCTTTGTTATTTGGGTGACATTCTGTTAGAAAGACAGAATCCCAGGCCCCACCCCAGACTGACTGAATCAGAACCTGCATTTCCACAGGACCTCTGGTGATTCCTGCGTACATCAAAATATGAGAAGCACTGCTCTAAGCTGTCAACGCTACTTCATTCCAATCCATCGTTTTCAGGCTTTTATGCCTATTTTCCCAAGCAGGTCTAATTAATCTCTTTGAGCTGTCGTCATTTCTTGAGCAACAGCTGTGTACCAGCCACTGTATCAGTTCTTTATCAGCATTATTTCCTGTACTCTTCCCAACCTCCCTATGATGCCTTTTCTTCCAGAGAGAGGTCACAATTTGTAATTTTGGAACACACAAATAACACCGGGTCCACCTATTCCCACTCAGAGCCCAATGCCCTTTCATTTCATACTCAAAAGAATCACTAGCATGGTTCCAAAGCCTTGAAAAATAATGCAGGGGACTTCCCTGTTGATCCAGTGGGTAACACTCCGTGCTCCCAATGCAGGGGTCTCGGATTCGATCCCTGACCAGAGAACTAGATCCCGCATGCATGCTGTAACTAAGAGTCCACATGCTGCAACTAAAGATCCCACATGCCACAACGAAGATCCCGTGTGCCGCAACTAAGACCTGGCACAGCCAAAATAAATAAATAAATATTTTCTAAAGAAAGAAAAAGAATACAAGTGATATTGCCTTTCTCAACAGTTTATTTAACATAGGCTCACTGCAGAAATTATAATAATTTCACAAGCTATTAGCATACAGGATAATGTCTCTTAAAAAGCCAATAAAGAGGGAGCCATTTTCAAGAATACAGCATTGAGAGAGAAGTGCATTGTTGAGACCATCTGGATGGTCTACATGAACCCAGTTCAGGCCTCTATATAAATTCTTAAGAATCTCGTGGGTGGGTGCAGAGATCTACCGGTTCTGCAGGCACCAAGAGAAGCCTGAGGATGTCAGCTCCAAGCCCCAGCAAGATATAACAGACTTCACTTTGGATTAGTTCACCCACTCCTGCTTCATTAAAGAGGATTCTGAAAAGAAAACCCCAATCAAGTCCCCTTTCCAGCCCCACTTTGTTCCAGAATTGAACAGAAACAGTTTCCTATTCCAGCTGTGTGGCTAAAAGGGTCTTGGTGCTCTGGCCAGGTGTCAGACCTGTGCCTCTGAGGTGGCAGAGCTGACTTCAGGACATTGGTCCACCAGAGACCTCCCAGCTCCACATAATATTAAACAGCAAAAGCTCTCCCAGAGATCTCCATCTCAACGCTAAGACCCAGCTCCACGCAACGACCCAAGCTACAGTGCTGGACACCCTATGCCAAACAACTAGCAAGACAGGAACACAACCCCACCCATTACCAGAGAGGCCACCTAAAATCATAATAAGGTCACAGACACCCCAAAACAGACATGGTCCTGCCCACCAGAAAGACAAGATCCAGCCTCATCCTCCAGAACACAGGCACCAGTCCCCTCCACCAGGAAGCCTACACAGCCCACTGAACCAACTTTAGCCACTGGGGACAGACACCAAAAACAACAGGAACTACGAACTTGCAGCCGGCGAAAAGGAGACCCCAAACACAGTAAGTTAAGCAAGATGAGAAGACAGAGAAACACACAGCACATGAAGGAGCAAAGTAAAAACCCACCAGACCAAACAAATGAAGAGGAAATAGGCAGTATACCTGAAAAAGAATTCAGAGTAATGGTAGTAAAGATGATCCAAAATCTTAGAAATAGAATGGAGAAAATCAAGAAACGTTTAACAAGGACCTAGAAGAATTAAACAGCAAACAATGATGAACAACACAATACATGAAATTAAAAATTCTAGAAGGAATCAATAGCAGAATAACTGAGGCAGAAGAATGGATAAGTGACCTGGAAGATAAAACAGTGGAAATAACTACTGCAGAGTAAAATAAAGGAAAAAGAATGAAAAGAATTGAGAACTGTCTCAGAGACCTCTGGGACAACATTAAACACACCAACATTCGAACTATACAGGTCCCAGAAGAAGAAGAGAGAAAGAAAGGGACTGAGAAAATATTTAAAGAGATTATAGTTGAGAATTTCCCCACTATGGGAAAGGAAATAGTCAATCAAGTCCAGGAAGCATAGAGTCCCATAGAGGATAAATCCGAGGAGAAACACGCCAAGACACATATTAATCAAACTAACAAAAATTAAATACAAAGAAAAAATATTAAAAGCAGCAAGGGAGGGCTTCCCTGGTGGCGCAGTGGTTGGGGGTCCACCTGCCGATGCAGGGGATGCGAGTTCGTGCCCCGGTCTGGGAAGATCCCACATGTGGCGGAGCGGCTGGGCCGGTGAGCTGTGGCCGCTGGGCCTGCGCGTCCAGAGCCTGTTCTCTGCAACGGGAGAGGCCACAACAGTGAGAGGCCCACGTACCACAACAACAACAAAAAAAAAGCAGCAAGGGAAAAACAACAAATAACACACAAGGGAATCCCCATAAGGTAAACAGATGATCTTTCAGCAGAAACTCTGCAAGCCAGAAGGGAGTGGCAGGACACATTTAAAGTGATGAAAGGGAAAAACCTACAACTAAGATTACTCTACCCAGCAAGGGTCTCATTCAGATTCAATGGAGGAATTAAAACCTTTACAGAGAAGCAAAAGCTAGGAGAATTCAGCACCATCAAACCAGCTTTACAACAAATGCTAAAGGAACTTCTCTAGGCAGGAAACACAAGAGAAGGAAAAGACCTACAATAACAAACCCAAAACAATTAAGAAAATGGCAATAAGTACATACATATCAATAACTACCTAAAATGTAAATGGATTAAATGCTCCAACCAAAAGACACAGACTGGCTGAATGGATACAAAACAAGACCCGTATACATGCTGTGTACAAGAGACCCACTTCAGACCTAGGGACACACACAGACTGAAAATGAGGGGATAGAAAAAGATATTCCATGCAAATGGAAATCAAAAGAAAGCTGGAGTAGTAATTCTCATATCAGACAAAATAGACTTTAAAATAAAGACTATTACAAGAGACAAAGGAGGACACTACATAATGATCAAGGGATCAATCCAAGAAGAAGATATAACAATTGTAAATATTTACGCACCTAACATAGGAGCACCACAATACATAAGGCAAATGCTAACAGCCATAAAAGAGGAAATCGACAGTAACATAATCACAGTAGGGGACTTTAACACCCCACTTTCACCAATGGACAGATCATACAGAATGAAAATAAATAAGGAAACACAAGCTTTAAATGATACTTTAAACAAGATGGACTTACCTGGTATTTATAGGACATTCCATCCAAAAACAACAGAATACACTTTCTTCTCAAGTGCTCATGGAACATTCTCCAGGATAGATCATATCTTGGGTCACAAATCAAGCCTCAGTAAATTTAAGAAAACTGAAATCATATCCAGTATCTTTTCTGACCACAACGCCATGAGATTGGATATCAATTATAGGAAAAAATCTTTAAAAATACAAATACATGGAGGCAAAACAATACACTACTTAATAACCAAGAGATCACTGAAGAAATCAGAGAGGAAATCAAAAATTACCTAGAAACAAATGACAATGAAAACACGACGACCCAAAACCTATGGGATGCAACAAAAGGAGTTCTAAGAGGGAAGTTTATAGCAATACAATCCTACCACAAGAAACAAGAAACATCTCAAATAAAAATCCTAACCTTATACCTAAAGCAGTTAGAGAAAGAAGAACAAAAAACCCCGAAAGTTAGCGGATGGAAAGAAATCATTAAGATCAGATCAGAAATAAATGAAAAAGAAATGAAGGAAACAATAGCAAAGATCAATAAAACTAAAATCTGGTTCTTTGAGAAGATAAAAAAAATTGATAAGCCATCAGCCAGACTCAACAAGAAAAAAAGGGAGAAGACTCAAATCAATAGAATTAGAAATGAAAAAGGAGAAGTAACAACTGACACTGCAGAAATACAAAGGATCATGAGAGATTACTACAAGCAACTATATGCCAATAAAATGGACAACATGGAAGAAATGGACACATTCTTAGAAAAACACAACCTTCCGAGACTAACCAGGAAGACTAGAAAATATAAACAGACCAATCACAAGCACTGAAATTGAGACTGTGATTAAAAATTTTCCAACAAACAAAAGCCCAGGACCAGATGGCTTCACAGGCGAATTCTATCAAACATTTAGAGAAGAGCTAACACCTATCCTTCTCAAACTCTTCCAAAATACAGCAGAGGGAGGAACACTCCCAAACTCATTCTATAAGGCCACCATCACCCTGATACCAAAACCAGACAAGGATGTCACAAAGAAAGAAAACTACAGGCCAATATCACTGATGAACATAGATGCAAAAATCCTCAACAAAATACTAGCAAACAGAATCCAACAGCACATTAAAAGGATCATACACCATGATCAAGTGGGGTTTATCCCAGGGATGCAAGGATTCTTCAGTATACGCAAATCAATCAATGTGATACACCATATTAACAAATTGAAGGAGAAAAACCATATGATCATCTCAATAGATGAAAAAAAAGCTTTTGACAAAATTCAACACACATTTATGATAAAAACCCTCCAGAAAGTAGGCATAGAGGGAACTTACCTCAACATAATAAACACCATATATGACAAACCCACAGCCAACATTGTTCTCAATGGTGAAAAACTGAAACCATTTCCTCTAAGATCAGGAACAAGACAAGGTTGCCCACTCTCACCACTATTATTCAACATAGTTTTGAAAGTTTTAGCCACAACAATCAGAGAAGAAAAAGAAATAAAAGGAATCCAAATCGGAAAAGAAGAAGTAAAGCTCTCACTGTTTGCAGATGACATGATACTATACATAGAGAATCCTAAAGATGCTACCAGAAAACTACTAGAGCTAATCAATGAATTTGGTAAAGTTGCAGGACACAAAATTAATGCATGGAAATCTCTTGCATTCCTATACACTAATGATGAAAAATCTGAAAGAGAAATTAAGGAAACACTCCCATTTACCACTGCAACAAAAAGAATAAAATACCTAGGAATAAACCTACCTACGGAGACAAAAGACCTGTATGCAGAAAACTATAAGACACCAATGAAAGAAATTAAAGATGATACGAACACATGGAGAGATATACCATGTTCTTGGATTGGAAGAATCAACATTGTGAAAATGACTACACTACCCAAAGCAATCTACAAATTGCTAATCCCTAAGTTGATAGGGATTCAGTGTAATCCCTATCAAATTACCAATGGCAGTTTCTACAGAACTAGAACAAAAAATCTTAAGATTTGTATGGAGACACAAAAGACCCCGAAAAGCCAAAGCAATCCTGAGAAAGAAAAACAGAGCTGGAGGAATCAGGCTCCCTGACTTCAAACTATACTACAAAGCTATAGTAATCAAGACAGTATGGTACTGGCACAAAAACAGAAATATAGATCAATGGAACAGGATAGAAAGCCCAGAGATAAACTCCTGCACATATGGCCACCTTATCTTTGATAAAGGAGGTAAGAGTATACAATGGAGAAAAGACAGCCTCTTCAATAAGTGGTGCAGGAAACTGTACAGCTACATGTAAAAGAATGAAATCAGAACACTCCCTAACACCATACACAAATATAAACTCAAAATGGATTAAAGACCTAAATGTAAGGCCAGACACTATCAAACTCTTAGAGGAAAACATAGGCAGAACACTCTATGACATAAATCACAGCAAGATCCTTTTTGACCCACCTCCTAGAGTAATGGAGATAAAAACAAAAATAAACAAATGGGACCTAATGAAACTTAAAACTTTTGCACAGCAAAGGAAACCATAAACAAGGCGAAAAGACAACCCTCAGAATGGGAGAAAATACTTGCAAATGAAGCAACTGACAAAGGATTAATCTCCAAAATTTACAAGCAGCTCATGCAGCTCAATATCAAAAAAACAAACAACCCAATCCAAAAATGGGCAGAAAAACTAAATAGACATTTCTCCAAAGAAGATATACAACAGATAGCCAACACACATATGAAAGAGTGCTCAACTTCACTAATCATTAGAGAAATGAAAATCAAAACTACAATGAGGTACCATCTCACACCTATCAGAATGGCCATCATCAAAAATTCTACAAACAGGGCTTCCCTGGTGGCGCAGTGGTTGGGAGTCCGCCTGCCGATGCAGGGGACGCGGGTTCGTGCCCCGGTCCGGGAATATCCCACATGCCATGGAACGTCTGGGCCCGTGAGCCATGGCCGCTGAGCCTGCACGTCCGGAGCCTGTGCTCCGCAACAAATGATAGATTAATTACACTATTGTTCCAGGCAGGGGCAGATGTAGAGCTCAAAGCCCAAATTCAATTGAGGTGTACCCTTTCTACCAGTTTTGGTTTCTCAGGAGAGACATCTTTGCCAAGAGACAGCTACATTCAGCTATCAACGCAAAAATAAAAGTCCCTTGTTGCTAGAGCATGTTGCTAGGCAACGATGGCACCTGTATTATCTGGCAGGCAGGTATCCTTCTAGGCTGCAAGGTTTGTCACCACCGCTGATAAAGGAGTAGTCTTTACCAGGGCAGGAGCTAATGCCCCAAGATCTTCGGAGAGCTAGATCAGCAAAAGGTAGCTTTGCCCAGACCGAAACTCTCATATATCCCACGCAAAACTCTCGGTATTTATAGTTTAAATGCCCCTTGCCATAGTGGCTTCTCCACACATTCTTACTGATAAGCCCCCATTGGGGCCCCTCAGCAGCTGAGCTACTAAGTGCTTATCAACAGCAACAGATGAGATGAAGACATCCTGACACAGCTTACTTCACTCATATCAAAACAACTTTACTTCTAAAAACAACTCTTTTTTTTCTTGTCTTTGACACAAACAAGTAGATTAAAACAGCTGCGCGTAAGTCATAAACAAGTGGGTTTGAAATCATATCAAACCAATACACAAGTGGCAAGGATTTCAGGGAAATTCAGACACTGAAAAATGTCCTAAAAACTGTATTTCAATATCTCTTTCCCCAAAGGTCCACTCATCCCAGTAGGGCCCCTACTTCTTCCAAATCTCCTCTGCCGCTCTTCTCCTTAACCAGACTGTAACATCCAAATGTTCTCTGCGCAGCCTTGCTTTTCATATAGAACAGTTTTGTCTGCTCTGAGCCTGCGCGTCTGGAGCCTGTGCTCCGCAACAAGAGAGGCCGCGATAGTGAGAGGCCCGAGCACCGCGCACCTCTTCCTGCCACTGGGATCTCCTCCACTGCCCCAACAGCCCTGTGGGGTGCCCCCAAGCAGCCAGTCTCCTCCTTCAGAGGCTGTGAAGACTCCTAGCTTAATACTTTTGAATATGTCATGTGAATGTTTGTTTACTGGCTTGTTAGCTACCTCCCCTACTTCCCTTTAAGCACTTTTGTTCACCATTAAATCACAGGGAGGGACAGTGGAGGGCAAGTCTCGACTGTACAGGACTCTCTAAGTTGATGGGAGCCCTGAACGAGAAGGTCTGAAGTTCCAGGTGCCCCAGGCAACATTTGGGAAGACTCCAGAAATGCCTGGATTTTATTCCTAGCTCTGACCTTGCTGGGTCTGGGGGCTACACCAGGTGGTAGCCTGTGACCATAAGACTTCTTCCAAGCCCAAAGGATTGTTCAGAAGGGCCCCTGGGGGCGCAAGGTCTGGGCTGTGAGTACTCCTGCTGGGGCAAAAGGATCAAGACAAAGCAACTATTTCTTTTCTCCTAATGTTTTGTTTAGAAAAATTTAAACCTACACAAAAATTGAAAGAATAGTACCACATATTAATATTTTGCCATATTTATCTTATCTAAGAGATATGAGTCTTGTAAATGCTACGGAAATTTTTAACTATACTCAAAGATAGAGAGAATAATATAATGAACCCCACATACCTATCTATCATCCAGTTTCAACAATTAACAATCCACGACGAACTTTCTCCTCCTCCTGAATTATTTTTAAGCAGATTCATAAATACCATTTTATCCATAAATGTGAGTATCTCTATAAGTAAAGCCTCATTAAGGGACCTCTATAAGTAAAGCCTCATTTTAAAACATAATAAAAATACCATTTTCACACCTAAAAATTAACAGTAATTCCTTAATATCATCAACTATTCAGTCGGTGTTCAACTTTCTCCAATTACTATAGTTTATTCGAATCAGAATTCCAACAAGCTCCATACACTGAAATTGGCTGATTTGTCTCTTAGTCTGCAAGTTCCACTCCACTCCCTTTCTCTCCCTCCCTCTCCCGCCCTCTCTTTCTCTCTCCTTCCCACCCTCCCTCCCTCCCTCTCACAATTTATTTGTTGATTCACTGTACTGGGTCGTATAACCTGTAGAGATTCCCACAGTCTGTTTTGCTGATGACTTCCCTAGGATGTCATTTAACACGTTCCTCTGTCGCCTGTGTCTCCTATAAACTGGTAGATTGATCAAAGCTTTGTAAGTGGAGTTTTGGAGAGGCTCCTTTCTATCAGAAAATACACAACGTCTTGTCCCTCTTTGTGTGATGTTAGCGGCCGTTGATGATTTCCTAAATCCATTTTTTAAACCACTCTGATATTGTGATTCATAATAAGAAATATACATTTGGTCTTTGTCCCTGTTCCTGGAGCAGAGCTCCTAAAACCCTAGGAATCTCCCACGTGTGGAGAGCGAGAAAGGTGTCTTTTGTTATGCTAGTGAGGTGATTTGGGAAGCCTCTAGGTGACCTAAGATTGGGGTCTGGTTGCCTGGGGAACCAATTGAGATTAGACAGTGAGATCTTTCAGTCCTCTTCCCTCCCCAGCCTCTGAGGAGGGGAGAGGGGCTGGAGTTTGAATCAGTCAACAGTAGTCAATTATTTCATCAATCATTCCTATGTAATGAAGCCTCCATAAAAACCCAAAAGGAGGGCGTTCGGAGAGCTTCCAGGTTGGTGAACACGTGGAGATTCCAGGAGAGCAACGACCCGGAATGGATGGGGAAGCTCCACACCCTCTTCCCATACTTGCCCTGTGCATCTCTTCCCTCTGGCTGTTCCTGGGTTATATCCTTTTATAATACATTGGTAAACATAGGGATGATAACTGCTACTGGGTTGGTCTTATTTCTGGGACCTTTCAGTGGATAGGGCTAGGAAATGTTTGTTCATTTGTTTTTCTTCTGATAAAATGCATCATGAGTTCATACTCATGACTATCAACTCAAGTTCAAGACAACAGGGTTTTACCTAACATCATCAAAATTACATCTGTGTTTTCCTTCTCCCATGTTGGAAATCCTGCATTCACTTTACCCTATAATCTACTCACAGCAGTCTCGGAATAACAATTTCAACATAATAACCAATAACATGATTCCTGAAAACTGTTTTTAAAGTTTGTCTGGTCATTTGGGTATATCCCACTAGGGGCATACAGTTGGCCCTCATATCTGCAAGACCTGCATCCAAGGATTCAATCCACCCCAGATCGAAAATATTTGGGAAAAAATTCCAGAAAGTTTCAAGAAAAAAACACTTGAATTTGCTGCATACTGGCAACTATCTACATAGCATTACACTGTATTAGGTATTACAAGTAATCTAGAGATGATTTAAAGTATGTGGGAGGATGTGGGTAGGCTATATGCAAATACTATTGAAACCGTGCAACTCATATTGGGACTTGAACCCACGTACCTGGACTCGAACCCTGCCAAAACCCAGATTGGGACTTGAACCCACGGTCTTTTAATTGAGATCACACATCTGGTTTCAGGACTTAATGAAGCTCAGCTTCTTGATGTCTCCTCGAAGAAAGAATTCAGTGAGAGACAAAGGGATAGATAAGAAGTGGATTTATTTAGAGAGAAACACACTCCACAGACAGCGTGGGCCATCTCAGAAGGCAAGAGGCCCTGAAATATGGCGTGGTTAGTTTTTATGGACTGGGTAATGTCATAGGCTAATGAGTGGGAGGATTATTACAACTATTTTGAGGAAGGGGCGGGGATTTCCAGAAATTGGACCACTGCCCACTTTTTGGCCTTTTATGGTCAGCCTCAGAACTGTCATGGCACTGGTGGGTATGTTATTTAGATGCTAACATATTACAAGGAGCATGTAATGAGGCTCAAGGTCCACTGGAAGTTGAATCTTCTGCCATCTTGGACCTAATCGGTTCTAACAAGTTTTTGTCATGTCCTATGGCTGTGTCATTCTTTTAAAGGTTGTGCCCTGTCCCCTTCCCTCCTGTTTCACTATGCCACTCTATAAGGAACTTGAGCATCTGCAGATTTTGGTATCAGGGGTCCTGGAACCAATCTTTCCAGGATACTGAGGGATAACTGTATAGTCACACTACTGTTTTAAAGCCACTTGGAACAGTTCCTCTCTATGTGATTATGCTACTAACTCAACAGGCATAGGTTTGTTTCATTTTGCTTTTTAGATTTTTTTTCCTTCCAGTTTTATTGAGCGATAATTGTGCTATAATTGACATACAGCACTGTGTAGCTTTAAGGTGTATGGCATAATGATGTGACTTACATACATTATGAAGTGATCACCATAATAAGTTTAGTGAACATCCATCATCTCAAGTAGATACAACATTAAAGAAATAGAAAAAAAATTTTTTTCCATGTGATGAGAAGTCTTACGATATATAACATACAGCAGTGACTCTTTAGTTTGTTTTTTTTTTTTTTGTGGTACGCGGGCCTCTCACTGTTGTGGCCTCTCCCGTTGCGGAGCACAGGCTCCGGACGCGCGCAGGCTCAGCGGCCAAGGCTCACGGGCCCAGCAGCGGATCTTCCCGGACCGGGGCACGAACCTGCGTCCCCTGCATCGGCAGGCGGACTCTCAACCACTGCGCCACCAGGGAAGCCCTTTAGATATTTTTTAACATTAATTTTGTTTTAGAATTATGTAAAATGTTTACAAGTTTCAAAGTCAAGTCTCTGAAGGTTGTCATAGTCAGTTGTCTAAGACCTGCAGCTTCCACCTTATTCTCCCTCTCCTTCACTCCATATCCAGCTTTTATTCCCAGCTGATGACACAGTTGACCAATAGTGGCCTCCTGCCACCACAGATGCTCAGCGGCAGACCCAGTGGCATCCTCTACACAGAGGAAACAGCTTCCCACAGACCTCCTGCAGCTTCACCTCTGGTTGCATTTCACAGCTGGACCAACTTGGTTTCTCAGAGTGGCTAGTGCCTCCTCTGATGCTCTTACTCTCCTTCTAGTCTCTGTCTTCCCCAGCTCTTCCACAATTGTGCAAAGCGAATTACCATCAAAAAGCCTCCATCCCGGACTTCCCTGGTGGTCCAGTGGTTAAGAATCTGCCTACTAATACAGGGGAGATGGGTTCAAGCCCTGGTCCAGGAAGATCCCACATGCCATGGGGCAACTAAGCCCATGCGCCACAACTACTGAGCCTGCGCTCTGGAGCCCGTGAGCCACAACTACTAAGCCCACTCACCGCAACTACTGAAGCATGCACGCCTAGAGACCGTGCTCCACAACAAGAGAAGCCACCGCAATGAGAAGCCCGCGCTCCGCAACGAAGAGTAGCCCCCGCTCACCGCAACTAGAGGAAGCCTGTGCGCAGCAATGAAGATCCAGCACAGCCCAAATAAATAAATTAAATTTTTTTAAAAAGCCTCCATACCACAACCTCAAAGTGATTCTGTTCCCCAACTGAATCCTGACTGACACCTGACTGATAAAACCTTTATTGTTGTTGTTGCTTACCCTTATATTGTTTAATTCAATAATATGTACATAATTTTTTCTCCCTTTCCTACAGTAGCATACTATATACACTTTTCTCACATTGTCTTTTCTTAGTAACAGCTTTATGGAGATATAAGCTACATATTGTACAATTCACTCATTTAAGTGTACAATGCAATGGTTTTCATGTGTAATCATCACCAGTAAATTTTAGAACATTTTCATCATCCAAAAGAAACCTCATACCCACATACCCTACAGTTTTCCTTCCCCTCCCCAGTATTCCCATCCCCCCATAGCCCCAGGCAACCACTAATCTACTTTCTGTCTCTACAGATTTGCCTATTCTGGACACCTACCTTGCTTTATTTACAGAACAGCTCACCTCAGCCATCTCTCTGCAGTAGTACAAGCTCTTTCTTATGCCTTTTGCAGCCTCAGAGTCCTCCAGCATGTGGCTTATTCAACCAGTTCCTGCTGATGGATGTTTGCCCTGTTTCCAATCTTTTGCTATTACAATAGCGTTATGGTGAGTAGCCTCTTGCAAGCATCATTTGGTATTTTTTTAACCAGTGCATCTAAAGGATCTATTCTTAGAAGTGGATTTCTGGGTCAAAGGGTCAATACACACTACACACACAATTTTGCTAGCTATTGCCAGATGCCCTACGTAGGATCTATACTATTTTGCACTCCCGTCAGCAATGTATGAAAGTGTTTCCTCACACCCTTCCCAACAGAACTCGTCCAACTTGGATTTTTGCCAATCTGATAGGTAAGAAATGCTAACTCAGTGTAATTTTAATTTGCATTTCTATCATTATGAGCAAAGTCTTCTTCTATGTTTAAGAAACATTTTCTTTTTTTCAGCGAACAATCTGTTCTTACCTCTAGCTCATTTTTATGATTGTTGGCCTTTTTCTTTTCTTCAAATTTTTATTTATTTACTTTTGGCTGCGTTGGGTCTTCGTTGCTGCGCACAGGCTTGCTCCCCTGCATGTGGGATCTTCCCGGACCAGGGATTGAACCCGTGTCCCCTGCATTGGCAGGCGGATTCTTAACCACTGCGCCACCAGGGAAGTCCCGGCCTTTTTCTTAACAGAATTTTAGAGCAACTTTTATTTCCTGTCTTATTAATAATGTTTGTTTATTACTAAAGAAAATTTAAAAACGCAAGCAAGGAAAAAAACACCCACAATTCATCTACCCAAAGATGCCACTGTCAGTCACTTGCTATATATATTATGTTAGCCCCTTTCTGACAACAACAACAAGTGCACACGCACGCACACAAGCACACACAGTGGTAAAATATTGGCTGATCTTGTGCCAGCCCTTGGGAGCCAGAGGCTGCACTGGTTTCCTCTCTGCTTAGAGCATTACCCCTGTGAGGGGAGAGAGGCCCAGAGTGTGTGCAGGAGGGAGAAGAAGGGAGTGGCAGAAGGACCTGACAAGTGGGGACAGGAGTGGCCAGTGGGCAGCCCCTGGAGAGGAGCCTGTACTGAGTGGGCAGTTTGATTGTGGGTGGGAAGGAGCATTCCCCCTCTCCTAGAACTGCTCCCACCAAATCAGGAGGATGGGTGGAAGAGCAGGAGCACAGGGACAGAACTGAGCTCCAGTCCAGTTCTGAGCTGCCGGGCCATGTGACCCTGGACAAGTCTCTCCCTGGCTCTTCATAAGGAAATAAGCATGAATGGTCTTTTTTTTTTTTTTTTTTTTTTTTTTTTTGCGGTACGCGGGCCTCTAATTGTTGCGGCCTCTCCTGTTGCGGAGCACAGGCTCCGGACGTGCAGGCTCAGCGGCCATGGCTCATGGTTCCCAGCCGCTCCGCGGCACGTGGGATCTTCCCGGACCGGCGCACGAACCCGCGTCCCCTGCATCGGCAGGCGGACTCTCAACCACTGCGCCACCAGGGAAGCCCATGGATGGTCTTTTAGGTCCCTGCCCACTGAGGTATTATATCAATAAGGCATGAATAATTCATTATAAGCCAGCATTGATTAACGACACAAAAGGAGGCAAAGTTGGATATTCTTCAGGCCTCTGAGCACACCCCTAAACTCACAAACCTTGGACCACCACCCACACCCCCAGCACTTGTGTACCCATGTCTACCTGAGTCCAGTCCCAGCTCTGCCTCTCTGGACGCCTGACTCTGGGAAAATCACTAAATCTCAGTTTCTTCCCTCATGCACACAGTGAGTGTCCCATTATGATGGTGATTACTATCTTGCTCTCCACCTGCCACCTGGATCATCCCATTGAGTTACCTTACAACCCAAGTGCTAATAAATCTAAGCTCCATTTTACAGAGGAGACAGGTGCAGTTCAGAAAGGTTAATGACTCGCCCAGAGACACACTGCAAGCAACTGAAGAGTTCAGAGTGGGCTTCTCCAAAGGCGAACTCAGTGGTCCCCAAGGCGCCGCAGCCAGTGCTGGTCCCGGGCAGGGCCGCGGGAGCGGCTACAGATGAAGCCCGAGGACGTCTTTCGGGCCAGCTTCCGCTGGGCACCCCAACTCTAGGGGGCAGCTCTGTCGTCAGGAAGGAAAGCGATTTGGGGGGAAACCTCAGAAAACAGCGCAAGCAAGTCCCCCTGTACGGAGGAGACAGACGAGAGAGTTACCTCGCGCGTGACGGCCCGGCTTCCAGAAGCGGCGCCTCCTCCAGGAACTCCGCCGGAAGTGGGCGGAGCCGGTTTGGCTCGACTGCAGTTCCTGTTATGGACACACTGGGGAGCCAGAGCCGGCAAAGAGCCGCAGTCAGGAAATACCGTAATTCCCTCCAGTGTGCGCATACGTAATCTGTTCCTATCACCAGAGAGGCTGATGGACACAGGCTGTAGTCTGACCTGAGGTTGGCCATGTCCTCCAGTGAAGGAGAAGGCTCTCCCTGCTGGGTCCTCCACTCCGGGCTTCCTGCTGCTCTGCTTTATGAGGCTTTCCCCAGAATTCCCAGTGAAGGTCCTTGAACGCCAGGCTAAGTACTTGGGTGAGGGAGAAAGAGTTGCGGCAGAGATGTTTGTAATGTGGGGTTAACTGCCAGTTTAATTCCCACTCCCCTTATTTCCCACTTCACAAGGACCTGTCAGAGAGCCTCAGGCCTTTCTTAACCTGAGGGAAAAGATAGAATGATTTTATTCACACAGAACTTTTGGGAATTACTGTGGGTTCCTGTCAGAGTGATGTGCATTTAGAAAAATGTAGAATGTGGCAAATGCTTAACCCAAAAGAACTTCTGAAGGCCTAATTTCTGAAGGAGGTGTTTGCCTGGAGAAGGGATGGGATAGGATGACCTAGCATTCCTGGGTTGGGAAATGAGGCAGCTTCGTGTGGTCTGGGCCTCAGAGCAGTGGAAGGGGCGAGCCTGCTGTGAAAGCCCAGTCCACCTGGACAGTGGGGTCTGGGTGCAAGGCCTCTGGAAGGAGGATACCCAGCCCTGGGCAGAGTCCATAGGCAAGCGCCCACAGCCCAGGGCTCTGTCAGCACAGCCAGCATGGCACAGGATGTGGGGCAGGAGGCTGGGGGTAGAGGTGATGGGGGAAGCACAGCAAAGAAAAAGGGAAAGGCATTTAAGAGCTGGGAGGATGGAGCTGGGCAAGACCTTCATTCTCCAGGACTCAGTTTCCTCATCTGAAAGGTGGAGATAATACTACTACTTAATGCAAAGGGCTATTGTGAGAATTTAATAAGTCAGTGTTCTAAAAGTGCTCTGTAGCCAGGGCAAAGGCTAGGCAGGACACCTTCTCAGTGGGGGCTTCCCTTATTGCCCCAGACCCAAAATGCTACTCTTTCTTGGGGGTTCCCAGAGCCCATGGTCCAGCCTTTGGTGCCAGCCCTGGCCTTGATGGAAATAAATGTTTGCAGCTATCATCCCCCACTACACTGCTCTCTCCACTCCATTCCTTGCCAGACGGTGAACTTTTCAAGGCATGCATGGTGGCTGATTCATCCCTAAACTCATTCGAAAACAAGGCCCGATAATACTTGGCAAAACGATACTAAAGTTCACCTAAAAAAACAAACATGTGAAAACAGACAGTAAAGGTATGGAAACAAAAGCAGTGGAAGGAAACTGGGACCAGATAGTGAAACAATTTGACAGGAGTTATCAGAATTTTTTAAAATGTACGTAGACTTCATGCTGAACACCTTCATTTGTAAGAATCTACACCACAAAAGTAATAACAGTGAGAGGGCAGAGATAAATGTGCAGGGATGTCTGCTGCAGTATTGTCTGTAATGATAGCAAAGAACTGGAACCAACGCAAGAGTCCATCAACAGAGGATGGTGAAATAAATTGAGCTGCAGCCATTCAATGGAATGCTGAGCAGTTGTTGAAAAGAACTGAGTGAGTCTATGAGTACTGAGGTAGGAAGAATCTCCGAAAGATAGCAAGGTGCAGAATGGAAAGTACAGGATGAGTCCATTTCTTTTTTTAAAAATTTTATTTATTTATTTATTTTTGGCTGTGTTGGGTCTTCGTTGCTGCGCGCAGGCTTCCTCTAGTTGTGGTGAGCGGGGGCTACACTTCATTGCGGTGCGCGGGCTTCTCATTGCGGTGGCTTCTCTTGTTGCGGAGCACGGGCTCTAGGTGCGAGGGCTCCAGTAGTTGTGGCATGCGGGCTCAGTAGTTGTGGCTCAAGGGCTGCTAGACAGGTTCAGTAGTTGTGGTGCACGGGCTTAGTCGCTCCGCGGCATGTGGGATCTTCCCAGACCAGGGATCAAACCTGTGTCCCCTGCATTGGCAGGCGGATTCTTAACCACTGCGCCACCAGGGAAGTCCCAGGATGAGTCCACTTCTTGAAAAACATTCTCCCACCACTGCCTTCAAGCCTTTATTTGTTGACTCTCCCTTCCCTGTCCTAGGATGGCAATCTGGCAGATCCTTTGCTATGCAATCCCTTTAGGATATTGACAGTCTTGTCCAACCCAAGTTAAATTCCAAGTTCTTTACATCTTCAAAGTACATATAGCACAGATACATACCAGGCTTGTCATTTTAACTGGCTTATTTCTCACCACAGCCATCTGAAGTAGGTACTATGATTATCATCCCCATTTTACAGATGAGGACAATGTGGTGTAGAGAGATTAAACAATTTTTCCCAAAGTCACACAGATCATAAATTTTGGCAGAGACAGGGTCTATGGCTCCAGAATCTATGCTCTTAACTATTCTGTTATGTCACCCGAAGCTCACAGGACCATGAATGAGACTTTTTCTTGTCTCAGGATTTCAGCGGGCACAGTGTATAACTAGATATATTAGAATTGATTTAGCCATTCCCCTAATGATGGGCAGATAGATTTTTCCAGTCTTGTGCTATCACAAACAATGCTGCGATGAATTTCTTCAGTCAGGTGTTTTTGTGCACTTATGCAAACATCTCAGTAGGTTAGATTCATAGAAGTGCAATTGCTGGCTCAAAGAATACCTTTAAATCTGGATGATGTTCCAGGTGCCTATGGCTGTATAACAAACTACCCCAAAACTCAGTGTTTAATGCCACCATTTTATCTTACTCATGATTTGGTAGGTCAGAAAGGGCTCAGTTGGATGGTTCATCTTTTATTCTCTTCCGAGCTGGTTTCATCACTTACATAACTGAGGCTCAGTGCTCATTGACCTCTCTCTCTCCACGTGCTGTTATATCCTCCAGGGCTTTGCCACATGGTTTGACCTTCATAAGAGCAGGTGATGTCAGGTAATCACAGTTTAAGTAAGAGGTAAGAAGTGGAACCCACTGGACAAGTTAAGGGAATACACTTGGATTTAGGGTTATTAGTCAGAGAACTCATAGACTAGCCCAAGTTCAAGGGAAGGGGACCTAGACCCCATCTCTCTGTGGGAGAAGTGTCAAAGAATTTGTGGATACCTTTACTTCACCACAGTAGCTATTTCCAAATTGCCCTCCAAAATGTTGGGTCAATTTACACTTCCACCAAAAATGTCCAAGTCTGACTTTCCCCACAACCTCACTGACACTATCCATTGTAAAACATTTTAATTGGTGCCAATCTGGCAGTTGAAAATGGTATATTTAATTGCTGTTTCATTATGCATTTCTTTACTTTTGAGTGAAGATGGGTATCTTTTCATGTAATAACTGTTCATTAAAATTTTTTCTTTCCTTGTGAATTGTCTGTTTACATACTTTGTCCATTTTTAAATTTGGTTGTTTTTTTTTTATATTGATTTCTGAAATGTGTATATTAAGGAGATTAGCTCTTTATCTGACATTGTGTTACAAATAGTTTTTATAGCCTTTTGCCTTTTTTTGTAATTTTCTCCATTCAGGTTTTTCAATGTTTTTACATGTTCAATTTATCAATCTTTTACTTTAAGACTTCTGAGTTTTATGTGGAGCGTTCCTTTCCTTTTTCAGAATTTTCCTGCTAGTTTCAAATGTTTATTTTTCCAGAAGAAGATTCGTATCATTTTCCGAGGCTCCCTCTCGGAAGCACCTATTGGTGCTTGGATTGAAATAGCTTTCAGTTGACAGACCCCGTAAAGAAAACGCACAACCTTACAATTGGAGGGCAGGGCTGGAAGTCACCTTGGTTTGAATCTTCTCTTCCATAGGACATCGAGGCTTAATGAGGGGGTGGCAGTGCCATGTCGGGGAGCCCCAGCACTCTGGGTACCTATCGAGAAAGAGCCCAAGAGCCCAAAGGGCAGCCCTGGGGTCAGACAGGCTCCCCACAGCCCTCTCTGTGGGAACCTGAGGCCTGGCCATAACTCCTAGACCGCCACTGCAGGGTGAACTCAGGCCTCCTTGAAAGAAACATTCCTTACAGGCCCAGGAGAGGGGCCAGATGTGCCCTCAGAGAGCTGATTCACAAGGTAGGAGATCTCACAGAGTGGTGCCTTGTTCAGGAGATCAAACACAGTAATGCCTTTGCCAAGGACAATCCTCTGGTCTCAACATCACAACCTTGGGGAGAGGCAGGGATCTGCTCTGGGAACCAGAGATAGGGGAGGCTGCTCTGAACACAGGCCTTCAGGCTTTCCTCCCAACCCAGTCAGGCTCCGCGGCTGATCCGGAGCCCCAGACAATAGCGTTCTCCACCCACTCCTTCACCAGGCAGGGCCCAAGGGACCCAAAGGCCTTCCCCCAGGTGCCTAGGGAGACTGAGTGGGCATTCATTTATTCAGGGATTATTTATTGATGCCCACTATGTGCCAGTCAGTGTTCTTGGGATACAGTAGAGAATAAAAGAGATCAAAATTCCTGCCCTCCTGGAGCTTACAGACAATAAAAATAACCAGAGTGAAAATGTAAATATGTTAGGAGAAGTACCCTGGAAGAAAACAGGGCCAAGTAAGAGGACTTGGGAGTTGGGGGCAGAGGAGCAGAGGTTACTGGGGGACGTGCATTTGCCCTCCAGCCGGATTCAGCCTGTGCAGAGGAGGCAGGAAGGAGAGGAGAGGAGGGCCCTTCCCTGGGGGGTCACAGCTCTGGCCAGGTGGCCCTCGCCCCCAAGCTCTCCTTTCCGATTCTAGCAGCCACTGCTTTCCCTCCCACTCAGGCCAGGGAGTAGCAAAGGTGCCCCACGCTGCACTGAACTCTCCCTTGGGGTTTCCTTACATCCCATCCACACTTCTGCAGATAGTCCTCGAGTAATCCTAACTTAAGTGCTGTATTCTGCTGAAACGCTGAGAAATACAGTGACATTTGAGCAGGCTGAGTATCAAGCCATGCTGATATCCAAGGGAAGAGTGTCCTAGGCAGAGGGAACTGCCCATGCAAAGGACTGGAGATAGGATTGTATGCTTGACTTTTTTTGAAGAAAGGCCAGAGTGGCCGGAGCAGAGTGAGGGGAGCAGTAGGAAGTGGTATCGAAGCGACATGTGTTGGGAAAGGGGGCTACTGGAGGGCTTCAGTCTGAGGAGTGATATGATCTTTAATGTTATCACTCTGGCTACTGTGTTGAGAACAGATTATGGAGGCCAAGGGTGGAAACAGGGAGGCCAGTGAGGGCGCTATTGCAGAGTCCCAGGGGAGAGACAATGGTGGCTCAGTTGGCAATGGGGAAGGAATGAGCCAACAGGGTTTGCTAACGACTGGATGTGGGGTGTGAGACAACGGAGGCAAGGGTGCTCCAAGGATTCTGGCCTGTTGGGTTTAGCTTGGCTACTAGATTTCTTGTGGCTTCTCTGCATCCACCCAGCCTGGGCCTCTGAGTGCTGCAGGTGTGCGTGCATGCTTGCGTGCATGTCTCCAGTCCCTGGGGCTGTACACTGCAGACCCATCTCCTCTCTGGCAGGCCTAGAGGTCTGCCAGCCTTGGCCAGGAGGGGTCCTTGAGCAAGACGCAGCCCCCTCTGCTCAGGGCCATCTCTCTGTATGTCCCTGGTTCAGGGTCAGCTGTGGATTCAGCCCCTGGGGCGCTGGGAAGGGAAGCTAAGCCTGATCCCCAGAAGCAGCCCCAGTGAGTGAGCTGACTGAGTTGCCGTATCAGTGACCTGCTTTCTGGGGCACTCCCAGACCCACGCTCTTTTTTTTTTTAATGTAGAGAAGGTACTATTTTTATTTTTTGAGGAAGATAATGTATACAGAATTACAAACAATAATATATCCAAGACCTAGAGTTAATAAGGGTTGACATTTCTTCATATTTGCTTCTAGATTTTTTTAATCTAAAGAGATTATTACTATTATACACTCTGGCTATTATAGATATGACTAACCTTTCCTTTTACCAACATCTACATTCCTATTCTTCTTCCAACTCCAGAGGCAACCAATACCAGACATTTAGTATTTATCATTTTATTCCATCTTACACATAGAGGAACGCATTCACAAACAATCCAAGAGTATTATTTTTGGTGTACGTTTTAACTGCCACACATTAAAAGATGATGTCTAGATAGATCATTTTACTTCTTGCGGCATTATATTTTTGAGATGTATCCACAGTTTCTCTGCTTTATAATTCTCCATCCTGAGATCATGGCCTAACATAGGAATGTTTTTATCCATTTCTCTACTTGTACACACACAGGATATTCCCTTGATTTTGCTGTTAGGGAGAAATGCTTCTTTGTGTGTGTCTCTTTGTATGCACGTGTAAGAGTTCTATTAGGTATGCACTCAGGTGTGCAAATGCTGCATTGAGCCATGCAGTGCACACATTCTTAAATTCACTGCTGAGTGCCCAATTATCCTCTAAGGGACCCACGCTCTTCAACCCGGGTTCTGGGGGTCAGCCAGAACTGAATGTGACCTGCTCCTTCTTCCATCACTCACTCGGCTGGCTTCCTCTCGGGCTCCAGCCCTCAGTGGGGGCATCCAATGCAAGGGGAGAGTAAAGGTCCTGCTCAGGGGTGGCCCAACTCCCTTCCTCAGGGCCCTGAGCCTTTGCCCCTCCTGCTGGCCACGGTTTTTCCAAATCCTGGCTTGGAGGACCTCCTCCCACAGCATCCCATGGGGTCACCTGGCTGGGTCAAGCCCTGCCCCAGCCCATGAAGTCAGGCTGAGCACCTTCTGGGACAGCCGGGCCTGGGCTCCACAGATAACAGCACCACCCTTCCGCGCTTTCCCTGGGCCAGCTCCATGCTGAGCTCTCTGCAAGCCTATCCTCACAGGCCCTCTGGGGTCCATCTAGTACAGAGGGTTGGTTAGAAAAGTGGGTTCTGGGGCACAAGCTCTGCCACTCACCTGCACTTGACCTTGGGGAGTCACCTAACTTCTCCAAGCCCCCACTTCCTCAGCTGACCTCGTGGTGTCCCTTGCACATTGGAAGCCCTTGTAAGTACTTTCTGAATAAGTCACTACATATAATATGCCTAACACAGTGCCTGACCCCATAGCATGTACTCAAGAAAAGTCAGCTGTTTAAGTTGTCCCCATCTCCAGGTGAAGAAACTGAGGCTCAGAGAGGAATGGAACTTGTCCAAGGCCACAGGGCTGGGAAATGGTGGAGCCCGATTCCCCTGTGCCCACCCCTGCACTTGTCCCCTTCTTCCCTGACTCTATACGGCCAGCACAGAGCAGGTGTCAGCTCACAAATGGAGAAGCCAGGAGCTTACACTCTGAGAACCCCCAAGGGGAGGGGAGGCTCCTGTCATAATGGGAGATACAAAGATTAATTAAACACAAGCCCACAAGAGGCTGCCCATTCTGAAGCCAAGAGCCACAGCACTCTGGGAACAGTATCCTACATAAAGGATCCAGAAACCGCTGTGGAGGGGTGACACCTGGGTCCCTGATACAGGACTGGCTCATTGAATCACAAAGGTCCTAAGAAATGGTAAACATACAACCTGAATTTTTAAAGACAATCCAAGTTTCAAATATTCCATATCACTGTTGGAATAAAGCATCAAGAGCCCCAAAGAATCCAATATTGTGGCATCTAAATAACCTCTCACGGCTAGATGGGTCACAAAAATCCATGTGACTTCATATGTCCTGAGTTCGACTTGGGGAAATAGAGTCCCCATTATTCCAGGCACAGAGATGCCAGCTGCCCCCGCTTCGTGGATGTGTGCATGCCCACACAGACACGAACACCAGCCAAGACTAAGGGTCACCCAGTCTTGGGGCATTAGGTGACTCCATGGCTTGAGGAGTGCCCCTTCCCCCTTTCAGCAAAGATCCTAACCCCCGTGCTAGGCACCGTAATGTCTGGAGGGGCCTTTTGAATCCTCAGAGAACAGAGCCTCTGGCCTTGCAGACTTCTTGTCAGCAAGAAGGGCAAGGTCTGGTCTAGGTGACACCAAGGTTGCAGCTAGGGAGTCTCTGACCAGTCAGTTATGAAGGCTGTGCTCTTTCAGTGCCACTTTGCAATCTTAGCATCTTGCTGCAGATCTGCCGTTCACATTGACTCCTGCCAGGACTTTTGGTTTCAGTTTCTGAGAGCAGAAATGAGTCCTACCATTTCCCTCTGCTGCCCGCCTTACTCTCCTTCCTCCTCCCTTGTCTCTGTCCTTCCTTCCCTCTCCCACCGTGGTGGGTCATGGCCCCCTGCTCCCTGGCTCTGTGGGAAGGGGTAAGGGAAAGAAGAGAGGGGATAGAGGGGATAGAGAAGTGGGAAGAGCTGCCAGATAACTCACTCCATTTTCAGGGCTGGGCAGCCACTCACAGTTGTACACATTGTGCACTGCGCAACTCTAGGGGACGCAGTCACGTCAAAGTCACCAAAATTTTCAGTTATTGGCACACTTTTCAGGCAGATGGCAGTAAAGTTCCTGAGAGGGGGCATCTGTCTGAAGTGAGCCGAGTGGGATGAAGGGGCTGAGTGCATTTGGGCTCTGATCTCCAAGAAGCCCCAAGCCATCCCCTGTCCCACAAGCCACCACCCCCCGCCAGGTCTGTGCTCTAACCCACTTGTCCCTCATTGCTCAACTTCTCAGCTGGGCTAGAGCCCCAGTGAGAGACTCTTGTTCAAAAGAGGCTGGCCAGGGCTTCCCTGGTGGCGCAGTGGTTGAGAGACCGCCTGCCGATGCAGGGGACACGGGTTCGTGCCCCGGTCCGGGAAGATCCCACATGCCGCAGAGCGGCTGGGCCCGTGAGCCATGGCCGCTGAGCCTGCACGTCCGGAGCCTGTGCTCCGCAACGGGAGAGGCCACAACAGTGAGAGGTCCACGTACCACAAAAAAAAAAAAAAAAAAGAGGCTGGCCAGTCACCTCTAGGGCCATTTGTGGGACTCCAAGCAAGTCTCTTCCTTTCTGGGCCTCAGTTACCCCATCTGTAATATGCAGAATGGACAAAATGATCTCTAAGGGGCTCTCTGGATTGAACATCTGAGTCTGCATTGCGGGTGCCTGGGAGGCAGATGAGTTACAGTTAGGTTGGCCTCAGAGTCCCCTTTTCACTGAAGGAAGAAGGCTGTCATTGCCCTGACTGAAAGCAGGGCTCAGAGAGGATCCTTTTGTTGAAGGATGATGGTGGAGGCCCCAAGAGGTCACCCAGAGAAGCTGTGTGATCTGGGTCAAGTCCCCTAACCTCTTTACACCTGTTTCCTCCCCCACGAAATGGGGGTGATACTCACCTTGCAGGTGGCTGTGAGGATTAAAGGGAATACTGTATGCAAAGGCGCTGGCACAGAGAAGGCACTCAGAGAACGGCAGAGGAAAGGAGCCCTGGGGGACACAGCGGAGTCAGGCTCCAAGGCTCTGATGGAGGGACAGCAGCCCTGCAAGGCACAGGCCCACCACTGCCTGAGCTCAGGCTCTAGGGCAGGAAATTTACCCGGCTTCCTCTGGGCCTGACAGCCTCCCGCCTTCCTCCCCGTGTGGGCTCCCCCAGTGTGAGCTCCCCTCCCCTCTCTGCATGACCACACTGCTGAGAGGATGTCTTGTGCCTGCACAGCTCGGCAGGAAACCCAAAGAGCCTTTAGCCTGGCATGCGAGGCCCTCCCCTCCCTCCGTCCCTGCCGCTCCCCAGCCACGAAGAGTTACCTGACACACCCAAACAAGCCATGCACTGTCACACCTCCATGCCTTTGTCCATGCCCTGTCCCTCTACGTCACAAGCCTTTCCTTCTCCCCTCTCCCTGCCCCCCCCCCCCCAGGAGAGCTAAATCCTGCTCATTGTTTAGGGCCAGGCTCAAATGTCACCCTCTCTGGGAAGCCTTTCCCTGTCCTTCCAGTAAAGAAAATAATCACCCTTCCTGTTGGCTCCCTCAACCCAGGACTCACAGTCAGGAGTGCTGTGGAGCTGAGTCAGTCACACCCTCACGGAGCCTCCAGCACCATTATCTATAAAATGGAGGCAAGTCACCTCTACCTAAGGGGGAGGGTGTTGGAAGAATTCAAGAAAAGGAGATGTAAAGCCCCTAAGCACAGTACGGACACACAATCGGTGCCCAATAAACCCTACGTGAAACTTCAAGTCCAGCCGGCCTAGCCCGCAGTGAGCAGGAAGGATGTGTCAGGCACGTTTCCATTGTTCTACCAGCTCTTTTCAGTGGGTCCTCAGGTTCCTGCCCAGGGATTCCGCCGGCCCACAGCTCACTGGAAGATCAACAATGATTGACAGGCTCTGAGCCCAATGACTGACCTAGTCCTTCCTGGAGCAGGTTGTCCACCGCACGGCGCTCTTTGGCACCTCTCCCCGAGGAAGGCAAAGGGCAGGGTCATTTTTGGGGTTAGGGCTGATTTTCATGGCAGACTTGTGTCAGCTGTGCAGCCCCACTGATGAATCAGGTCTACTCCCCACCCTTCCCCTTCCGGAAGAGGCCCTGTCATAATCACAGTTGCGCTACATAAAAATAGCTTCAGTTCACAGATGCATGAGCACCAGGCCTTTCCACTGAGGGAAGAGGAAGGCCATTTCCCCACACACATTCCCCTGGCCCCTATTCAAAAGGCAGATCCTCTGGGGCGGGGTCTTAACACTTCTGTGTGAATGGCTTGAGCAGCAGCTTCCTCCCCAGCTTTGGTGCAGAAGGCTTTTTGTGGCTTTGCAATCAACCTCTCACATCTTCTCATTTGTCTCTCACACCAGAGAGATGGGGCACAGCAACTAAGGTTGCAGTACCCATCTTGCAGGTGTGGAAAGCCAGACCAAGGGGGGGATGGTGACTTGCCTCACACAGTGACCCGACTGTGGGTCCCTGACTCCTGCTACAGTGCTCTTTCCGCTCTGGCATGTGCCTCCCCCTTGGAAAATGCTGTGGTCACGGTCAGAGCGAAGAGAAAAAGGGTAGGAGAGAAAGGCTGGACAGGGCACAGCTTCGAGGAGCAAGACATTCATGCAACAAACATTTGTCAAGCTCCTGCTACATGCCAGGCACCATGCTAGGCTCTAGGGACACAGTAGAAAGCAAAAATGAGGTCCAGCTCCTGCCCCCCATGGAGCTTACAGTGTAATAGAGTGAGAACTAACATTTACCAAGCATGTTCTCTACACCAGATGCTTTGCTAAACACTTCTACATGGAATTTCATTTAATTCTCACCAACATCCCCATAAGGTAGCATATCGGACATTTGTCATTGGTGGGAGCTAGTGTTGTCCCTCCAGCTCTGCAGAGAAATTTTTGTTCTGTTTGTTTTGTTTGTTCGTTTTCTGCAGAGAAATTTTGAGTATTTCTCCTTAGAGAGAAAGGAGAGAAAGGAGAAAATCCTGCTCTGCCTGCAGGTGGGGTCCCTGCTGCTTCCCCCCGGGGAAGTAGAGGAGGTGGGTAGAAACTGGAAAGGTCAGGGAGTCTGGGCAGAGGTACGATTTTCTCTGAGAACTTCCAGCCTGTACCCAGTGGCCTGGACTGGGGTGGAGGTGGGCACTCGGTGGTCTCAGGACCTCTGCCTGGTGGCTTCATAATCCTCCCTTCCCCTATCTATTCTCAGGCTGTCTCTCTTCTCCCACCCACCCTCCTCTCCATCCCACTGTCCCAGGCCTGGTTCTAGCCCCACAACCTCTGCTTGGACACTTTCTTCCTCAGCCTCTCCTCCTTGCAGCCACTCACTACCATCCTTCATCCTGGAGTCAGAGTGAGCCTCTGGAACACAGGAGGCACACCCTTTTTTAAGCACCTGCCAGGATATCCTGACACCCAAATGCCTTTGCCTGGCACCCAAGGTGCTTCCAACCCCTCCGACCTGCACATCAATCCTCTAGCTCCAAACCAGAGCTCTGATCACACACCTCTCGGGCCAGTTGCCCCCTGTTCCACTGTTACTGTGCCCTGCCCTGTCCCTTGCACCTTCTTGCACTGCCTTTGCTCATGCTGTTCCCTCTGCCAGCAATGCCCTTCCCTGCCCCTTCCGCTCATCTAATAATCTCATTCATTCTTTTTTTTTTTTTTAATTTATTTATTTTTGGCTGCGTTGGGTCTTTGTTGCTGCATGCGGGCTTGCTCTAGTTGCGGCGAGCAGGGGCTACTCTTTGTTGCAGTGAGCGGGCTTCTCATTGCAGTGGCTTCTCTTTGTTCCCAATCACGGGCTCTTGGTGCGTGGGCTTCAGTAGTTGTGGCTCGCGGGCTCTAGAGTTCAGGCTCAGTAGTTGTGGCGCAAGGGCTTAGTTGCTCTGCGGCATGTGGGATCTTCCCAGACCAGGGCTCGAACCTGTGTCTCCTGCATTGGCAGGCGGATTCTTAACCACTGTGCCACCAGGGCAGCCCCCTGTCATTCATTCTTGAAGCAGCTTCAAATGCCAACTCATCTATGAAGCCTCCCTCAACCCTACTTAGACACCCAATGATACTGTTTCCTTTATTTTGTCCATGAGAAGTTCTGAGCATCAGCCTCTTTGGAATGAAGAAAGCTGTGCCTGTGGAACCAGGAACCTGGGCTCTTGGTCAAACAGACCGGGTTCAAATCTAAGCTTTGCCATTTCCATGCTGGGCTATTGTGGGCAAGTCGGTTAACCTCTTGGGGGCCCCCACTCTTCGGCCTTACTGACACTCCCCAAGACACACTGGTGGTTTCCCTGTCAGTCTGCCCTGTGAATGAGCAGCCCCTCCATGCCCAGGACTGACGGGCATCAGCCCTGGGGCCCAGCCTGGGTCATGGGGGCCTTTGCTACCCATTCAAGCCCTGCCCGATCCCTTTGTTTCACTTCTACCCCTTCAAACCCACCCTCCACTACAGAAACAAAAGGCAGGTCACAGCGCACCAGGTGAGAGCCTCTGATTGGGCATTTCCTGGCATCAGGGAGAGAAGTACACAGATGTGTCTCATCTATGTGCCTAAATGCCAAACAAGTACAAGCAGGTGGCTCTGTGTGTGTGCACGCAACCGTGTAAAACTTCGGGGTGGGTGTATGCGGGGGCATATGTGCTTATCTGTATGTGTGTGTAGCCGCTGTGGTTGTCAACTCAGAGCAAAAAAAGCCCACACTTCCTGTTAAGAATCAATTAGAGCATCTTTTATAGAAGCCCCAAGTCTCCCTGAGAGTGTCATCAGAGCTCGGGGAGGGGCGGAGAGGTGGGAAGGGCAGGAAGGATGGGAGCAGAGGGCAGGATTCTGCCAAGTCACTGTATGACCCCAAACAACACCTCTCTGGGCCTCAGTTTCCCTTTCTGTAAAAGCAGGATGGGGGATTTAGGCTAGGTGATCTCTGAACCCTCCCACCCCCTCATTTATGGAGACAGATTAGTATCCAGAGTACACTCTTCAGATGGAGACACCATGCACAGTCCGAAACCCCACCAGGCATGCCCCTGACCTCACATTGATCTGACCTTTCCCAGACCATTGTCGGAAACCTACGCTAGACCCTGTGGCTGTATGGGGGAGGGGAGAGGGAGGATGTTTCCAGTGGGGAAGGGCTAGTGGCAGCCAGTCTCCCACACTCATCAGCAACTTCCTCTCCACTCCCATCCCCACCCTGACCTGCTCCCTCCCGGTTCCCACATCCTCAACCAGAAGAGAAACAAATTAGTTCCTCTATAGAAAAGAGCAGGAGTCCCTGCCCCTTCCACGCACGCCATCTGCAGTGGGGGAGGGTAAGTGGAGGAGAGGCCAGGTTCACAGTCAAAGCTGGCCCCCCACATTTTACAGATGAGAAAACACACAGTGAGACCGTGGCGGTGCCAGGATTGCACCCAGCTTCCCACATGCCTTTCCACATCATCAGGCTGCCCCTCAATGAAGGAGCGTACCTAACAAATTCTCATTTCCACTGAGGGTGGAACGCAAGAACAGGAGCTGACATGGTAGCATGGGTACTTAGGATAGATGCCAGGAAGCACTTCCCCAGGGATTCTCCAGGACAGGTGCCAAAAGAACACTCACCTCCTCCCAGGCATGCCTTCAGAGTATAGGATTCCCTGGAATGCAGTAGCTCCTCATGGTTAGGAAGAGGGCTGGAGAGACCAGGCTTCCTGCCTAAGTTATCCTGCAGGGAAGGGGGCAAGATTCCAGGAAGAGGAGGAAAGCTACCATGGCTGGGCTCCATGCTCAGTACTCACACCTGTGCCCATTTTACAGCTGAGGAAACTGAAGCCCAGAAAGGTTAAGTGACTTTCCCAAGCTCACACAACTAGGACCTATGGGGTATGACCCCAAAATCTTTCTTTGTCTTTCCACTAACAAGTTCCCACACACAGATCACAAGGTGAATTTAAAAACACCATCCATAAAGTGAGTTTAGATGATATGTGGGTGAACTGTTTTTGTTTTTTTTTAACAATATATTGATCCCAGGATTCCCTGGCAGTCCAGTGGTTAGGAGTGTGTGCTTTCACTGCCGAGGGCGTGGGTTCAATCCCTGGTCGGGAACTAAGATCCTGCAAACCATGTGGTGTGGCCAAATTAAAAAAACAAAAACAAAATGAAACAAAACCAATGTATTGATCGAAATATAAATCAGGAAAAAATAAATCAGCTGTCATACTCGTGAATTCACAGACATTATTGCTTGGGACTAGGCTACGTTTTGAAAGTTGAGAAATATTAAATGGATAATAGTTTAGGTAGCAAAACTCTGGAAAGTGTTGCATGAATGGCTGAAGCTTTAGAAACAATCCTTGAAATCTCTTGGTTGGAGGCAGTGAATACGGGCCTCTATTGGCAAACAACAGGGTGACTCCTGAGTGTGTGCTCCACTCCCACCCTGTCCACCTGTCCGTCCTGGCCATGCAGCTCAGGCTCTGGTGTGTGTGAGGGGGGCAGTTCATCCTAGGTCATGCAGGCCCTGGGGGAGGTGAGACAGAGGAGAGCAGGCTGAGCTGCTGCGGAGGGAGGTGGGCGGGAGGAAGGGGAGCCTGTGGAGGCTCAGAAGAGTGAGATGCAGCCCCTGAGCGCTAGTGTCAACTCAGGGGAGCTCTCCACTCAGCCTGCCCTGTGTGGGTGCCCCCTTCCTCTCTCGGTTTTAGCTCATTTTGGGTCCTGGTTCCTACTCGCCTATGTCCCTACCAGTTTCAGCTTTGCTCATTTTCTTTATTATTTTTTAATAATTTTTTTTTAATTAAATTTTTTTATTTTTGGCTGCGTTGGGTCTTCGTTGCAGCATGCGGGATCTTTCATTGCGGCATGCAGGCTTCTCTCTAGTTGTGGCATGCAGGTTCTCTCTCTCTCTCATTGAGGCACGCAGGCTCAGTAGTTGCAGCGCACGGGCTTAGTTGCCTCGCGGCATGTGGGATCTTAGTTGCCTGACCAGGGATCGAACCCGCATCCCCTGCATTGGAAGGCGGATTCTTTACCACTGGACCACAGGGAAGTCCCTTTGCTCATTTTCTGAGAAGCTATCCAGGCAGGAGGGAGACTCTGCGCCTCCCCAAGGAGGCAGCTCCACTCCTGGGCCCTTCCTCATGGGTCTCCAGGCCTGGCCTAGAAGCCAGTTCCAAGCAGCTGAGCATCAGGCCTGGCCCCTTGCCAGCTGCCTGGACCCAGGGGACTGAGGGAGGATGCAGAGCCCGGCAAGGGCCTGGCTGGCCGACCCGGCAGTCTGGGGTCAGCTCCACAGGGGCTGGCCATCAAGGAGGTTGAGTGAGCTCACTCCAACGCCTGACACAGAGGAACCTCTGGGCAGCATCTTCCCTGTGTCAGTAGGAAGCCCCATGGTGGCGGTGGGGGAGGGACTCCATCTTCTTTCGACCTCCTCACCGCACTAGCCCCCAGGTGGGCCCAGCCTGCCTTAATGACTCACAGCCTATTCACCCACCTAGGATTTGAATCCTGAATGATCAAGATCATATTCATCAAGAAACAGTTTTCAGGTGTTTTCCCCAAAGCTCTGGGCCCCGTGCTCTTGGCACAGGATTTTATGGAAACTTCACAACACTGGGGTTGATCCTGTTATTATCTCCACTTAATAGGTGATAAACTGAGTCTCAGAGAAGTGAAATCATCTTGCCCAAGGCCAGACATAGGTCAGGGAAGAGCCAGGATTCGATGTGATTCTGAACCTGTGCTGTTTCCCCCATCCCTGTGAAGGGAGAGCTCACCATTAGAGAAGGTGGTTCCTTCCACCTAACTCCATGCCCAATTTCAGTACCAAGTGCATTGAGAATAGCCGTCCTTGAAGCTTTAGCCGCCTGTACCTTACTGTGAGTGAGTGGATGATCATTGTGGCCGTGTACCATAAATGTTTTCTCACTTAGCATCTTATTTAGTCCATGCCCCAAAGAGCAGATATCATTATGCCTATTTTACAGCTGAGGAACACAAGACTCAGGGAAGTGTGGTGACGGGTTCTGCAATGCCCTGGCAACCAGCCCCTCTGTTGGGTGGGTCACTCCATCCACCCCACAGCCCTTCTCTCTCAGGACCTGTCTCCCAGAGCACATTTTGTTAAGAGGAAGGGGAGCCAGCGTGAGGAACCAGGACCCCAGAGAGAGAGGGCAATGAGGGAGAGAAGTGGGCTGCAAGGAGAAAACAGAGACCATCTGGACGATCTCTGGTCATCCTGATTTTGGCTGTCCTTGGTGGGCTTCTAGGGCTGCTTGCAGGAATGTAAGGGCCGCCCTTCATGAAAGCAAGGCAGCTGTTCTGTGTCCTCTCCCTGACAGCCCGCCACCGCCATCCTCTTTTCTAGCCATAAGACCTCCATTCTTAACCATTCCTCTTAGGACATTGCCTAATTACAGTGAGTATGAGAGAAACATGCGGACAACTCAAGGTTGTTTTTCAGTTACGTTAAACAATGTCAATGCCTGTTTGGGGGAAAGATTTCTCTGCTAATAGGCTGTTAGAAGTGTTCACCTGGAGAGCTGTGGGTTGCTCACCGTCCAGTGATGGCAGGGAGTTGAATTTCACTCGAGTAAGTAAAATAAACAGATCAGCATTCAACTTTCTTATATAACTGGAAAATAGTTTTTTAAAAATCAGGATCCTCTCAAAATACTGCAGGGCAGGCCTAGATCAGGGGCTTGTACCCTTGTGTGTTTGTGCCATAACTTCCTTTGTCATATGGTGAAGCCTGTGGATCCCATCTCAGAATGATGTTCTTAAATGCATAAAATAAATAACATAGGGCTACGAAGGAAACCAACTATATGAACATGTAGTGATCAAACATTAAAAAATTTTTTTGATGTAGATGGTGCTTCCTAATTAATGCATGAAATATCAAGATCTAGCAATAGGTCTAACAACTACTGTAGTTTTAAAACAGTGATGAATGTAAACCATATTTCGAAATATCTGAAAAAGGTAATTTGAAAATACCTGTAATTCTGTCAGTGACACCATCATGGGTCCTGCTAATACTGCTGTGGTTTGTTGCAACATCTTTGAAGAGGAAAAAAAAAAAATTCAGGTAGAGGTCAATGAAAATAAAGATGTATTTTTTTTTCTCTTCCCGATTTTCAGACTCCTGAATTCTATCCTTTGATCTCTAGGGATCCCACAGACCCCAGATTAAGAACTCCTGGTCTAGTTCTATCTTTTATAGCACATATGTGTAATTGTATCAAATGCAGTTTTCAAAACCTGATTAATTTTACAAATAAATAAAGTGCCTGACAGGTAGGTCTCCATAAATGAGAATCTGTGCCCAGGGCCTGGAGCTCCTGCTAAGGTTACTCCATTCGTTCTTCTAGGGAAAACAGAGCCTCTGTTTGCTCACCCACAAAGTGGAGCTCCCAGAGCTACATCAAGACGTTGTGCCCCAGATGCCCGCAGACTGCCTGGCACTGAGCCAGGCCTTCCTCCACCAGAGGGGCCTTTGTGCCCCTCCTCACACTGATGCCACTTGGCAGGAGAAGAATTGCGTTGGGTCTGGGAAAATTTTGACTGGCCCTCGACCCTGGGAGGAGGGTGGCTTCACAACCAGCCCTGGGGAGCCCCAGCCTCCGAGGCACCCTGAGGCTCCCTCACCCAGGGCCTCAAGCTGCCTGCATCCCGGAATTCCCCGGAAGCCCTTAGGCACCTGCTTCCCCTCTTGACTCATCTGCGGTCACATGAGGAACACAGTCACAAGCGAGTGTGACCAGGTCATTGCTGACAGGCTCACGAGACACTTGGCCGGGAATCAGGCAGCAGACAGTGGCGGCGGAGCTGGAAGGTTCTCAGAGCCCAGAGGGCAGATGGAGGCCTACAGCAGAGGCTGACTCCAGGCCGACAGGCTCTGACTCCCTAGAGTTCGTGCCCCACTCCTCCTTTTCAGCCTCCCCCCATGGCCAGGCCACCCTTCCCCGTGCCAGAAATGTCAATGCCCTGGGGATCATGCTCTTCCTTCTAGCCAAGGTCTGACATCCAACTGCCCCTTCTCCAGAAACTTTTCCCTTCATCCCTTCCACTTTCCTATCAAAACCCACCTGTTCTGTGTCCCGTCACCCTCTGCTCTAAGGCAACTAACTTCCAGTTACCTGAGGTACGAGGAATTTGGAGTTAAAGACCTTCATTCAACTCCTGGCTCTGGCTAGCTATGAAGTCCTCTGCCTCTCTGAACCTTGTTCAATGTCCTCATCTATTACATGATGTGTTTAAATCGCTGCCCTACCTTTCATACCTGTTATGAGGACCAAGAACATTTTTAGATGTGAAATCACTTCATAAACTGTAAAGCATTTTCAGAGCTGTAATATGGGGCTCATCATGGCTGACAAGCTGTCTGATGTGTTTCAATTATCAGGGTCCTTCTGGAGAAATGACGGTGGTGGTGTTTCAGGAGGGGCGAAGATGCATTTAGCTAGAGGGCCCTGCCACATTGTCCCACCCCATCCCCTAAATCATACCCCAAGCAAGACATGCTCTTGTAGGCAGAGTCTGGTCTTGGATCTGAGTGGGAGTTTGAGAACTCTGAAGAAATAACCCCCCCCTACACCCAACCCAGGAAATTGACCAAGTAGGTGCTGGGGGCGATAAAGATTTGCTTCTGCTTTAGATGTGATTCATCCAGTTTGTCTCAATCATTGTCAAGCCCAGAGGGAGACGGCAGGATGGAGCATCTGTTTCTGAGGAGGGAAGCTGGAGAGGGGCTGCACCTCAGGAGCTGAGGAGTGCATCTGTTGGCTTGGGGGCCTGGAGGGTGACCTGCTGGGAATCATGCAGGGTGTAGCAGCAGAAGGCCTGAATTCCAGACCCTGCTCTGCCATGCCGAAACTGTGTGTCCGTGGGCAGGTCACTGGCCATCTCTGAGCTTACACACCCTGTGAGTAAAAGGGCTGCGATAACCCCCAACTCAGCAGGGTCTTCCTAAGATTCATGTGTTCACTGCGTGAGACACAGAAATGCCTGCAGTTGGGTCGCAGGGTGACGTGCCACCCACCCTGCCATCCAGGGTGCCAGCCCCCATGCTGCCACCCAGCACGGCACTTGTCCAGGCCTCATATGTGTTGATCTCCTCATTGGGCTGATTCCTGCAAGACAGAACAGTGCTTCTCGTCTTATACTCACAATGCCGGGCACCTGTAAGCAGGGCCCAAAGCCCAGGAAGGCCCCTTACCTCCCTGTGAGACTATAATCACATGTCTATAATTGTATCGTTTCCAGATATTTCGTTTAGCTTTCCGCTCTGGGATCGCAGAAAACCTCAGCGCCAGCTGGCATTTCCCCAGCGTCTGGGAGATTTTCATCAATGCCCTCTTTTCCTTCTTTGGAGCTAGACTGTCTTGTTGAAATCCCAGCTTTGACACTTACTAGCTATAACCTTGGGCAAGTCACTTAACCACTCTGTGCCTCGGTTTCCTCATTTGGGAATTAACAATTCAAACTACTGCTGGGTACATGTATAGTCAGCTTAACAGGAAAATGTCAAATTTTTTTCTTTTCTTTTCTTTCTTTTTCTTTTTTTTTTTTTTTGGCCATGCCTTGCGGCATGTGGGATCTTAGTTCCCTGACCAGGGATCAAACCCGCACGCCCTGCAGTGGAAGTACGGAGTCTTAACCACTGGACGGCCAGGGAGGTCCCTCAAATTGTTTTCTAAAGTGGTTCTGCCAGTGTAGATTCCCAATAGCTGTGTTTAAAAGATCTCTTTGGGCTTCCCTGGTGGCGCAGTGGTTGAGAGTCCGCCTGCCGATGCAGGCGACACGGGTTCGTGCCCTGGTCTGGGAAGATCCCACATGCCGCAGAGTGGCTGGGCCCGAGAGCCATGGCCGCTGAGCCTGCGTGTCCGGAGCCTGTGCTCCGCAACGGGAGAGGCCACAACAGTGAGAGGCCGGCGTACCGCAAAAAAAAAAAAAAAAGAGATCTCATTGTCTATATCCTCTTCTACCTTTGTATTGTCAAACTTTGGCCGGCCAAATGGATGTAAATGGAATTCATTACGGGGTTTGTTTGCATTTCCCTAAATGCTAATGAGGTTGAGTACCTCTTCATGCTTACTAGTTACACATATTCATATCTTTTGTTCATTTTTCTGTTGTATTGTTTATCTTTTTGTTAACTGATTTGTAGGAGTTCTGTTTTTTTCTATATATTCTTAATACTAATCCTTTGTTGGTTGTATAAAATAATTATCTTCTCCCCCTCTGTAGCCTTGTCTTTCATTTTATTCAAGGTGTCTTTTGATGAGCAGAAGTTCTTAATTTTAATGAAGTAGCACATCAGAAAGATATTCACCAAATTTTTTTCTAAAGGTTTTGATGTTTAACTTTTAAGTTCTTGATCCATCTAGAGCTGATTTTTGGTGTGTGGTGTGAGGTGGGGTTTTTAATCTTTTCCATGGGGATGATTAAATCTTCTAGCTGCATTTGTGGACCAGTTCTGCAGCCAACTTTCCTTCCCCACGCCGCCCTGCCCCCCGCCCAACCCCGGAGCCAATCTTAACAGATCTTGAGGGGACAGGAAGGGAGGGCCCAGATGAAGTCTTAGTGACACAGAATTCCCTCCTGACAAGGACTTCCGGAAGGGGGGGTCACATCCAAGGAGGCCAGAGACAAAAGAAGCCACATGGCAGCTTTACCCAAGCAGCCCCTGCCTGCATCTGAGCTCAGCATTAACTATTTTATTAAAGATGTAACACACAGGGCTTCCCTGGTGGCGCAGTGGTTAAGAACCCGCCTGCCAATGCAGGGGACACAGGTTCGAGCCATGGCCCGGGAAGATCCCACATGCTGCAGAGCAACTAAGCCCGTGTGCCACAACTACCGAGCCCGAGCTCTAGAGCCCGTGTGCCACAACTACTGAGCCTGCATGCCACAACTACTGAAGCCCGTGTGCCTAGAGCCCGTGCTCCGCAACAAGAGAAGCCACCGCAGTGAGAAGCCCACACACCGCAATGAAGAGTAGCCCCCACTCGTCACAACTAGAGAAAGCCTGCGCGCAGCAACAAAACCCAATGCAGCCAAAAATAAATTAATTAATTAAAAAAAAAAAGATGTAACACACAGACATGGCAAATAATGATAATAATAATCCAAATAGTGCTCAAAATATCAAATGAAGTTAAATTTTCCCACCTCCAGAACTCCTGCCCAGAGGTGATCACTTCAGCAGTGGCTTAGTAATGATTTTTAACTCTCATGAATTCTCTCCTCGACTGCAAATAATATGCTTGGTGCCTCTATTTCTTGATTTATCAACTCTAGAATAACTCTAGTTATTCTCTGCTGGAAAAGTTAGTTTCCTTACATCTACCCCATCTCTCCTCCCTTCTCACCCCATTCTCAATATTTGTTTGTTTGTTTTTTGGAGGGGGGACCCAGATCTGAACCGGGGACCTCTTGATCCACAGTGATTTTTTTTTTTAATGAATGCTAAATGTTATGTCAACTCCTGCAGTTGCTGCCACGGATGTATTTCAGGAAGCCCAGCCCATTGAGCTCCTGCCCCCACCCCCCCCCACCCCCACCCCCACCCCTGGCAGGAGGACGTCAGACAGGACACTTCCCATCACCCTGCTTCCTGATTCCAGGCATCAGAGCTGAGCTGGACAGAAGGAAAACAGCCTTTCGGTGTCTGGGGCTCTTCCCAACAATGGTGCAAATGAAAGGACTGGGCCTGTTTCCTGAGTGGGGGTGGAGAGCCCTGGAGAGGGCGGGAGGAGAATGCTGCAGTGAATCCAGGCCGGTTGATACCCTGCCGCAGGCTCCCTGTGTGACCTTGGGCAAGTCCCTTCCCTGTCTCTCCATCTGCAAAATGCAGGTTACTGAGATCCCTCCCACCATGGACTTTCTGTGATAAGATCACAGTGGTGGCTCTAAGGAGACCTTCTGATAAAGGGTAGAAAAGGCTCTCCTGAGAGACAGTATACTACTAATACAAAGACAAGAAGAACAGCTGCTGTTTCCTCAGTGCCTCCCATGGGCCAGGCACTGTCCAGTTCACTTGCCTGACCTTAGGTAATGCTTATAACACTCGGGGGGCATTATTCTCCTCATTTAACAGATGAAGAAACTGAGATCAGTGAGGTTAGGCAACTTGTCAGAGGTCACAGGGCGGGAAGGTCTGTGCCACCAATCCAATCCATCACCTAGCCCTGTTGAAGAACTTGGACATTTGAAAGTGCTGAAAATCTCCAAGGTCCCTCTGGGTCTCCAGAAACAGGTTGGGAGGCCAGAGTTATCCCTTCCTGAGCTTGCGGATAGCCTGCCTCCCAGACCCACTGCGGAGACTGACCCTGGCCCAGGTCCAACAGGTGATTCTGAGGTCAGTTTCTTTCAGGAGGCTTTTGCATAGCCAGAGAAGAGTGGGGGGCTGTTTGGCCTGGGGAGACCTTTGCTCACCCACAGCAGGGACCCCAGGCAGTTCAGAATGGCCTGGGGGCTATCTCTCTCTCTAGCCCTCCCCAGGGGTAGAGTTGTTCACACACTCCCCACCCACGGACAGGCACACTCTTGGCCACATCGTGTCCTGGGGACTCTGAGGACCCACAGGCCTAAGCCCAGCATGACCTGGCACTGGCCGCAGTTGGGCAGGCCTGCTTCCCTTCAGACCCAAGGCCACAGGCCGGGAAGGAAATGAAGGTGGGAGGAGCCCAGAAACGCTGACTTTGTTGGAAAGCTGCCTGGGAGGGAGGAAGCACAGAAAGGCCTGGCCCGGGGCTGTGGGCAAAACCAGCAAAGCCGCCCTGGCGTCTCTGTAGATTCAGGGCCACAAGGGCCTCTCCTGGGCCACCCAGCCCTGGCTTGTGGCTAGGAGACTGGGGTAAGAGGCCTGATGATGTCGCACTGTAAATGAGGGACTGAGCCCAAGCCTGGCCCTGGCTGCCCAGACTATGGGGCTTTTTCCCTCACCAGCAGCCAGGGGCGGGGGGGCGGTGGCAGCCAGTGGGCAAAGAAACACCTATAGCTTAAACAAGCCCCTTCCCTGAGAGTCCAACCTGGGAATCTGCACTTCTGAGCCCAACATCAAGAAACGAATAAAACAAAGATACACAAATGAAACAAACAAAGGCCCTTTGCTTTTGTAAGAGGGCAGAAGCCCCTCCAAGCTGAGGCAAATCTGACAAAACCCTTGAGCCTAGATCTGAGCTCCTGAACCCCCCTGACATGTAGCCTACGGGGGACAGGTGTCTTGCCGGCCCACAAGTGACTTGACCACTCACTCTGCACTCACTTTCCTGGTTGTGGCAATGGGACTATAAATTGCCTGCCGAGGTCAGGGTTTCTCAACCTCAGCACGACTGACATTTTGGGCCAGATAGTGTGGATGGCTGTCCTGTGCCTTGTAGTATGTTTAGCAGCATCCCCGGTCTCCCCCGCTGGAAACCCCTCCCAGTTGTGACAAACAAAAATATCTCCAGCCTCTGCCAAATGTCCCCTGGAGGACTACATGGTCCCCAGTTAAGAACCACTGCTCTAGATCCATTCTTCCCTTCTTTGGTAATAAGACTTTTGATTTTCAGCTGACATGTAGCCAGCAGGGTCAAAGACCAAGGAGCAAGACCATCCTTGCAGTTATGTGTGGCCATGTGACCAAGATCTGGCCAAGGAGAGGTAGGCAGAAGTGCAACTTCCAGGAAGTGTCTTTAAAGGGAAGGTGTGTGTCCTTATGACCTCTTGTCCATTCCCACTGGGTAGAATACAAGTATGATCACCAGAGCTGGGTCACTCTTGGGTCATGACGTTGTTGGCAAGTGCTAAGATGGCAGAACACACGGTGAGAGAGAAAGAGGCTGGGTCCTGGGTGACCACGGAGCTGCTGTGGTAGAGATGGGCTCTACCGCCGGACTTCTCACATGGGAGGACTGAACTTGAGTCACTGCTATCTTGTCTATCTCCCCCAGAGCCGATTTTAGCCTCTGATGAACTCTCCTGACGCCATGGCCTCTTGTCAGTCACAGTCAAATCTCATCCTGAGTAACACATGAGATATAACTCTGCTATCCTTGCAGCTTCAATCACCCACCGTCTACATGTCTGTGACCTTCAGATTTGCCCCAGCCCAGTTCTGGTAGTTCACTGGACTACTCCGCACAGCTGCTGTTCTCTCCCCAACCTGCCCCTCCCCGGATACTCCCCATCTCAGGAAAGGGCACCTCCACACCCCCAGCACCCCCGTGAGGCATCTCTGATTCCCCTCCCCCCACTCCATCTCTCACATCCACAAGACCCCAAATCCCCTAATCTGCTTCCTAAAAAGGATCTATTCCTCCACTCCACCTCCAATGTCAGTGTCCCAGCTCAGGCTCTCACCACTCCACAACTGGTCCATCACAACCACCTCCTGACTGGTCTCCCTGCCTCCAGTCCTCACCCTGCAGCCTGTCCCTGCCTTCTTTAAAACCCTCCCATGACTCCCTTTGGTCCAAATTTTCTGGGGAACATCATGATCCCCTGCCTTCTGCCACCTCATTTCCCATCCCCTCACCCTTCCCTCAGCACCTCCTACTACAGGATACTACACAGAATTTGCCCAGTTCCAGGAATATGCTGTGATTCTCTGTTTCTGCACATGCTGTTCCCTCTCTCAAATACTCTCCCCAGCTCCTGTTTGGTAACCTCTTACTCCTCCTTCAAGGCCCAGGCAAAGGTCACCTCCTCCATGAGGCCTTGCCTGATTCCCTCAGCAAA
Organism: Aethalodelphis obliquidens; assembly: GCF_003676395.1. NCBI lineage: Eukaryota > Metazoa > Chordata > Mammalia > Artiodactyla > Delphinidae > Aethalodelphis > Aethalodelphis obliquidens. The sequence goes on along the minus strand of NW_020837970.1, from coordinate 11,794,684 downwards.
AGCAGCCTGTTGATCTCTCCTCTATGCTGCTGCAGAACTCGCCCCTCTAACTCGGGGCTGATCCCACTGTGTTTGCTGAGTCAGGATGTCTGTCTCATTTTGTCGTACTTGGAATCCACAGGACCTAATGTAATGTTGGCAAGGCGTGGGTGTCCGACACACAGTACTGTTACCCATTTACTAAGCCCTTACTCTGTGCCAGCCTCTGAGCTAGATGCTTTATCAAAATTACCTCATTTTATCCTCAAGATCACGCTGCTGGGAGAGATGAGACTGAGATTCAGAGAGGTTGAGCAGCTGCTTCAGGTCACACAGCTTGTGCACAGCCGTGTCAGAGACGGATTCTCCATCTGCTACACTTGATTCCCCCTTAGGATCTGGCCTCACCCCCACTGCCAACCCGAGGGTCTCCAAGGAAGCCCCAATCACCAGAGCTAACCAGACCTGGGTGTGGAAAAAGCCCTTTGTCCTTTTCTTCAACTAACAAGTTGGGATTTGTTGAAAAGGAACTTTAAATCGGAAACCAAGAAAAAGCACCCCCAAATAATTTTTTTTTTTTTTTAACAAAACAGATGGGCAAGTTCAGGTCCTCCCTCAGAGCTGTTACTTCCTCCACTGTAAAACCAGCAGGAGGTACTCGATGGTCTCAGAGATCCTTATCAGTCCTGATATCCTGTGATTCCTCAATTAGTTTCTCAGATGGACCGCGGGCTGGTAGGTTTTGTTGGGCCACAGCTAAGGAAGGAGGAGGGTAGGGTCCTGTTGCAGGCTGCCTAGCCCCCACCCAGCTCTCCTCCCCTTTAGGACTTGACCTTAGAGGGCGAAGGGAGAAAGACACTTGCCCAAGGGCCTCCTCCTGCCTCCTCCCAACTCTCTCTCTCCCGCCCTGCCTGACCAGCTTGAGGGCTGGGCTGGGCTAGATAGGCCTACAGCTTGGAGTCCAGACTGCATGCTTCCTGCATGGTCTGCAAGAGTCCTGTCCCCTCTCTTGGCCTGTTTACTCATCTTCCCTCCACGGGTCACCACCCACTCTGACGTCCCAGGCCCTGGCTTCTCCTCCCCACTCCTGCCAGTGGGACCCTCTGGAAAGCCCCACTCAGAGCCGACAGGAAGGGGAGAGGGGAGGCTCGTGGGCGAGTTCCTGTGGAGGCTCAGGCTCTCAGCCGTAGCCGTTGGAGCCTGTCGTTTCCCTTCCCCCGCCCACCCAGCCGGGAGGCCGAGAGAAGTTTCATCACTGCCGAGTTGTTGTCCTTATAAGGGAAGGGCCTCCCGAGCCTCTCCCTGGGGCCCTGGCTGGCTGGTGGAGAGCCAGGCCAGCCTCAGGGTGTCCTTCAGGAAAGGTGGGGATGCCCCAAGCCCCAAGTCAGCCCGAATTCCCCTGGGCTGAGTGTCCATCTGAAGTCAGAGACTCTCCAGAGAAGAAACAGGAAGCAGTCGAGTGTCAGCCCAGGTCAGGAACCCAGAGGGTCAAATCCCAGGTCCCAACACTAACCTGTGGTCTCCTAGGCACGTTGTTTAAGCCTCGGTTTCCTAAGCTGTCAAAGGAGTGAACAGAAATACATCTTCCTCATGAGACCACTGGTGACAGTGAGAGACCAAAACAGGCCTGCCAAGTAGTAGGTGCTCTGTGAGGCCAGGTGGCTGGGGTTTACTAACCTCATCTTCTGTGAGGCAGACCATGGGCTAAGCGTTCCACAACAATCCTGTGAAGAAGGGAGAATTAGCCCATTTGACAGACAGGAAAAACTGAGGCACATTTTACCTAAGGTCACTCATTCATGGCTGGGGTTTGAATCTAGATATGTCTGCCTCCAAATCTAAAGTCATGTTTTTCTACTTATACCCTGCTGCTTCCCCCAGGAACTCTGTTCCTGTAAACACAATTATGACAACAGGGCAGAATTTCCACCATCACCTCTCCACCCTCCACATCCCCCCACAGAGCCTCCTCGTAACGTCACAGAAACCGCCACTTGAGTGAGTTCGTGAGATCTTTTCTGACAGTCCTGCCTCACGTCTGGGACATGAGAGTAGGGGTCAGGGAGGCTGGGAGGCAGGAACACAGGGCTTGGAAGGCATAAAATATGGTGGCTCCAGAAAGACACAGGGAGCTTCCAGGGTCCAGGCTCAGGTGGGGGCAGAGGGAGGGGCAATCTGGATGTCCCCTTCCCCACCAGAACCCCCGGTCTGTCCTGGGTCCCACCTGTGTTTTGCAAAACCCCACAGGACTTCAGGCCACTGAGATATCGGGGACGCGTATTCAAAAGAAAAAGGCTCCGTTTCTCTGCACAGGCCTCCAGCCCCTAGGGCCAGAAGGAAAGAAAGTTCTCACCACATCCTTCCTCAGTCTTGCGGCTGGCTGGCCACTGACACCTTCCCAGCAGCTGCTCCCTTCAAGGCGTCCCTCGGGAGGAGACTTTGTTCCTGGGCCAGGGTGGGAGTATGCCCCCGTCGATAAAGGGACTTCTCTCCCTTACTTTGGTTCCTCCTTAACGATAAGGTGAAATGGCCCACCTTCTGCAGGCCACCCACTTGGTATGGTGGACACACGTCAGGTCAGTGGCAGGGGAATTCAGGAGGGATACGAAAGTCATAGAACAGTCAATAAGCCCGGGCCAGGTGCTTCCTGTTGTGTTGACCACCAGGCCTTTCCAGCAGCCCTCACAGATAAGGAAGGGAGCCGGCCTTTGGGGAGCACTGTGGTGCTTTCCCACGTGGGGAGCGGGTGGCACTGCAATCTCCCTCTTATGAGTGAGGAAACTGAGGCCCCGGGAGGCTGAGATTCACTGAAGTCCCTGGGTGGGACTTGACACCTTCCCAGCAGCTTGACTTGAGTGGAGCTCTGTCTACTGGCCCAGGGGTTTCCAAAGAGCACTCAGCAAAGCCCTGGGGTCCTGCTGAGATGTATTAGGGGTGCCCCAGGCATAAGGCAGGGCCCAGGATCACCCTAACCAGGACCAGGCTCTGAGGTTAAAACGACAGCTGGAATCATTTTGAACCATCATAGGAAACACCTGTTCAGGCAAGACTCATCAATGGAGATTAGATCTAAGGGGAAATTTTGATGTGGTGCAACATATTTGCGCATGGTCTTTAATACAAAGTCTCCCAGATTGCTTATTAGTTACATGAGAAAAATGTAACCATACAACAGAAAAATCAGACACTTTGACTGGGTGATCCAAATAAGCATCACCAGTAAAAGTCGGATGGAGGCTATGTTTCCAGGTGTGATTCCCTGAGAAGGACCTAGTATTGCCTATGCAGTTCTCTGGCTGAGACTCTATAACCTTGATCTAATTATGAAGTAACCGCAGACCAACCCCATATGAACAATATTCTATTAAAAAGCTGGGGAGGACTGTAGTCTTCAAAAATACCCACATCATGAAAGATAAAGGCTGTGGAAACATTTCAGATTAAAGGAGACTCGAAGAGACATGTATGTAATATTCAACCCTACACTGGAGGCAACATGTGATTAAACGATATTATTGGGTCTAACGACAAAATCAGAATATGAACAGTAAGTATTCTATCGGTGTTAAATTTACTGAAGTTGATAACTGCACTACGATTAATGAGAGAATATGCTTATTTTTAGGATATACACACTGAAGTATTTAGGGGAAAGGGGCCATGATAACTAACCCTCCAAAGACTCAGAGAAAAAATTGTGTGTATATTACAGAGAGAAGGCACTCGAAAGACAAGCCAACAGGTCAATCTGAGTAGAGTATATGCGTGTTCTCTGTACTATACTTACGCTCGTAACTTTTCTCTGTGTTTGAAATTATTTCCAAATGAAGTTTTTAAAAACTGAAAAGCATTGTTCCCTGACACTTGGCCTCCGGGCTGTAGAAACGTGTTGGGGGCAGGGGATGAGACTGGAGCACCTGGCCGAGTTTAGCGAAGGTGGAGCACTGAGGGAGGGCGAGGCCCCCAGCCTGGACTATGGGAAGTGGGCCCTCGAAGAGAGCTTGGAGGAAAGGTGATGCCCCGGTCAACCACCACCTACCCTCTGCTTCCATGAGGCCCTGGAGCTGGTCCCCACACCAACAAACAGGCTTGTGGCAGCGAAGTTCCATGAAAAGGGATTTATTGCCAAACTTCAAGAAAGGCGCTTCATAAGCAGAAGGCATGGAATGCCACCCTCCTCAAGGAGGCAGGCCAGGCAGCCCCTGTGAATTCCCGATCCTCTCCCCTCCCCTGGAAGCTGGCTTCCCCCTCGGGTCCAGGCTGCCAAGGCACAGGAAGCCCACAGAAACCAATGGCATTAGGCCACTAAGGTGACCCCAGAGCTACTTGCTCAGCCTGGTCACTTATCAGAGGAGGAAACTGAGGCTCTAGTCCCAGGAAGGAGGTGACTTGGCTAATGCTCCAGCCAGCCCAGGCTGCTGGTGGAGCAAGGCTGTTCCCCAAAGGAAGACTGCAGGGGGCCACGTGACTGTGGGCCCCTGGTGACATTCTTGCTCTCACACTGGAGACAGATGGAGAGACATCAGACTGGGGCATGGGAGCCTAGTCTGTTCAAGGACTGTGGCTTAGGGAGGCCAAGGCGGGCTCACGAGCCGTGACCTTGCTGCTTGCCCCCACCCCTGCCCAGTACAGGCTGCAGGGTGGACACGTGCCCCTCCTGATCCCTGGCCACTGTCCTCAAGAACCAAGGAGAAGAAGGCAGTGAGCTGTGCCGGCGGGCCTCAGAGGGCATGACTGGTGGCTGGGGGTGAGGCAGTGGGCAGGAAGGCCAGGCACGCAGCTGTGACCCTCCTTCTCTTTCAGTAAACAAAAGTGCACTTGCAGAAACCCCTGAGCAGGCCTGTCAGAAGCTGCGCCTACTCCCACAGGCCCCAGGGAGAGTGGCTGTGGCCCTCAGGGCCTCTGCACCTATAGACTGCCCTCAGTCCGGCCACTGCAGCAGGATGGAGACGGGATGTGCTCCTGGAGCCCGAGACGACGGCGGGGAGGGGCTCGGGAGAGGCCCAGGGTGCAGGCACGGACCACGAAAGGGACAGGAGCTAATGCTCCTTCCACAAGAAGTTCAGGAGGAGCAGTCCCTCTAGCCTGAGCCAGAGGGGTGAGGGGAAAGGGGAGAGGGAAGTGGGTTCAGGTCCCAACACACTCCCAACGGCATTTGAAGAAATAACTGGGATACCGGACCTGTTTGGGTTCAGAAGCAACCACAGAGACCCAGATATAAATCCCATCTGGGAGGCACAGAAGTTGGGGCAGCTTCTCTTCTGAAGGTTGATTTATAATGAATTACATACAGGATGTTCTGATGTCGACATCGGGTTCACCTGTACAGGAATGTGCAAGGCTGGACACAAGCGGGTCCAGGGGCAGGGACTAGACTACGAGACCCTTTGAGTTCCTCCTCCACCCTGGAGTCCCCCAATCACGGCTCACCAGAGGGGAAGGCCTGCAGAATAGGAAACAGGCCCAGGGAGGGGGCCCACAGCTAGTGGCTTTCTCACACAGATGCCTCCCACCTGCTTTCAGAGGCCCTAGCTGGGTTCCAGGTCTCACTCAGCTGAAGGACAAACCTCTAGTCTAGACCCAAGGCCCCTGCAGCTACTAGGAATAGGGGGGGTGGGGAGGGTTGCTTATGGCTTGAAGCTGCCTCTGCCTGGGAACATCTGGACATGGAGGCGGCAGGGGGGCTCAGCTGTGCTCTATTCAGAAGTCAGGAATGTAAACTATTGAGGGCGCGAAGCAGAGATGACACCGCCCTCAAAAACCCGAGCGCTGTGCCAGGGCCCTGGGGCTGTTCGGAACAACCACGCCAGCACAGAGGTACCGCATGCATGCTCCCGGCCCAAGCCCAGAGCTGGAGGCCCGGCCAGAGAGCAGCCCTGGGTGGCACTTGGCACCTCTGGCCAGGGCAGGGCGAGAAGGATCCCAGGAGTCTCTGCAGGTCCTGGCCAAACCCTGACATGCCTGATGGCCCTTCTACAGCCTGGAAAGAAGCACATTTCTCGGCAGGGCTGGGCTCCAGTGGACTGAGGCGGCCGGGAGGGACCATGCTCTGGGCTGGCAGGCCCTAGGGTGCGCTTCTCCTGTAGAGGGTCACCAGCTCCTTCCGCTTCTCCCGGAGCCCAGGTGCTTCCTGGCTCAGCTCTCCCAGATCTCTGATCTCCTGCAGGACCTGGGTGGCCTGCCTCAGCTGCTCCACAGCCTGGCTGAGCAGCGCCTCGGCATTCCCAGCAGCCGGCTCACTGCCCAGCACCCTGTTCAACAGTTTCTCCGTCTGTTCCGAGGCCACTTTCACCTCCAGCTGGGCCCGATACAGCTGTTCCCCAGGCTTCCGTGGACGTCGGGGGCCTTCCCCAAGCAGGTCCCCCAGGGAGGAGCAGCGGGGATGGAACTGAGGCTGCGGGTCCCAGTGGGGCAGTGCTGTGGACGTCGTTGCATCCTTTGGGCAAGTTCCTGGGGTGCCTGCATCCCGGGATGGCTTGATGGGCTCAGGGCTGTCATCCACACCATTCACCGAGACCTGTGCTGGGCCTTGGGCAGAGGTCTCAGAGGCCCCAAGACTCTGGGCTGGCCCAGAAGCCTGCACGCCGCTCATGGAGGCTCTCAGTTTCTCCGATAAGATCTTGGCTGGGGGTGTCGGGGGTGGAGCGGGCTTCCCACCCTCCCTAGGCATGGCCTTGGAAGTCCCAGAATCGGGCACCTGGGGCGGTTCTGTACTCTCAGGGTCAGGGGGCTCCTCAGGGCTGGGGCTCTCCCAGCTCACCTTCAGTTTGTCAGGCAGGACCTTGCTGGGGGGCTGCTCAGAGCCCCTGTCCTCCCCCACTGGAGTCTCTGAGTCTTCTCGGCTTTCAGGGTGGGCCTCAGAGCTTGCTGGGGTGGGGGTTGAGGCTCTCTCCCCTACAGGGGTCTCCACTCCGTCACCAAGACTGGTCGTCTCAGGTGCTGCAGAAGGCTTGGTAGGAGGCATGGGCGGCCGGGGTGTCTCCCGGGGCTGGGCTGCCCTGACGTCATTGCTGGGGGCAAACACTGGCAGCCCGCTGTCAGGAACATCAAGGTCCAGGCGCGAAAGCCCATCGGATGCTGCACTGGCTACCTGGGGGGAGGGGCAGGATATGGGCATCAACTTGGATGACCAGCCACTGGGTCAGGCGTGCCCACCTACAAGGTATTTAAGCCCTCCCATCTAGGCTGCCCAGGCCCCTGGCCCCCTACTCTCCATGCCCTCTGCTCTGGTTTCCAAAGCCACCTGATTAGAAGCTAAAGTGATTCTCTGATGAATCCTCTCCTGTCTCTCACTTCCATAGAATTCCTGGTTTTGAAATCACAGGCCAGGAAGCCAGAGCTAGGGTGTGCTCTCAGCGCCCCAGCCTGGCTTCTTCCAGCCTGTGTGATAGGCCGCTCTTTTGAATGGCAATTGTGCTGGCCTGGGTGTCAGGGGACATGGTTCCAGCCTGGCTGTGGGCCTTGGGAGGGTCCCTTCTCTGCAACCACCCACCCAGGGTCCCCACAGTCAGCAGGCGACAGGACCAGAACCCACATATGGGTCTCCTGCGTCATCCTGAGCTTGCTCGCCCTGCAGACCTCTGTCCGGTCGGCCAGCCCTCCAGGCCAGAGCTCTCCAGCCTTCGCCTGCCCAGCTGCTCAGCAGCTGGTGCCCACTCTCCTCGTGCTGTCGTCACATGTGGCCCCAGACACGGGCAGCCCCAGACCACAGCTGAGTGCCAGAGGAGAACAGCTGCACCCAGCAGGCAGCTGGCCCCATCTGGCCCCAGGGGCCCACAGGGACACCCAGCAGCCCCACGGTCATGGGGAAAACTCCCAGGGAGCCTCAGAGGGCCTGGAGCGGGGCTGGGCAGGAGGCCCTTCCCAAGGTCCCTCACTCCCTTTTACACACACAGGGTGACCTGGCCTACACATGCGCTCAGTCACTGGACACGAGTGCCTCCCTGAATTCTTCTCAGAGGGTTCCCCTCTCCAAGGCTGGCCTGCCCCACACCTCCTAGGCCTCCTCCCTCAGACATGACTTTCCTCTCTGGCTACTTCAGTCACTCCCTCTGCAGGCTTTTTTCCCTCTGCTGACAGACATGAACAGGCTATCTCATCTCACCAGCAAACCCTCCAATGACCTTGGCCCCTTTCTGTCTCCCTTCTTCCCCGCCATGGTCTATCTCCTTCTCTCCAGCATCCCCAGCCCTGCACCCCATGACAGCCCTAAGCTGAGAAAATGTGCTGTAAACGTCACCATCTGCCTTTTCCTCAGTCCTGCCTCGTGACTTGTGGCTGCCAATCTGGCTGATGACCCCCAGTCCTGTGCCCTTCTCTCCGGATGCGCCACTCTCTGGCTTCCTCTTCCTTTGCTCCCTACTGCCCCCCATTCCCCAAAGGCAGCATCTGCTGAGGTTCTTTCCTGGCCTCCAAGGTCTCTCCCCCAACTATCGACACCCATCAGTAACACTGGTCTGACGAAGGGCTCCTCCCTTCCCCCTCCCCCTTGCCCATAACTTCTCCCACATTCCCTGTGTCCAGGGCCTCCCTTTGCCGGGTCTCCAGGCTTGGGGGCACTCCTGACAACCCTCCCTCTTGGTCCAGTCCGCCTCCCCGAGTCCTGAATTCAATCACAAGCCCAGGTGGCTCTTGCTTCCCAGTGTCTCTTGCACCGGCCCCTCCCTTTTCACCCCCTCCTGGGGCCTAGAGGCCCCACCCCTGCCTCTATTTCCTGGCCCCCTGCCTTTCCCTCCATCAACCTGACCCATCCTACCCAGGGCCTCCACCTGACCTCTGCAACGCACCCTCCCATCCCTCCTGCCCCCGACTCCCGCTTTCAAGGCCTCCACAATTTCCTCCCCCCTACCCCACCTTCCCAGACACATCTCCCAGCCAAAGGGACCAGGCACACCTCAAACTCCCCTGCCCTGGGCCTCAAGCTCGCACCATTCCCTCCACCCAGGACCTCCCTCACTCCAAGTCTGCCCACTGAAACTGTTCCCATGCTTCAAGGGTCAGCTCAGGTGTCTGTGGGTCCTCCGTGGTCCCTCCTGCTCAGCCTGCCTGAGCCGCCCTCTGTACCAAAATTAGACAGCGCTGCTTGGAGCAGTCCGTGGACAGGTCTCCTCTCCGGCTGGAAGCTGAGCTCTGAGAGGCGGGGACTAGCCTCAGGCTCTCAGTTTCCCTCCAGCACCAGCTTGGGTTAAAGCCCGTGGACTCAACACGGGAAGCAGGCGCACCCACTCCCTGAGGACATACAGCACTCGCGCCTCCACACCGACACCCCGCATGCCACTCAGGCAGCCCGATACCAAGAGTGCTCAGGAAAAAGGTGGCCCAAGCCCGCGGCCACCTAAGGAGCTGTGGTCCCAGGCTCATCTGACTCCCAACCTTCCCAAGCTGGGGCCAAGGCCTTACCTCCTTCAGGTGGACTCTTGTAGGGGGCCGGCGCCGCTGACCCCCACGTACGCGGTCCCGTGTCACATGCTCCAGGGCACAGCTCTTGTCCACCTTTACCTGGGAAGGACAGGGAACCACGTCAGTCCCCAGCAGGCCTTGAGGAGAGGAGGAAACGCCCAGGCGTTAACCTGAGACTCAGAGGCAGGGTCTGCACCTGCATCCTTGCTTGACAGGGTCAAGGGCCCCAGCTGTCCCTCTCTTTGAGGCACCTCCCTGCTTTCCCCCCCGACTCTCCACAGCCTGTGTCATCTCTCTGCAGTCTGAGGCTCTCCCTTCTCTGCAGCTGCTTGCACAGCCTCAGTCTTCCTGCCCAAATGTGGGCTATCAGCCCTCACCCCTCAGTCCACTGCAATACGTAAGCAGCCCCGAGGCTGCTCTTGCGCTTAGCTTGGGGGGGGAGCGGGGAGAAGACAGCCCACGATCCCCTAGTACCTGGCTTCCAGAAAAGACCTTCCCTGGCCCCAGTCACTCTCCCAGGACCCCTGGGGATAGCTCAAGAAAGAGCAGGGCCTCCACCCCCAGGGGTCAGGGAGTCTGGGGGGCAGCATCTCCTCTCTAAGGATAAGGAATGGGGGTGGGGAGTAGCCGGGAAGCCATAGGAAGAGTCACGTGGGAAATCCAGACTCTGAATCCCGGAGCAGCCTGTCCCTGCGGTGGGGGGGGTGGGCTAAGACTCTTCTGCCCACAGGTGAGGCTCAGGCCCACCTGAGGGTCTTTGCAGTGGAGGAGCTGGTCCTGCTCTGCCAAGGCTGTGGGCCGAGACCCAGCCCATGCTCCCGTGGCCTCCAACACTCTCTCCCCTGAAATGGGGACACTTTCCCAAGCAAGTGAAGGGCTGAGCATGGCACAGTCACGTAAGACGTGATCCAGGAGCCATGGCTGCGAGGCAGGGAACCTGGGTGTTAAGAGGGAACCTGCGTGGGAAAATTCGCTCCCCTTGGGTCTCAGTCTTCTGCAATCCAAGGGGTCACTCTAGGTGGCCCCCCAAGCCCATTTTTGCCCAAACAGCTATGACTCCATGATATCAAAGATAAACCCTCCCTAGGAGGTCTGGCCCCCTGGGACACCCTGCCTGCCGAAAGCCTGATCATGGCCCTGCTGCCATCACCACTACAGCACAGGGGGCTGGGTGGCCACTGCAAGCAGATAAGGAGGCCCAGGGTTAGAGCCAGCCAAGCTTGGACTTCACTGCCCAACTGAAGAGTGAGCTGTCAGGCTCTCAGCTCACCCACAGACCTCTCTGCTGTTTCCTGCTGTTTCCGGCTGGGGCTGGGTTGGAAAGGATGCATGGCTGCACCCAGTTAAGTTCTACCCCACCACTTACCCACGTTTTAATTTAAAACAAGTTACTTAACTTCCTCACCCCTCAGTGTCCTCATCTGTAACATGGGAACACAACCACCTACTTTGAGGGGTGTTGTGAGGATTAAACGAGGTAACAACCACAGATGCCCCAGTGTTTGTAGCAGTGACATAATCAAGGGGCTGTCAAGGTGGGGTGGGGCAGGGTCCACTCTGAGATCACACACGGTGGGAAAGGAGACCCAGAGCCGTCCACAGGACCTCATCGCACCTCGTCGAAAGCCTTGTTCTTGCCTCGGTTGATCCCTTCATTGAGGGCTTTGATCCAGGATTCCTTCTCCTCCCCATTGGATGCCTGGAACTTGATGTCGCTGACCTGCAAGGGGCATGCGTGGGGTGGATAGTAGATGTTTAAAACAGTTCCCATTTGGGGTCTTGAGGAAGCTTCCCACCCAAGATTGAAGTCTGCCCCCGCACAGCTGGTCAGGAGCAAACCACAATGACCCCCACGTCAGGTCTGACACTGGGGCTTCAGAGCAAGGGAGGGGACAGATCCAGCAGAGAAGGGGCCCTCTCCATGTATACAGCTGCCAGAGATTTGGATTCAAATCAGCCTTGCCCAGATCTGGTCTCACTCCATGTGACTCCCCCAGACCAGCTGCCTGACCTCTGAGTTTTCTCTGTAGAGTAGGAGTAGTCCCAGTCTACTTCCATCAGACTGAGTACAAGGACAGAGGTGACAGGCATGAGGGGTGTCCATTGGTGAAGGCCCACTGGAACCAGGGCCGTCTGCAGCTGCCCAGTGGGCCCCACAACCAGTCCTGGACAAGTGAAAAAGTCCCAGGGTCTCCTTTCTGGCCTTGAATCACAGGCTGCAAGAGAGAAAGGGCATTAGGGGGTCAATTCCAGCCCCCTCATCATATAGATAAGAAAAAAGAGGCTCATCAGACGGGATGGGACTTGGCCAAGGTGGCCTAAAGTAACCCCATGACTTGACCTCACACCCAACCTCATCCCACGCCACCCCACGGGTTCCTTCCCACCTCAGGCAGGAGCTCCGAACTCCTACATTAGCATCAGAAGGCAGCTCAGAGAGGCCCCTTCCTGCCAGGCCCCATGGTCAGACAGGAAACAGTGGAAGGAGTGAGGCCACACAAACCCAGGAGCCACCCCTATGGTGGACACAGCAGTAGGGCCTCTGAGCTGGACAGACCAGCACTCACAGCTGGCTGACTCGGAGCCTCAGGGAGCTATGAAGATCAGTGATGCAGCAAAGTGTTAAACGTGGAAGTGGGCACAGAGCGGGTGCTCAGTAATAGGAATTATCACCATTAATCTCCTTCTGGACAAAACAGTCCTAGTTTCCTCATCTGGAAAAAGGGATGACACCGCCTACCACAAAGCAATGCTGAGGGAATTAAACATGACTAAAGCCACAGCCTGGCACATAGTAGGTACTCAGAAATGGTTACTGAATGAATAGCTAACCAATGAATGAACTGGCCCAAGGTTCCTGTTTTGGGGCCGCTGCGCACTCTGACACTAGGAAGCCCTAGTTCTTTGTCAGGCGGGTCGCCAGCTGCCCATCCCTGCCCGGGTGTTAAGATAGCGCTTTCCCTCCTGCTGCTCTCCCAGTTATGTAACATGCAGCCCGCCTGGCCCCCTCAGCATCCTTGTTATATAACTTCCTCCTGGCTGCCTCTGCCTTCTCCTCACACAGGGCCCTGGTTCCACCCACCTCCCCATGCCAGGCACAGCCCAATGCTCATTTGCATGACCAGGGTAAATTTGATCCTGGCAGCAGAGAGGCAGCTAAGTCGAAAACCCCAGGGCACCTTGGCAACTGCCTCAGCCCAGCCATCAGGGCCGGTAGGGGCTCAGGAAGGGACAGCGCTGCATCTGGGCTCTGAAAGGGCCCACCCAGCCCTGAATGAGGGCTGCGAGTAAGGTGACCCAGGGCAGCCCATGAGCCCAGCTACGCTTCTCCTGCTCACAGGCCCTGAGTTGGTGGGGTCCCTGCCTGGTGCAGGACTTAGCATCCCAGAGAGCTTGAGAGGCATACACTTGAACTCAGCAACAGATGCAGCAAGAGAAAGAGCACTGGCCTGAGAGTCAAGTTCACAGCGTTCTAGTCGCACCAACCTGCAATGAGACCTGCACAGGTCTCTTTACTACTCAGGGCCTCAGTGGGACAAAAACACAACCACTGGACTCAACCCAAGCTGTGACCCTTTCCCATTGACAGCCCACCTAGGCAGGCTGGGGGGAGGGTGTTGGCCCAGGGCCTCCCCTAGGAGAGGGAATACGAAGTTAAATGGGACCCAGCGTCACCCTAAGGAACGCTGAAATCCTGCTGAATGAGCCAGGCATCCCACAAGGTGGTCCGAATGGGGACAAACAGGAGACCAAGAAGTTGCTCCTCTTGCCCCACCCCTGTGTCCTGAAGGCTGCACACGTCCCTCCTCAAGCCCTTCCTAGCACAGGCCCCACTAGGAGAAGCTAACGGGACTGGACACAGAGAAGGCCCACATGGCTGGAAAAGGGGGGAGGACAAAATGGCAGAGAGGAAAGAAGCGGGAGGGGGAGAGAGGAGACAGGAAAGAGGAAAGGGCCAAGCTGGCTGAAACCAGCGGGGCAGCAAGGCCCAGCAGAGGCCACCCTGCTTCCTGGCAGCGTCTGCCTGTGACCTCATGGCAGGGGCGTGGGGACAGGGAGGCAGGAGGGAGAGGGGCACGCAAGACACTGGAGTCTTTGTTTATTTGATTAGAGGGAAAAAAAGGCGGCCTCTGGACCAGACAGCCGGGGTCATGTGACCTCCCGGCCAGCCTGCAGCCTCCCCGAGGAGGGGAACACCCAGGGCGATAGGAAAGGAGAGAGGATGCTGGGGGGGGGGCGGGGCCGTCTACCATCTGGCCTTTGGAGAGCGCCCACTCTCTGTGTGAGCTCCTGGGTGCCGAGGGTCAGGGGCCCTTGAGCCGGAACCAGCGTGGGCTGCGCTCCCGCTGCCCAGCAGCCCCCACCAATCACCCCACGGCCCTATCTCCCAGACCCTCGCCCTGCTCCCAGGGTCACCCAGAGCTGACCTGAACTCTTGGCACGATTCAGGGATGAAAGGGAGGGTGCTGGCCGAAGCAGCTGACAATGCAGCTGCACAAACAGGCCCTCGGAAGGTGACGCCCCCCCCCCCCCCCCCCCCCGGGGAGGGGGCCCCCCCCCCCCCCCCCCGAGTGGGGCCCGACCCACCTGGCCCACCACCAGATGATTCTCAGAGCCGCGAAAGGAGGTGGCCCACAGAACCGTGCTGGCAGAGGACAGAGAAGCAAGGTCCCCTCCACCTCACAACCACATATGCTCACTAAGGGACACACAAAGACCCAGGCAGCCCCTGGGCCAGGCGAACACTCAGCGGCACATAAAGAGGTGCACACACGCGTATCAGGCACACAGGCAGACCTTCACATATAGCGCACTCTACACCTTTCCCAAATACACACACACAAATACAGCGCCACTGAGAGAAGAAGTGGATCTCCAGGACAGGGTCGGGGTTCCAGGGCCTGAAAGACCAAAATGTGGCTCTCCCCTTCCTCACAGAGCCCTAAGCATCAGAGGTCAATGAAACCTGCCCCTACCCTGGGCACACCCCCGCCCAGGGTCAGAGCTCCACGGTGGCTCCCTTGCCCCCAACCACCGCCAAGTGGGACAGAGGGTTAGTGAGTAAAGCATCATGGTCTCCTCCAGGGCCCAGAGCTCTGGGGACCACAGAGGACTGGGTTTCTGGCCCTTAAACCTATGAAAGAGACAGAATGGCTTCGGGCAAGCCCAGACGAGGCCCACTCTCCAACCCCCAGCCTCTGTGACTCAGCCCCGCTCTGCGAGGCTCCACATGACATGCAGAGGTTGGGGCAAGGCACGGCCCAGCTGCAGACTGGCGTGACCTGGCGAGAGGTGCTGTAAATGCCAGCCTCCAATCTGATCTCCCTCCTGACATCTGTGAAACTCTACCACATGTTAACACCCACCCGGACCCCCTGCCAGAGGTGCGGGGTGCAAACAGCGAACTTCATCCACACACACAGCATGTCCCAGGGCAAGAACCTCTCAGGCAAGAGACTTCCTCCAGCTTCAGCCAAGAAAGAACAGTGCAAAGGGAGGAAAGCTGGGGGGCTGCAGGTCCAAGCACTGAGCCTCGGATGAAAGGTAGGAGAGGTGGCCCACCCAGGAAGGCCTGGGATGAGGGGAGGGTGTGGCCGCCTGACTACGTCAGGGTGTCAGAGGCCTGGTGGGGTGAAGGCCTCATCCCCAGCTTTCTTGCCTCAGTCCTGGGCCTCCTGGGTCCGGGAGATGGCCAAGGGCCCCACCTCCCAAAGACTACTTTCCAACTACAGCCTGGGAAGGAGGCCCCAGGGCCTAGAAGGGGAGAGGGGAGCAGAGCTCTCAGCAGAGCTCTAAATGCGCCTCCTATCAACCAGGGGCTGGGGCGACTTCAAGTTAAAAGCAAGCCAAAGGTCCAACCTGTGGCAGCCCCTGGGTCTGGGCCTCAGCCACATTCAACAGAGAACCTGCAGACTTGCATCCAGGGGCCCAGCCTGCCTTAGAGAGCCTTCCAGGGGTGACCTTGCCCAGCAGACCCTGGCCTGGAGCGAGGTCAGTCAGCAGCAGGCCTTGCCCTACCTTGTTCCCTGGGGACCGCAGCAGGATAAAGCGGTGTTTCCGCTTGAGGAGGGCACGAAGGTCCTGGCACTTCTCATAGCTGCCCAGCTCCACTGTTTCCACACACTTCTGCTCATCCTGGGGAGGGAGACACAGGGGACATGGTAAGAGCTAGATGCCCTAGACCCTCAAACACCCAGGCCCCGCCCCAGACCCTGATCCCACTCAGTGAGGGCACTGCTTGGTCAGAGGGGGCCCTTGGGCTGCCAATCAACCACCAAGATGCAGCATTCAGACCCTGGCAAGGAGACGATGTTCAGTCTGCGCTGGTTGGAGGGATGCCCTCCAGGCTCACCATCCATATGAGAAATGGGGCTCACAGCCCGAAGGCGGGCGGCAGGGCTGACTCAAATGCGCCTAAGGTCAAAGGAGGCAACAGGGAAGCTAGAAAGGCTTAGGAAAGTGTGCCAGGGAGTCCACGCAGGCCCAGAAGCCAGGCAGAGACCTGTGAAAGAGGTGGTCTGGAAGGAGGAGCAAGTTGTCACAAACGAGGGGAAAAAAAGGCTTTCCAGGCAGAGCCACAGAGAGAAGCGTGAATAAGGCTGTTTGAGGTTACACAACCCGCCTTCACCACAGTGATCCGGAGTTGACTTCCCCACTTGGCATCTTCCTCTGCTGACCCTTGGCTTGGGGTGAGAGGCCACTCTCCATAGCCTGCACAATGGAGAAGGCAAGGGTTCCTTCTAGAGTGCCCCCTGAGTCTGCCACCGTGAGGCCTCATCACTAGTAAGGCTGGTGGCCAGGACAGTGGCCAGCCTCTTCTCAGCCACCCCTGGACACTGGCTGGGCTGCCTTTCTGCCTGCCAGCCCTGGCCCTTGAGTGTTTTCTCCTCATGGGCTCTACCCACCAGGTGCCTCTCCAGCCAGCTGTCTGGGACACCGTCCTCCCTCAGTGTAGGTCAGTTGGTTCCACTTCCAGGGGACACCCAGCTGGAACAGCTTCCTGGGTGTGGCACACTCGCCCCCTGGAGACTCGAGGGAAGCAGATGCAGGCCCTGGAGACGGGCACGCAAGTTAAGCCAACTCCTGCTGTTGGACATCATGCAGAGCATCCAACCAGGGACCGCCTCAGTGCTCCACAGTTTGGGGTGGAATATCCGGGAGGCAGTGACTCGATTATATGCAGGAGAAATGCCCCAATTTCCCTCCATGATAAGTCGCATATACTAAGAAACCCTGACACTTAGCGAGCACTTCTGCATCCCCGATTCTCCTGAGTCCCTCAAGCACCCTGAAATCCTAGAGCCCCAGTATTTGTCTCATTTTATAGAGGAAGAGAATGAGAGCTGGAGGCGAAGAGATTTACCCTTGGGCACAGACCCAAATGTAAGGAGCAGGGCCAAACGCAAACACCCATCCTCTGACTCCCAAGCCAGAGCCCTTTGTAGCATATCAGACTCCTTCCAGGCAGAGCCAGAAGCTGGACAGTGCCCTAGCTGCAGGCTGCTCTGCACCAGTGGTCCCCCAGGTGTGGTACCTGGGCCAGCAGCCACAGCATCACCTGAGGACTTGTTAGAAATGCAAATTCTCTTGAATAAAAAATATATATATATATCCCACAAGGACTCAGAGGCAAAAAATATACAAATCAATTTTCACTGCAAAGTAAAGGAGCTGTTACAGTGGAGGATTCCTGGACTGAATGTCAATATTATGACATAGTGTGAGTGTGTTTCGTGTTTGGGAATTGCAATCATTGTTGCTTTTGTTGTGGTCATCCATTTACAATGCTTGGTGTCAGTTTATTTATCTCTTGTAAAAATAAAATACAGTGTGTGTGTGTGTGTGTGTGTGAAAAAAAAAAAAAAGTTAATGCAAAGTGTATCTGGGGACCAGCGCTGGTTTGCACATTATTTCCTACAGGTCTTCGTCAAGATGTAGTTTAAGTTTTTGTAATCTTTTTTTACCCCTGTTACGTTTGTTCTAGTTAAAGTTATTGAAATATAATTTTCTGTCTGTTAAATCTAATAATAAAAAAATTGGATAATTGGAAAAAAAAAAAGAAATGCAAATTCTCAAGGCCCATCCCTACTGAATCATAATCTTGGGGGAATGGGCCTGGCAATCTGAGTTTTAACAAGCCCTTATACAAAAGTTTGCAAACCTCTGCTCTATACCAGAGATTCTCAACCTTGGCGGCACCTGGTAGCTTAAAAAAAACCCAGTGCCCAGGCAACATCCCAGACCAATTACATCAGGATCCCCGGGGGACAGAGCTCAGACATCAGTATTTTTCAAAGCAGATGATTGTACAGCTAAGGTGAGTAACCACTGACCTACTCTCTCTTCAGCCTTTCAGGGAAAGAGGAACAGGTGGCCAGGGTGGCCTGATCTTTCCCATCTAGATTCAAACAGGTGTCTTTTCCCATCTTTGCCTCCACGCACCTCTTTCCAATCCTTAGTCTCCAGTCCCTTGCAGGTTCCTGCACTCAACACAAGGGCTGGTAAAATCCACCTGCTCCAGGAAGCTGCCCTGCTCACCTGCAAGAGCCTAAGCCTCGGTGCTCTCTCCCTCCTCTAAGGGTCCCCATCAGAGGGCACTTCTGCAGGCATCTTACTAGGTGCTAGGGACACCCTGTCATGGGGAAGAATGGTCCTAACTCCCTGCTGAGCCATCTCTCTCTACCCTCTGCTGCATGTGTCTGCTCTCCTTTCTGTTCCCCCTACAGCACCCTACAAGGGGCAGCCCTCAAGAGGAAAAGTTTGCTGAACTGAATGCCTGACTCAGAGTGAGACTCCAGAAAGGACGTCCCCCCAACCCCCATCCCAGAGAGAGAGGTTCACCTACTCCATGGGCACAGGTCTCCCCCGACTAGGCAGCTACCGGCCCAAACATACCCTCCTCTGTCTGGAAACAAAAGTCACTCCATCTCCACCACCCAGCTCCCCACGGCTGCCTGACCTGGGTCTCCTCTCAACCTGAAACGCTGAATCATCCGGCCCTTCTGCCTCTCAGAAAAGTCGGATAAACCAGCAGGCACTGGGCGGGGGCAGCATTTTTGGAATGTCAGCCTCACTGACAGCAAAGAAACAGCCAAGAGTCATTCGCACTCGCCTAGTTCCTTACATCAGAAAGAGGAATTGAACTAGTAAGCATTTCTCAACTCCTTCTCCTGTGCCAAGCTCCCCCACCCCCGAGTGCTAAGTTCTTAAAACTGCCCTGAGGTTTTGAATAGTGATTTTTTTTTTTTAAAGCATGATTTAGACTTTTTTGTGTTTAGGGGATATGAAATCCTTCCTGCTTCCCAGACGTGGGCCAGATGTAGAGAGGTGACCCAGGACAAGTCTGGTAGCGCCTGATGGGCTGACAGCTGGGGGGCCTGTCACTGAACTCTTATGGCAGCTGGGACTGGAGGAAGCTGCGACAGCCCCCTTTATTTATAAAAATAGCCCCCTGCCGCCGCCACAGCACATCCTAATTTGGGGCCAGCAGCAGTAGAGAACATCTGGGGGGCTGTCTGCACCATTCACCCCCTTGGCCTCCTCCGGCTGCTTCTCTGACACCCCAACTCCATGAGCCTGGGGACTTGGTCAGGAAAGGTGAGATGCTTCTCAAAGGCAGCTCCTTTGAACACCTAGATCTTTCTTGGTCTGCGACAGTTATGAATTTGCCAAGACGGCCTGAGGCATGCTGACAGAGGCTGATGGGGAACAGGCAGGATCCCCCTTCCTCTGCCCCCAGGCCAGCTCTTCCCCGTGTACTCCGTCTGTCAGAGTCATACAGTAATAGCCCAGTTGCAGTGGACAGGCCCTCTGAGAGCCTCAACCCCAGAACATAAACAGCATCTCTAAGTAAAGGCCACCTTTTGGCCTCAGGTCTTCACCCAGAACTTTATTGACACTTATTTAACACACAACTTCTACATCCTGGGTTGTCCAAGTTCCAAACCTGCTGAAATGAAAAGGGGCACAAGTCTGAAGTGGGAAGATATGAGGACTGTGAGAGGCACAAGGACGGCAAAAGCGGCAACTGGCAGCTTGATGTTAGAGGAGAATGCAAAGCTGAAAAGCACCGTCTGGCAGTACGGAACAGCCTGATCCTCAGTGACTCTGAGCCACCAAGGAAAGACTCCATTAGGCCAGTACCTTCTGTTGAAAGGCAGACAATATCCAGCGTACTTTAGAGGACTTCCACCAAGAATACGTTTTAGAGTTTACTTGCTGACATAGCTGGGTGGAGAGATCCCTGGCTTTGGCTCTAGACCTGACCTTCATTCACTGAGATGCTGAACAGGATTTGAGCACCTTGGGCCTCAGGGTGCTCCTCTGTAGAATGTGACATGATGACCACTCTTTTTTTTTTTTAATATTTATTTATTTATTTGGCTGTGCCAGATCTCAGCTGAGGCATGCAGGATCTTCGTTGCCGTGTGCAGGATCTTTAGTTGCGGCATGTGGGCTCTTAGTTGCGGCATGTGAGATCTAGTTCCCTTACCAGGGATTGAACCCGGGCCCCCTGCATTGGGAGCACGGAGTCTTAACCACTGGACCACCAGGGAAGTCCCCACGATGACCACTCTTAAGGGACTATTGTGAGCATCCTCCAAGAGGTATGTAAGACCTCCAAACAAGCATGAGCAATAAGTATTATTTCTACTATCATTACTGAGTGGAGCAAGCTTCAGTTTTCTGGAAACTTCAGAGATGTGGAACCTAGCCCCGGGACAGGGAGCTGCAGTGTAGGTGGACAGCTGAGGAGACACACACATCCCTGTGCACATATGCTTCAAAGAGCCCCTCCAGGAGTCCTATGCTCGCACCTAGAGGTATCGTCCTTGTACCACACCGACCCAGAGAAGACCAGGCAATCGCCCAAGGTTGCACAGCGGGTCAAAAGCGAAGCAGGCCTTCCAGTCCGGGTTCTGGAATCCTCTTGTGGCCTGGGCTGCCCTCACTTTGCTCCCTGACCCGGCACCCCCAAACTCAGGACCAGGCAGGTCCTTACCTCGTTCTCGTAGACCAGCAGCTGGGCCTGGCAGAGGAGCAGGTAGCGGTCTTTCCAGAGGCCCAGGAAGCCCCCGCTGCTCTTCTTGATCCAGCCAGCCTTGTCCGCTGTCTGCGCTCCCCGAGGCTTCTGGCCCCCTTCCTTCACGCCCTGTAACACAGCATCCGGACGTGCCGTGAGGGTTGCTGCCGTGAGGCCACACAGGGATGTGTCCCTCTGCTGGATACCTACTGATATCACCCCATTTGAGCTTCCCCACAACGCCTGAGGCAGATATTCTCAATCCAATATCAGAAATAACAGTTAACAACAGCAGCCACAACGATAACAGCTGCAGTCACCTTATACTGAACCACTGTATTATGTTTTACCCAAACTGTCTCATTTAACCCACGCGACCACCCTCCCAGGTGGTAGCATCATTATCCACATGTCACAGCAGACTGAAGCTCCGAGAGGGGAGGTGACTCGCCAGAGTCACACCGCTGGAAGGACAAAACCAGAATTCAAACTGGGTCTCTCTGACCCCATGTTCTCCCCTCCACCATTCTGCCTCCCGTGCATTCATTCAACCTCGTCAACACACGCTGTACTGAGCACCTACAATGTCACGGATGCTGGAGTAGGCAGGGAAGAATAAAAAGAACACATCTTTGCCCTCATGGGGCTGGCAATGTGGGGAAGGAGGAGCTGAACAAATAAACACCAGACATAAATACATTAACAACCATGAAATGCTATGAAGGAATCAGTGAAGGGGAAGTGAAGAGGAGGGAGCGCGAGAGGACAGCGGGGGACCTGGCTCAGGTCCGTGTGGCTCAGGAAGGCCTCCCAGAGGAAAGGACGTTCATGCAGGATCCGAAGGATGGAAGGAGGCAGGCAGACAGAGTGGTAATTTTCCTCCCTACCCCTGCCCTTCTAGAGAGCCCACTCTGCGGCCCCTGCATCCTACCCCAAAACAGGAGGTTCCGCTGCCCTCATCCCTGCCCCAGGCCAGGACTTTAGGGTAGCCACCTTGTCTGGCGAGGGCTCCAAGGACACTGCCTTCGACCACAGGCAGGTACAGGAGGTAAACTCAAACCCTTCTCTAGGACATGGCAGCCACCCTGGAGTCTCCAGGCCAGTCACTGACATCTTGTGCCTCTTGATTACCTGCTTAAGTAGCTGGGCGCCAGGTATATGCCTACCAGATGGGGTCGAATTCACATTTGGTCCCCAGAACCCAGCACCGTTCCTTTACACATAATGGGTGCTCAAGAAATATCTGTGAAATCAAAATAAAAATACACCCAATTTGCTAACCACTTTGCTTCAATGACTGGTACCCACAGTGGTGAGTGTGAAGGGGAGAGTGCAGGAGAGGAGGGCTAAGAGCATGTCAGAATCCACAGGATGCTAGAAGGAAATCAGCACTGACTAATTCTGACTGCTTTATAATTTACATAAAGCTTAAAAATGGGGCTCCAGGGCTTCCCTGGTGGCGCAGTGATTGAGAGTCCGCCTGCCGATGCAGGGACACGGGTTTGTCCCCGGTCCAGGAAGATCCCACATGCTTGTGTACCACAAAAAAAAAAAAAAAAAATGGGGCTCTAGTTAAAAGGAGCATACCTCTCCCCAGGGATACCCTGTGGCCACAGCTGCCTTTGGAAGGACAAGTCCAGACAGAAGTGTGGTAGGCTGTCAGGGGCTGGACAGGGCATGGCTTCCCTGTGCTCCATCATGGCAGGGAATCCCCAGTCTGGTTCTTACTGTGGCCCCCTCCCCCTCTGAACTGCATACTCCAGTGGTCAGGAGTCTGAGCTCTGAAGCCCAAGTCACACAGACCAGAGGCAGGTCACTTGGTCTCTCTAAGCCTCAGTTTCTTCATTTGTGAAATGATGATATTAACAGAAGTTGCAAGGATTATAACTCCGTGAGGGCAGGGTTTTTTGTTTTGATTACTGCTGTATCCCCAATGCCTAGGCAGTGTCTGGCACACAATAGGTGCTCAATAAATGTTTGTTGCTGAATAAAAAGATACGACATACAAAGCAATGCCTAAGATACCCTAAACTTAGTAAATGGCAGCTGTCATTATTGTTACTGTTGTCACTGCCATCCCCTCTGGCTCTCTGGAACCCTTTCCCTGGGCCTGGTTCAGAATTCAGGACAAGGCCTTTCTGGGCTTAGCTGCTGGGCCTCAATGCTCCCAGGAGCTCCAGGAATACGAGATGCCCCCTCAGGGTCCCTCCCTAACTTGTAGATGGCAAGAGAAATGGAGAAGTGGAATGGTCCCAAATGGTCTTCCTGGATGGAGAAATGAGGAAGTGAGAGGCTTGCTGACAGGCCAGTTATGAGCCACCCTGATCAGGGAAAGAGGGGACTTCAGGGCCCTTTGACAAGAAGGGGGAGGCTCTAGCATCCTACCATGCACCCAATGCCCGCCCACCCCATCACCAGAGACCCTGTGTTCAGCCCCATGGGCTGTGTGACCCGCTGGGGCCTCATCCACACAGAGACCCCTCTATGCTGGCCTCCACCAGGGCTGGAGGGGTAGAAGTGGGAAATGGGAAACCCCACCTCAACATCTGACATGTCACACCCCTCCATTAGCAACTACAGCAGATGGCCATCCCCTAGGCCTGCAGACTCTAGGCTTCTCTCAAACAAGACCGCGGAGCATGCTGCCCATGCTCCAAGCTCGCCTCCTGTTTGCAGAGGCCCACCCACGACCCCATGGGATCTCACATCCCCCTCCACTTGTGACCTCCCCTACTTGCCTCACCCATAGCCTGAGACATGATAACTTCCTGCCAGCTGGAAGCTCCCGGGGGCCGGGCTGGAACCTGGTACCCTGACCACCATCCTCTCCGCATGGAGCAGAGAAGTGCCTGGTGAATGCCATGACTGAATTAGCTAGGGAAGCCAGTCCAGAGCCTTCAGGGATGGGAGTACCAGGATGGCACTGAGGAGAGAACGCACTTGAGGATGGGGGGAGTGACAGCTGAGGGGCTGGAGGTGGCATGAACCGAAGCCCAGGAGAAGGTCTCCTTGCCAGGAATCAGCCACAGCAAGAGCCACCAGAAGACAGGCCTGGCTGGAGGTCAGAGTCCTGCCATCCTTCACCAGCCCCTCTCCCTGCCCCTCAGACACTCTCCCACCAGGGGGCCGGAGATGCCCCAGTAAGTTTTAATAAGCGGGCCCTCCCCTTGGCAGGGCTCACAGGGGAGGTTTTGTCCTGCTCAGCCCGGTTTCTCGGCCTCCTCTCCTCTTATTGACCAGCTGACCACTGTTCTTCCTGTTTCGCTCTCTCTTCTCCCACCCATCCTCACTCAGGCCCTCCCCCCGCCCACCGCGAGCAGCTCCTGAGGCACCTCTGGGCACCAGCCTGGCTCTGCTTTGCCTGAGATGGGAGGGCCTCTGGGTCATTCATTAAAAATAAAAATAAAAAAAAAGGAAAAAGACACCAGGTCAGTCAGCCCAACACTGTGCACAGAAAGGAGCACGTGGAAAGCCACAACACAGGCCATGACAGGGAGATAGAGACCAGCAGAAGAGAACTTGTTGGCACCTTACATCACAGGGAGCTTAGGATAATGACCTTTGCCCTTTGACTAAACTCCATGATGCCCTGACCAAACTCTGCTAAGAACCTACCATGTCAGAGCCCTGTGATGGGGCAATCAGAGAGAGGAAGCACACACAGGCTCTGACCTGAAGAACTTACAGTCTGATGGGGGCAACACAGACCCTGCACAAGGGAAATCCCCAGTCTGGGGGTTGGGTAGGCATCCCCTGCTTGAGAGGATCCCAGCCCACTGGGAGGGCTCTAGCACTGACCCAGACGGATACCCCGGTCTTGGCTCTCTGGTAGGGGAAGGACTTGGGGTTAGTTTGGGAAGCCCTTGCAGAAGGAAGGGTTTTGGTAAGACTGTGAGGAGGGAAAGAGACACACATCTTGGCCCACAGAAGAAGGAAAGGCACAGAAGGTACCAAAGACCCTATACTCTCAACCCTTTCACTACAGGATGAGAAAGTGCAGGCCAGAAAGGGTCGAAGATTAGCTTAAGGTCACAAAACCAGTGTTGCGACAGGACACTGCCCTGCCACTCTCTAGATGTGTTAGGGCAAAGGAGCAGCCTGGTGCCACTGGAGGTCAAGCCAGGGAAAGGCATGACTGAGAGGAAGAGGGGCAGAACCCCAGGGCAGAGATAGAAAAGCCTGAGTCCAGTTGCAACAATACCTCACACTGATAACTGAAGCTTTCAAAGCTTTTGCACATAAACCATCGCATTTCTGGACTGCCCACCTCCCTCATTTTATAGATGGGGAAACTGAGGTCCTGAGAACACAAATGGTTAGATGCCCCATGCCCAGACCTGCACTTCTGCACCAAATCTCAGGCTGATGGGGACTACCAACCCATTGCATGGAGGAGGTCACTGAGGCTGAGGGGGCTTGGCATCAGGGTTCCTGGGGCATGGGGAGGAAGTTCAAAGCCAGGGGAGGACTAAAAGCAGCCATTTGGGAGTGAGGTGATGAGGCCAGCCTGGGGTCATGGGGCAGAGCAGACGACTAAGATCTAAGAGGTGTTTTAGAGAAAGGAGGATGGGCACTGAGGCCTGGAGAAACAAGAGGAAGTTAAGGGGAAAAGAAATGAGAGGAAAAGAGGGATGTCAAAGGGGGGGCGGGGTAGGGAACAGGGAGCTCCCGGCTGTGTGGGGAGGTGGTGGGCAAGACCGTAGATAGCCCAGATGTGCGGGGAGCTTTCGGCATCTGGGAGTCAGTAAGTGGCAATGTTAGAGACTCAAGACCAGAGGGAGTACAGGGCTGGGCGGACCTCCAGACAAGCCATTGGCCCAGGAGGCCCCAGGAGAACTTCCCTTAATTGGGGGCCAGAGCAGATCAGGAGATGGAGTAATCCTGTCCCAAATCCCCTGGGAGAAGGAGAGGGGCCACAGCCAGACAGCCCAGCCCTCACAGCAGGGGTGGGGAAGCCCCACCCCTGTCAGCAAGAAAACACAGCCAATCATAGTGGCCTGACTTTGCCCCCTATTTCCACCCATTCTGAGAGAAGGGGCTACAATCAGGACCCGGGGAGGAGACCAGGCCCTATATTTTATAGAAGAGGAAATGCAGGCTTAGAGGGGAAGTGACTTATCTACCATCCCACAGAAATGCAGGGCCTAGCCTGGAGAGAACTCTGACGGATACACCAGCTGTCCCTGGGCAGTGGTCCCAGGAAGCAGGGAGACGAGCACTGATGCGGACACAGGCAGCCTGGTCCCCAGCTAGCCAAGGTTGCCCCAAGAGTGAAGTTTCATATTTCCTCCCCACTTATCCAGGCAAAGACACATCCCCTCCCCTCGGTCTGGGAGGGGCAGAAGCTGAGACCCCTTGGGGGACCAGAAGCAAAATCCTCTAGCCACAGCAGGCCCCTCCCTAGTTTATGCATTCCACAGTCACACATTAAGTGCTGGCAGTGTGCCTGGATGAGGGGGCTACTGAGAGAACTGAGTCTGCAACTAAAGGGCAGGGGTCACAGAGTGTCTGACCCCACCCCAGACCAAGAGGGTCCTGAGGGGGAAGAGGGAGGCTCAAGGGGCATTGCTGGTCCAGCTGCCCAGCTCCTCCAGGGAGTCAGCCCTCCAGGGATGTGGGAAAGGCAGGGGCAGGAATCAGCCCCTACAAGGGCCTGACACCCAAGCAGGGGAGAAGGTAGACTCACAGGGACTTAAACAGGGGAGAAAACGCAACTTTTCCAGTCCTGCGGCCACCAGACAGGGTCAAAACCTCAAAATTCCTTGAGACAGGGACTCCAGAACCCACA
Source organism: Aethalodelphis obliquidens (assembly GCF_003676395.1). Taxonomy (NCBI): domain Eukaryota; kingdom Metazoa; phylum Chordata; class Mammalia; order Artiodactyla; family Delphinidae; genus Aethalodelphis; species Aethalodelphis obliquidens. The sequence continues at coordinate 11,768,495 of NW_020837970.1, read as the reverse complement.
GACCCACCACAAAACACACACACACACACACACACACACACACACACACACACACACACACACACAGTGTGCCCTAAGGATCCGACGTGGACGGCACAGGGAGTCAGTGGTAACCAGGGTTCGAGCCCAGCAACCTAGGACACTTTCAGCAAGTCATCAAACTGACCAGAGCCTCAGTCTCCCCATCAATCCAATGGGAACAATAACAACCCCCATGCCCATAGTTGGTGAGAGAAGACAGAAATAATGAAGGAGGATGGGTCTGCTATCCCTACCCCCGCCCCTGCTCATCTCATTTGCCTAGGCTTTGCCTGGAGACCCGCGGGAGAGGGGCTGGCTGGAACAAGGGCCTGAGCCAGGGACCCCAACCGCCGCGAGGGTCTCGAAGACCCCAGCCCAGGTCCCCCGACTGGCCCGGTCCTCACCTCCTCTTCCATGACGAGTCCGCTGAGGTCCGGCCGCTCGACCGCTCGGCCGCTCACTCCCGGCGCCCCGCGGTCTCCGTTACCTCCATCCACCGCCGGCCGGGCGGCGGCTCAGTGCGTTCTGTCCCGCTGGCTGCCGGGGGCCCAAGAAACTTCGGGGGGGCGGGGCCGAGGGCGGAGAGAGGCTTCCGGGGGCCGGGGGCGGGGCCCGAGGAGGGGACTAGCGGGGCCCCGAGGCCCTGGTCTGGGGCGGGAAACTAGGGCCGGGGCCGGGCTGAGGGAGGAGCCTGGGCGGGGCCGGGCGGGGGCTCGGGGACTGGATGGAGGAGCCGGGGCTGGAGGAAGACGGGGGTGGGGTGGAGAACCGAGCGGAGAGAGGTTTCCCTGACTCGCGGAAGGAGTGGGACTGGAAAGGGATAAAGGGTGTGGGGCACCGGCAGGGGGAGGGGAGGGGGCTTCCGGCCAGAGGCAGAGGCGAGGGAAGCGGGCGGGGTCCGAGGGCGGGGCCGGGGTGGGGCAAGACCGAGAGAGCGCCCGAGGAGGTGGCGGCTTCTGCATTTCAGGTCTCCTGACCGAGTGGGCTGGGGTTGCCTGACCGGGCCAAGCCGGCCTGGGCGGCCCAGAAATGGGGGCATCCAGAGAGTCCTTCTTTCCTACCTGACGCTAGGGTAGTGGTGACTACCTGGTCCTCTTCTCCCTAGAACCTCCTGGCAGGGCGGCGCCTGGAGCTCGGATCCCGTCCGGAGAGTCGTTTAACGGGAAGACCTGGGGCTGAGAGTCTGGACTCCAGGGTCCCTTTGGGGGAGGAGGTCTGCCTCTGACTCTCGGGGGTCCCCAAATGCAGTGTTCTCCTGCCCTCGTTGGGCATTGCTCAGAGCCGTCCTCCTCTGGTTCCTATATCTGAGGGCCCCGCCCCCACCCCATCCAGCAGTGAATCTTGCAGCCTTGACAACCTTGCCGAGGAGTGAAATGTAGGGACCAGATAATGGTGTTAGTTATACCTTGTACTCTCACTTTACACTTAGAGAATCAGAGGCCTAGGGAGAGAAAGTGACTGGCTACATCCCAACCTCCATCACGGTCCTGTTCCCTCCACACACACACCTCTTCCCTCTTAGCTCTCTGGGTCAACCCTGCCCAATGCCTCTGCAGGAAGAATTAAGTGCGTGTGGAATCAATGGTGACCTCCTTTGGCTCTGGTTGCCATAGCAGCGGCTGTACCAGTTGACCCAGCTCCCCTTTCACTGCCTTCTGCTGGCCCTCAGGCTTCCAAGTCACTTCCAGTCAGCATGGAAAAGGGCAGCCTGGAGCTCCAGGGCCAAGGGGAAAGAAGATGGAGTCAGACTTTTTCTTCATACCTGGGCCTGGGTTCCTTTATTTAAAAGGATGAAGAAAATCCAGCCTGGGAAAATCAGTATACATGACAACCACCTCTTGTGGCCACCACACGGTTTTATTCCCTCAACTTGCAGAGCTGTGCAGCCGTTGTACCCTGTGCCTGAGGACTCAGAAGATCCTGTATCTGGAAACTCATGTTCCGCCTGCTGGAGACCAGAGCCCCTGGGGAATTCATGCTGTTGCACAGAAGCAACTCATGGTGGGTTGGGGGTGAGGTCAGTTTTGATATCCGGGCAGCTCTGTCCCTTGAGAGTGAGCCACTGATAACCACTTGGGTCTCAGTTTCCCCACTCAGCCCATTCTTGCCCTCTGGTTGTTGCCTCCACACCACACGCATTTTTTTCATCACAAATATTTTATTTGCCTTGATTATTCGTCAGGCCCTACACTAATGGCTGGAAGATAATGGCAGGACCCAGGGTCCCTGTCCTTTTTCAGGAGAGAAAGGCATGTAAACAGAGAAAACTACGTGTTAAATGTGAGGATAAAGGCATAGAGGAAGGAAGGGCACTAAAACCGGGACAGAAGGAACAGGCATTCCAGGCAGAGGAGACAGTGTGAACAACATGGAGGCATGAAAGAGTATTGTGTGTGTGTGTGTGTGTGTGTGTGTGTGTGTGCGCGTGTAGGGAGGCCAGGCTGGAGAAGCAGACAGAGCTCAGTGTAGAGAGGACCTTGAAGCTGTGTTGAGGAGACTACATTTCAACCTCAGGCCAATGGGAAGTCACTGAAAGTCTGGGGCTGTGGAAGGGATGGAGTCTATTTTGCATATGTGCCATTTAATCAACAAAGTTTATTGAGTGCCTCTGAAGTGGGGTGTTTTCCAATACTTCATCCTGGCATTTATCTGTTCACTCAAAAGAATTTGGGGCACCTCTGTTATCTGCTCACTGTACTAAACTCCTCACAAAAGTAGGTACCCATCCATGAAATAAATAGAATTTTTATCCTCATTTTACAGATCAAGAATCCAAGGCTTGGACCTGTTTAAGGTCTCTTGACTGGTAAGTGGTGGCCCAAGGATTCAAACCTCTCCTGACTCCAGTGCTCTCTCTAAATGACGTGTTTTGGCAGCACTGTGTGACCAGGCCACAGAAAGGCCCAGGCCCTGGCTTGTAGAGCTGATGAACCAGTAGGAGGGTAGACACGTCCTGAGAAGGGTACACGGTGTGTGCTGAGAGCTGGTTCCCAGAGGGGCTGGAGCAACTAAGTTGTATTCTAGCAGGGTTCTATGGATGGGGGAGAGGGGGTGCAGTGGGAATTTAGGAAGTGGGAACATCTCACAAAAGTAAGAACTTGTAGAAGACCCTGACTTGTTAGGGGACTGTAGGCAGATTTCTGTGGTCATATACATGTGATGTTGGTGGGGAGTTCGGAAAGATGGCACCAAGGAGGCAGCAGGAGCTAGGGCACTAAGGGCTTTGAGTGCTGACCTGAGAGATTTGAAATTCCTCCTGCAAAGAGCTGGGGGCCACTGAAGCAGTGAAGCAGGGCCTGACATCATTTTCATTCTGAAACCTCATTTTCATAACTGCTGTGTGAAGAACGGTGACAGGGCAAGAGAGACATGGAGACCCATTGGGTCAGAGATTGTTACAGAAATCCAGGTTGGAGGTGACGGAGCTTGAACCAAGCCAGTGGTTATAAGGATGGCAGGAGCAGATTCAAAAGATAGTAGAGATAGAGGGGTCGGGACTTGGAGAGAATGGTTTCATTATTCATTGATAAATATCCATTCAATAAATATCTGTTGAGAGGCTACCATGTCTCAGGCACTGTTCTAAACACAGGGCACAAAGCCATAAACATGACAGGGGTGATCTCTGCCCTCTTGAAGCCGGAAGAGAGAGATGACAGGCAAATAAACAAATGACCACAATAACAACAGAATGTGATAAGTTCTCTAAGGAAAGTAAACAGGTAATAAAATAATAATTGGGGAGCCAATTTTAGATATGGTGTGAGTGGTGGGGTGGAGCTTTTCCACAGAGTGGAAATTTCAGCTGAAACCTGAAAGATGAGAAAGAGACAGTCACCAAAAAGTAGCAGACAGTCACAGTGAAAGGCGGAAGATATTTCATGCAGAAGAAAGAGCAAATGCAAAGCCTCCGGCATAGGGTCTTCAAGGAACACCAAGGAGGCCAGTGTGACAGAAGTATAGTGAGTAAAGAAGAAAGTGGTAGATTTGAGATCACAGAGGAAAAAGGGGAGGGAGTTGGCCTCAGGCTATGGTAAGAACTGTGGATTTTATTCTAAAAGGAATAGCCTGGGGAGGCATTGAGAGCTTTTAACTAGAGCAGTAGCAAAATCTGATTTATGTGTTTGAAAAGATCCCACCTGCTGCTGTTCGGAGAAGAGATTGTAGGAGGACCAGAGTGGAATCTAGGAATCCAGTAAGATTATGAGACTACTGCTGTAATCCAGGGGAGAGCTGACAGGTTGCCAGTTCTAGGTTGTGGGGTGGAGGTTGAGGGAAGTGAATAGATTCAAAATACATTTTGATAACCTATAATGGAAAAGAATCTGAAAAAGGATATGATTTATATATACATATATATATATATATAAATCACTTTGCTATACACCTGAAACACATTTTAAATCAACTATATTTCAATTTTTTCCTTATCCATGTATCTGTTGGTGGCCATTTAGGTTGCTTCCATGTCTTGGCTATTGTAAATAGTGCTGCTATGAACACTGGGGTGCATGTATCTTTTTGCATCAGAGTTTTCTCCTGATACATGCCCAGGAGTGGGATTGCTGGATCATATGGTAAGTTTATTTTTAGTTTTGTTTTTTTTTGCGGTACGCAGGCCTCTCACTGTTGTGGCCTCTCTCGTTGCGGAGCACAGGCTCCGGACGCGCAGGCTCAGCGGCCATGGCTCACGGGCCTAGCCGCTCCGCGGCATGTGGGATCCTCCCGGACCAGGGCACGAACCCGCGTCCCCTGCATCAGCAGGCAGACCCTCAACCACTGCGCCACCAGGGAAGCCCTATTTTTCGTTTTGTAGAGAATCTCCATACTCTTTTCCACAGTGGCTGCACCAAATTTACATTCCCACCAACAGTGTGCATTCTCCACACCTGCTCCAGCATTTGTTGTTTGTGGACTTTTTAATGATGGCCTTTCTGACCGGTGTGAGGTGATCCTCATTGTAGTTTTGATTTGCATTTCTCTGATAATTAGCGATGTTGAGCATCTTTTCATGTGCCTATTGGCCATTTGTATATGTCTTCTTTGGAGAAATGTCTATTTAGGTCTTCTGCCAATTTTTTGATTGGGTTGTTTGTTTTTTTGTTGTTGTTATTACTGAGTTGTATGAGCTGTTTGTATATTTTGGAAATTAAGCCCTTGTCAGTCGCATGCTTTGCAAATATTTTCTCCCAGTCCATAGGTTGTCTTTTCATGTCAACTATACTACAATTCTAAAAAACAAAACATTTTGGAGGCAGAAACAACAGGTTTCGATGGTGGATTGGACGTGGTAGGTGAAGAAGGAATCAAGGATATGGTATGGGTTTTTAACTTGAGCCAAAAATGGAGGTGCCATTTACAGAGATGATGAAGACAGGAGAAAAACAGGTCTATATGGTATTGAAGGAGATTAAAAGCTCTGTTTTGGAGAGAGTGAGTTTAACATGCCATTTAGGGGCTTCCCTGGTGGCGCAGTGGTTAAGAATCCGCCTGTCAATGCAGGGGACACGGGTTCGAGCCCTGGTTCAGGAAGATCCCACATGCTGCAAAGCAGCTAGGCTCGTGCGCCACAACTACTGAGCCTGCGCTCTAGAGCCCTTACGCCTAGAGCCGGTGCTCCGCGACAAGAGAAGCCACCCAATGAGAAGCCCACGCACTGCAATGAAGAGTAGTCCCCCCCTCCCCGCCCTCACAGCAACTACAAAGAAAGCCCATGCGCAGCAACAAAGACCCAACACAGCCAAAAATAAGTAAATTAATTAATTAATTAAAAAAAACATGCCATTTAGGCATCTGTATGGAGATATCATCAGGAGGACAAATGGCAATACAGTCGAGTTCAGGGGAGAAGGGCAGGCTGGGGTTATAATATTGAGAATCAGCATGTAGCTGATAATTAAGCCATGAAATTGGAAAAGATAGGAAAAAAGAAAGAAAGTCCTCCCACACTGAGAGGTCTGGTTGAGGGAAAGGGATTAGCAAAGGAGACAGACATGAAGCAGCCAATATGTAGGAAAAACGAGGGGAGCATGTTGTGGAAGTTAAGAGAGTATTTCAATGAGGTATAATCAGCTGTACCAGATCAGAGGCTCAATAAAATGAGTGTCAGCTGCCCAAAGAAGAAGCTACACGAGGTGAAGTGCTCTGGAAGCTGGAAGCCCGCGAAACACCCTTTCAGCTCCTCTGCCAGACTGTTGTAAGCTGAGGGCTGTAAAGGTGGAGAGGGCAAAAGCACAGCGAGAAAGGACCGCAGGGGGAGAGGAAGGAAGGGGCTGGCTCTTTCAAGTATCAAATGAGAAAACGCCAAGAGTGCAATTAGTAAACCACCTAGTCCTGTGCTGATGTCGTCGTTATTATTAGTGAGCCGGGGATTGGACTGAGACCGCCAGTGGGAGAAAGCAGGTAAGACGTATAGAAAGGGTTCTGGAGGAGGAAATTTCATAGCGAAGAAAACCCGTTCCTCCTGACAGCTTGCGTTAAAACCAGGCTTTGGATTAGGCGAGGAGATCGGGAGCAGTGTTGCGCTTCACTCGGAATTGACCCCTCGCGGCAGAAGCGAGCAAAAGCCTCGCGGATGCGAAGAGGGCCCAAAGCCCAGAGGGAGGAAGTCCGGCCCCAGATGTGAGGAAGTCCAGCCCCAGATGTGAGGAAGTCCGGCCCCAGATTTGAGGAGTCCCTCTGCCTCCGCCTCCCTCCTCCATCGGCCAATCAAGATCCAGCTGACGACCGGTGGCGCAGGGGCGGGGAGGAGGGCGGAGTCTGAGGACCGTTAATCTATAGCTAGGCGGTATCTAGCTTTCCTCCGACTTCTTTCGCTCCAAAGACTCACTGTTAACCTGGTGGGCAGAAAACCACTTTGGAAAAAGCTCTTGCAGCTTCATATAAAACTAAATTATAAACTCCACGACCAGCAATTTCTCACCTAGGAACTTATTCAAGAGAAATTAAAGCATAAATCCCAGATCTCCATCAATAGGAAAATGGGTAAACTGTAGTATATCCATACAATGCAGTATTACTCAGCATTAAAAAGGAACCAACTGGGACGTCCCTTGTGGCTCAGTGGTTAAGAATCCGCCTGCCAATGCAGGGGACACAGGTTTGAGCTCTGGTCCGGGAAGATCCCACATGCCACGGAGCAACTGAGCCCATGTGCCACAACTACTGAGCCTACGCTCTAGAGCCCGCGAGCCACAACTACTGAAGTCCACATGCCTAGAGCCTGAGCTCTGCAACAAGAGAAGCCACCGCAATGAGAAGCCCGAGCACCGCAATGAAGAGTATCCCCTGCTCGCTGCTCCTAGAGAAAGCCCACGGGCAGCAACGAAGACCCAACAACGAAGACCCAATGCAGCCAAAAATAAATAAATAAGTTTATTTAAGAAAAAAAAAAAAGGTAAGCATAGGGACTTCCCTAGTGGTCTAGTGGTTAAGACTGCACTCCCAATGCAGGGGGCCAGGGTTGACCCCTGGTCAGGGAACTACAGCCCGCCTGCTGCAACTAAGACCCGGTGCAGCCAAATAAATAAATAAATTCTTTTTTTTTAAAGGTAAGCATAAACTCTAGTTAATTCTATGCATGTTGAAGTGTTCAGACGTGAAATGAACTGTTGTCTGCAACTTTGAAATGAATAACAAAAAAATGGATTGACGCTCGGTGCTTTGTGACCACCTAGAGGGGTGGGATAGGGAGGGTGGGAGGGAGACGCAAGAGGGAGGAGGTATGGAGATATATGTATATGTATAGCTGATTCGCTTTGTTATAAAGCAGAAACTAACACACATTGTAAAGCAATTATACTCCAATAAAGATGTTTTAAAAAATGGATCGATGAATGGGGAGATGGATAGATGGTTAGATGTGTTAAAACAAATACAGCAAAATATTAATTGTAGAATCTTGGTGGTAGGTATATGGTGTTCACTGTGAAAGTCTTTCTATCTTTCTGTATATGTTGGAATATTTTCAGAATAAAATGTTTGGGGTACCAGGGGCTGAGAGGAGAGAGGAATGGGGAGTTGTCTAATGGTTGTCTAACCATTGTCTAATGGGTACAAGGTTTCTGTTTCGGAATAATGAAACTTTTCTAGAAATAGAGGTGATGGTTATACAACATTTGAATGTACTTAATGGCAATGAATTGTACACGTAAAAATAGTCAACGTGGTAAATTTTACGTTTTGTATATTTTACAATTTAAAGAACCTTGGGGGCTTCCCTGGTGGCGCAGTGGTTGAGGGTCCGCCTGCCGATGCAGGGGACGCGGGTTCGTGCCCCGGTCCGGGAGGATCCCACATGCCGCGGAGCGGCTGGGCCCGTGAGCCATGGCCGCTGAGCCTGCGCGTCTGGAGCCTGTGCTCCGCAATGGGAGAGGTCACAACAGTGAGAGGCCCGCGTACCGGGGAAAAAAAAAAAACTTGAGGGAATTCCCTGGCGGTCCAGGGGTTAGGGCTCGGGGTTTTCACTGCGGGGGGCGGGTTTCGATCCCTGGTCGGGAGCTAATATCCCGCAAGCCGAGTGGCGAGGCCAAAAAAAAAAAAAAAATTGAAAGCCAAAAGAAAGAAAATGTTAGGGGAAAATTCATGTGGAAGCCTCCATGCTTTCTCTAGAACTGGTCTGGGGTACTACACAGAGAGAAGGGAGAAGGTAGCCGACAGTGTGAGTGTGCTAGGCCCACTGAGCAGAGGGTAGTGGAAAGAGAGAACACAGGCTTTGGAAATAAACAGACATGGGTTCATAATCCCAGCTTTCGCTTTCTAGCTTATGATTGTATTTGTTTCTTATTGCTATAGCTGCTGTAACAAATTATCACATATTTAGTGGCTTAAAACAACACAAATTTATTATCTTACAGTTCTGGAGGCCTAAAATGTGTCTCACTAGACTAAAATCAAGAGCTGTGTTCCTTCTGGAGAATCTAGAGGGGGATACCCACTTCCTCACCTTTTCCAGCTTCTAGAAACCTCCTGTATTCTATGGCTTGTCTCATGGCCCTTTCTTCCCTTTTCTAGGCCAGCAGTAACATCTTCAAATCAATCTTTCTCTCTCTGTCTCTCCCTCTTACACACACACACACACACACACACACACACACACACACACACACACA
>NW_020837970.1:11713207-11759354 GCF_003676395.1 Aethalodelphis obliquidens | reverse complement strand
ACACACACACACACACACACACACACACACACACACACACACACACACTTCTGCTTCCTCCTCATCTCATCTCCTTCTCTGACTCTCTAGCCTCCCTTATAAGAATCCTAGTAGCGCCTACCCAGACAACCCAGGGTAATCTCCCCATCTCAAGATCCTTAATTTATCACATCTGCAAAGTCCCTTTTGCCATGTAAGGTAACATATTCACAAAAGGAATCTGGGGATTAGGATGCAGACATCTTTGCAGTTTGCGGGGCGGGGGGTCATTATTCTGCCTACCACAGTGACATTAAAAATTTTCCTGTGCCACTAGTACTCATATGTCAAGACAACACTTAAGAGGAAAAATATTTCTCATGATTTTTTCCTAACAGTCCTATTGAGATATAATTCACATACCATACAATTTAAAGCAAATAATTTAATGCTTTTTAGTATAGTCACAGAGTTGTGCAATCATCACATCTTCATCTTTCTCCATTTTTAAATATGAGGAAACAAAGGCTTGAGACATTAAGGAAACTTGCTTAGAGTAACATCTGACTGGCAGGCCTGGGGCAATGCACTGGCTGTCGAGCTGAGATTCCAGTCCAGGGCTGGACTCCCTTCACCAAGTTAGACCAGTCACCTGGGAGCAGTGTGGTGTAGCAGTTAAACTAGCAGGCTTAGACTTGGGTTCAAGGCTTTGTTTTGCTATCTACAAGCTATGTGACATCTGGTAAAACTTCTTGGAGCCTTGGTTTCCTCATTTGAAAAATGGGGGCAATTCAATAAATGAGCAGGCTGACTCACCTGTAAGATGCCTTCTAGCTATGTCATTCCAAGATTTAATGAGGGAGGAAAAAGATAATTAAAAATGAATTCCCTAAGCATTCAGTTCAATGAGAGGGATGCGAATTCCCGAAGACAGCGGCCCACACACTTCCCTTGTACACAGGTCTCAAGAGTTCCTCACTGACGGGTCTCAGACACATGGGAAAGACAAATGCCTAAAACGATGGTTACAGAGACAGATAAGCGTGTAAAGAGCTGTTGGGGGCGGGGTGGGCAGCGACAGCAGTAGGCCATGGGTGTGTGTGTGTGTGCGCGCGCGCGCGCGAGGGTTTCGGGGGGGTCTGCCCAGAAATGGGCAAAGGTCCAGTGAGTGTAAACAGAGATGAGAGGGATCAGAGGCAGCTCTTCCGCAAGGCCAAGTTCAGCCTTAGTGCGAAGGCTAGAGAGGAGGGAGTGTGCGTTGGAGGTATGGTTCTGAAAGTAAACCTTCAAAGACGCGATTGGTGACACAACACCACGCGCGGCCCCGCTGCAGTCCCCGCCCCCTCCCACCACACCCACTAGTCCGCGCGACTTGGTATGCTCCGCCACCACAATAAGCCTCCTTCCTCCGGCGTGCTATTGGTACAGCCCAAGCCCCGCGAGTTGAAACCCAAAGAAAGACACTCCCGTTGTCACGCCCGGTGTCTCTGATTGGCTGGAAAATTTAAAGATCCGGCCGGTGATAGGGTGATTCTCTACACCCAGTATTTGAAAGTTTCTAGTGTCCCTACTTTTGACTGCATGCCGACCTTGTTCAGCTTGTTCGCCCGAGTGCTGGCGCAAGTGAGTGTTCACCCAATCCTAGAGGTGGGAGGCAGAGCGCCTGCCTCTTCAAGGGGTCCCTGCCGGGAGGGTGCGTACGAGTGGGTCAGACGGAGGGTAAACGGAAAGCCGGACGCCAGGGTCCCTCCGCGATTTCCCTAGCCAAATATTTTCTACCCCATCCCACCTTGGAGATGGGAAGCGCCGGGGCTTCAGAATCACACAAGCCCTGACTCCCACCAGCCGTTGTGGCCTCTCTCAGCCTGTTTTCCACTTCTGTACACGGGGAATAGTGAGACCTGCTTGGCTGCATATAAACCAGTGAACGTACCTGGAAGACAGAAGGCACTGATTACATGTCAGTCCCCTGCTTACCTCCACACGTCCCCTGCTTCCTGGGGGGGGGGGGGGGGGAGACTCAGGATTCTCGTGCCCGCCCTGGGTCTCTTGGAAGCAGGCTTCTTTTCTGCTCAGGGGATCCCTTCTGTGGCCCTTGTCGGACAGCCGAGGTTCCGCAACCCTGGGTGTACTTGACGCTGCCCATCCGCCGCTCTGGAAATTATTGTGTAGGAGAGTAATTTCTAAGAGAATTTTCGGTTCGCCCCAGGACCCTTTTACCTTCTCCGTGAACTCTTTGTGTTACCAGTGACAGCCCCGGGACCCTTTGTGGCCATGACCCGGCTCTCCGTCCTGACCTCTATACCACCTGTGATGACCCCTGCGCTCCGGTCTTTTTGCAGACCTGCAGAGTTGGTGGCGATGCTGTCGGGCACCCAGGCAGTGGCAGCGGAATGCGCGGACGCGGAGCTGCGGTGCCGTGTTGCTGTGGAGGAGTTGAGCCCGGGCGGGCAGCCGCGAAGGCGCCAGGCCCTGCGCACCGCGGAGCTGAGACTGGGTCGTAACGAGCGCCGCGAGTTGATGCTGAGGCTGCAGGCGCCCGGGCCCGCGGGGCGGCCGCGGTGCTTTCCCCTGCGCGCCGCGCGCCTCTTCACGCGCTTCGCCGCGTCCGGGCGCAGCACTCTGCGGCTTCCCGCCGACGGCGCTCCCCGGACCGGCGCGGTGCAGCTGCTGCTCTCCGACTGCCCCCCTGACCGCCTGCGCCGCTTCCTGCGCACTCTGCGCCTCAAGCTGGCCGCGGCCCCGGGTCCCGGGCCGGCCTCCGCCCGCACGCAGCTGCTTGGCCCGCGGCCCCGCGACTTCGTCACCATCAGCCCGGTGCAGCCCGAGGAGCTGCGGCGCGCGGCGGCCACCTGGGTCACGGACTCCACGCCGGTGAAGCAGCCCACGGAGCCCCGGTCCGGGGCCAAGCCCAGCACCGTGAGGACAGGAAAGGGGGGACGCCTTGGGGAGTGGGTGTGCCACTGAGACGGAAGAGACCGAGAAAGCCCAAGTGTGGGGGGAAGATGGTGGAGGTATTCGAGATGGCTACTGGTTATCTCAGACGAGATGCTCATCAGACTTATGAGAATGACAGGAATATGGGAATTGTGCATGTTTCTCATGGTGCAATCCCTGAGACTGAGTAAGGAGACTAGGAAAAGGGGGCCAAGGTCACATTAAAAGAGAAAGCAGAGAAGGTGCTTCAGAAGAAAAGTGGGAACTTGGTCGCCCTGGAGGAGGAGAGGAGGTTTTGGAGAGAACGAAGCGGTCAGCTGTGTAGGGGCAGCCAACAGGTCCAATCAGATAGGGGGACAAAGTCTGGTGGGTCTGACAGTGTTCGGGAACTGGAACAAATGGATCACAGACCACAGAGGTTTGAGACAAGCTGGTGAGAAGAAGGAGATGCGGCAAGAAGGTGCCCTGGCTAGGCAGGGTTTTGCTTGGGTGTTTTGAGGCAAGAGAGACACATCTGTGACAGGAAGGGTAGTGAGAAGGAAGGATGGGTAAGAGAACCAGGAGAGTTAGGGAACCCAGGGGAGAAAGCTGAAGGAGAATCTGGACCTGCACACTGGGGTCTTCAGGGCACCAGGAGTCAGTGGAGATCCAGCCTCGGTCCCTTCCTCAAGGAGAGACCTGGACCCCTGTGGTTACTGGCAAGATCTCCAGGTGAACCGAGGCTGCCCAAGGGCTCCAAGGAGAGAAGCCAGCAGAGACACAAAGGGCTACCAGGCCAAGAAGGGAGGGGGCAATGCCTAGGGAATGTGGGGAGGCCCTGAGACAGCCCTATCCCCCCAGGAAGTCCCAAGGTGGCCCCTGCCTGTGAAGAAGCTGAGCTTGCCCCCCACCAAACCAGAGCTTTCCAGGGAACAGGCTGCTGTGCTGAGGGTTGTCCTGAAAGGCCAGAGCATTTTCTTCACTGGGAGTGCAGGTAGTGGGGGGCGGAGTGGGTGTGGGGAGAACAGTGGTGTGCTAGGATGGAGGAGAAGTGGCCCTGACTTTGCCTTCTGCCCAGGGACGGGGAAGTCTTATCTGCTGAAGCGTATCCTGGGCTCACTGCCTCCCACAGGCACTGTGGCCACTGCCAGCACTGGGGTGGCAGCCTGCCACATCGGAGGTACTACCCTCCATGCCTTTGCAGGTAAGTGAGAGCCTCTGGGACTTAAGCTGGGAGCAAGCCAGGCAGGTGGGAAGAGAAGGGAGGTCAGGGTTGAGACAGGGCTGGGATCTCAGCCCAGGCTGAATAGTGTCACTCACAGGCATTGGCTCGGGTCAGGCTCCCCTGGCCCAGTGTGTGGCCCTGGCCCAGCGGCCAGGTGTGCGGCAGGGCTGGCTGAACTGCCAGCGGCTAGTCATTGATGAGATCTCCATGGTGGAAGCGGACCTATTTGATAAGCTGGAGGCCGTGGCCAGGTCAGTATGGGCAGTGAGGACTGGGTTCTGGTGGTCTTCCGTGTGGAACTCGCTCACCCCAGCGCCTAAAGCACCACATGCTCCTCTCCAGAGCTGTCCGGCAGCAGAACAAGCCATTTGGAGGGATCCAGCTCATCATCTGTGGGGACTTCCTGCAGCTGCCGCCTGTAACCAAGGGATCCCAGCCCCCGCAGTTCTGCTTCCAGGTAGCACTCACCCTCTGGCCCTAACCCCCATAGGGGTCTGCTCTGCTCCCTGACGCCCCATCTTGCCCCCACCAGGCCAAGAGCTGGAGGAGATGTGTCCCAGTGACCCTGGAGCTGACTGAGGTGTGGAGGCAGACAGACAAGACCTTCATCTCTCTGCTGCAAGCTGTGCGGCTGGGCAGGTGGGCCCTGGTGAATAGAGAAGGGGCCATGGGATGCGGATCCAAGCGTGGGTCAGAGAGGAGCACAGGAACCCAGAGAAGGGAGAGAAATGCTTCATGGCCCCATTGGGGATGGTCACTCTGTGAGCACTGGGGCCCAGCCTCCCCCAGGGTTGGGTCCCTATCATCCAGCACAGGGCCTGGCACAGTGTACATCTCAGAGAATTATGGGCAGATGGAGACACAAGAGTTATTCAGAGATGTTAACACTCCCATTTTACAGATGCAGAAACTGGGGTTCAAAGAGGTGAAGTGACTTGTCCAAAGTCATGGCTAGTAAGTGGCTGAGCTAGGATTTGAACTCAGGTCTGACTCTAAAACCCAAGTTCCTTCTACTCTTTGAGCCTGTGCGGCCACTTGGTGGGGGAGAGGAGGTTGCAGACATGATCCCACCCCAGCTAGGACAAAAGGTTGAAATGCTACAGGTACTCTAACTTGGGAGTGGAAAGGAGGCCAGGAGGGCAGAAGATATGGACCGCAGCTGGGTCTTGGGACCCAGGTCAGATTGGGATGGGATGAAGGAAGCACGTGGTGGTGGTGAGGGGCTTTCTATGCCTGGGGACAGGAGGCAGGTAGGAAGGTGCACAGCATACACCAGCAAGTGTGGGGGACAAGAGAAAGGCTGAGTGGTAGAGCAGTGAGAGGTGTTCCCAACTTCTTCCCCCTCCTCTCACTTGAGTTGCTGCAGCATCCAGGCTTCCCTGGAGGAAGGCTTGAAGTGGGGAAAATAGAAACACAGGCTAGATTTTTTTTTTCCCCTAAGGCAGCAGGCAAGGGGCTAGAAAATTGTAGCTTGGAGGCCAATCTGATTATAGGGTACCAGTATTACAGGGTATCAACATCAGAGCCTCACCTCAGTCTCTAAATCTCTGGCCTATGCTCACTCCTCATATCTAACTTCCTCAGGAGAGCGGCTAGCTCCAACCTGGGGGCAGACACAGGGAAGGGTGCCTGCCCATGATCACAGCCAAGCACCACCCCCGTGCTCATTCTCCATGTCTGGGGTCCAAGTGAGGAAGGAACAAGTTGGCCAGCTTGGGGAACCAGCAAATCTTGCCCTGGTGCCCCATCCAGTCCCCAAGCCTGGTCCACGGCCTGCTGCATGGGCCGTATCACCCACGTGCCCCGCCTTCCCTGGTGTTCAGGTAGGCTCCGCCCTGATAGCCTGGCCTCTGCAGGTGCTCAGATGAGGTCACCCGCCAGCTCCGGGCCACGGCTGCCCACAGGGTGGGGCGAGATGGGATTGTGGCCACGAGGCTCTGCACCCACCAGGATGATGTGGCCCTTACCAACGAGAGGCAGCTGCAGAAACTACCAGGTGAGCAGGGAGCTGGGGCTGGGCCAGACCAGCTGGGAGAGGCCATCAGGCAGGCATGGCCCCCCAGGCAGCCTGGGCCCTTGGTGTCATTTAGATATCTCGGTCCCAGCCCCTGTGACCATAAAGTCCCTTACATTTGCAGATGTAATTGTGTCTTTGAGAGATGTGACCTTTCCTGGGTCAAAGTCATTCAGCCAGTAAACACTAAAAATGAGACTTGGACCCAGGCCTCTGATTCCAAAGCCCCAGCTAGGTTTGAGCTGTGCTCACTACCTCTCTCCATGCCCTGGTCTAATATGTGTTTTTTCGGAAATTGAGCCACAAGTCAGTGACTTGTAATCTGTTTGCCCAACTCTCTTTTCCCAGGTGAGGTACACAGCTTTGAGGCCATGGACAGTGACCCTGAGCAAGCCCGGACCCTGGATGCCCAATGTCCCGTTAGCCAGCTCCTTCAGCTAAAGCTGGGGGCTCAGGTGAGTGGGAAGCAGGGCCTAGACCCTGTGAGCATCGGCCTCCCTGATCCTAGCCCCTCTGCACGGGCTGCTCCACAGCCAGAGGGCCCAGATGTGACCATAGCAAACTTCTTCCCTCCTGTTCCCAGTCACCTTCCTGCTTTCCATTTTCCACTGCCCTCCTCTTCCTCCACCTGAAGCTCCAGGCAGTGTTGCTTTAGACAAATCCTTTTCCTTTGCTGAAGCTGGGTTTCCCCATCTCTAAATTCAGAGTAAAATACCTACCGCACTCAGTTGTCTTCTGTAGTGTAGCCTCTACTGTGAGCATCCTCCTTCCTTCCACAATGGTGAGGGTGGGATCCTTTTCTCAGGTTCCAAAGGGCACCTAGGGGGAAATGCAGGCACAGTGGTTGGAAGAGGGTTATCCCTCAAGATTGAGGTCCATACACATTCCCTCTAATAGACATGGTCATTGTGCCCTGTCACCTTATTGTTCTTTACCCCCTCCTTCTGAGGCAAACTGAGCAAATGTCATTCCCCTTTGGCACAAGGGGAAACTGAGACCTAAGGAAATAAAGCAGTTTGTCGCAGGGGCCCCAGCAGACTCAGTGCCCCTCCGTGACAGACCCCAGCCTCAGAGATCTGCCGAAGCGACCCCTGGAGCTGAGGCCAGGCGTAGGGATGCCCTGCTGTCCATGCCTCCAGTTTTCCTTCTCTCGCAGGTGATGCTGGTGAAGAACTTGGCAGTGTCTCGGGGCCTGGTAAATGGTGCCCGAGGGGTAGTAGTTGGGTTTGAAGCCGAGGGGAGAGGTAAGTGATAGGGGAGCAGTCCTACTGCTCGGGTTTGCAGCAGGGCCCTGGGGTTCGTGTGCAGAGGAAAAGGCTAGCATGGAAAGGTGAGGCCTGTCCTCACCTTGGAGCCCTGGAGCGGGACTGAAAGGTGGGACTTCTCCACGCCTCCCTCAGGGCTGCCCCAGGTGCGGTTCCTGTGTGGAGTCACCGAGGTCATCCGTGCAGACCGCTGGATGGTGCAGGCCACTGGGGGCCGGCTTCTCAGCCGGCAGCAGCTGCCCCTCCAGCTGGCCTGGGCCATATCCATCCACAAGAGCCAGGTGAGTGTGGGGACGGGGGCAGGATAGGCCTGGGGCATGTTGAAGGGCGGGGGGGTCTTAGAGGCTTTGTGAGGGTTGAACTTGCCCTGGATGGAAAGTTCCAGACCAGCTGTAGAATAAACCTTTCTTTCGTGCATTTCCCATCCCACTTCCTCTCTCTTTCCTAGACACATACACTTCCCCTCTGTCATCTCGGGCCCTGCCATTTTCTGAGCCACTATTGGATATGTTAATTTTAACATATTACGACAACTGTAGGAGGTATAGTTGTAATAATTGTTCTTGTTTTACAGAAGAGGAAACCAAGGCTCAGGGAGGTTAAGTAACTTGTCCAAGGTCACACAGCTAGTGCCCTGCAGAGCCAAGATTCATTTCTATGCCTGTCTGACCCAGACCTGAGCTCTTTCACCCTTATCCCTCTACTCTTATCTTGGATCTGTATTTCCTGGACACCCCCCTACTCAGACACCCATCATCCTGTCTCTCTGACTCAGAATCTCTGGACTGGGCAAGGAGATCAGGGGCAGTAGCTGGGCTGGTGGAGGTGGGGTCAGGTTCCTGGGCACAAGTGAATTCAGGCTGAGCTGGCTCCATCCCTGTCCCTCCATCCCCCAGGGCATGTCCCTGGATTGCGTGGAGATCTCTCTGGGCCGTGTGTTTGCCAGCGGCCAGGCCTATGTGGCCCTTTCCCGGGCCCGCAGCCTGCAGGGCCTATGTGTGTTGGACTTTGACCCCATGGTGATTCGCTGTGACCCCCGTGTGCTGAGCTTCTATGCTACCCTGCGGCAGGACAGGGGCCTCAGCCTGGTAAGAGGGAGTCACCCAATGGTGGGCCATGTGGCCGTGGGCAGCCTGGGAGCTAGGACAGAGGGAAGGCCAAAGGACCATGGGGAGGGGGTGGCAGAGCCTCCTCTGGCTCCGTTGGCAGCAGGGCTGAGAGGAAGGAGATGCTGGCCCCCAGGCTATGACCCGGGGGTGGCACAAGCCCATGACTGGGTTTCTCTGGCTCTGATATAGGAGTCCCCAGATGACGATGAGGCAGCCTCAGACCAGGAGAACGTGGACCCGAACCTTTGATCTGCAAAGAGAGGACAAAGGGTGGTCTCCCCCTCTTCCTGCTCCCTGGTGGGCCAGGCCCCAGGGGATACCTGGGGGAGGGTAGTGAATGTCCCTTTCTCCCTTCATCAGGGGCTCTCAGTCTCCTGGCAGGGCTCAGGAGAGAGTGCTTCCCATCCATTTGCCAGCTGTGCCCCAGTTTTTCCCCTTGCCCGGGGTGAGCTGCTTCTGGGGTCAGGAGTCGGCAATGGGCCTGCAGCAGTAGCTGGTGTTATAGGACAGAGCTCTCTGCGAGGGGCTGGCCACAGGGCCACACGGTTGTGAATGCCGCTCTCTTTAGGCTGCAGAGAGGAGAGGTGGCAGGTCCTCCAGGAGCAGGAACAGGCTGTAGGGGTCCTGGCAGGGGACTCAGGTCCCAAGCAGAGAAGGGAACCTTGCTGGGGGCGGGGGGATCTTCACAGCTAGACCCAGCCCAGCACAAGCCAGGGCAAACACCCTCCTGAGCCTAACCTGAGAACATGCACTGCGAACCGTGTGTCTGTATCTTACGCTGCTCTTTTGGTGAAGAAGTCGTGTGTAGGAGTATTGAAATGGATGTTCTCAGACTGTATTTATTTTGGACAAATAAACCTGTGAACTGTGTGAGGACTGTGAGTTGAGTCTTATGGTCCCTTTAAGAACCCCTACGTGGGGCACTGGCTGACCCTTTCCGGGGTGCTACCCCTACCCCACCCCGCATACCTGGTCACACAGAGGTGTCTGTTAACGCCTTGATGGCTGAGCTCAGAGCACCCTTATATGAGCTTTTGTTAGTATCACTGGTTATTTGGCAAAGCTGAGTTACCTGAGGTTGGTGACTCATAGCGAATTGCCGTCACCCAACAGTCTGACAAGGACACACTAGAGAATTCACACGATGGGAAATGGGCCTGTCACAACGTCCAAATGCCGGGGGCCTCGGTTGAAACTTTCTCACTTTGTGCCTTACTGGGGCTCCAGCTTGGATGTTCTGACCATCATAGCTTCAGCTGATACGTAAATTGCTCAGGGGCCCTCATAGGCTGGCAAAGACTATTAAGGTTCACTGCTCATGAGTGAAAAGGTTATCAGTTCTGGCTGATAAATACAGGTTATAGTGGAAGCGTGCAGTGGCAGCTCTGGAGAGCAATGGTTAGTTAAATGTAAAATTGCCAATGGTGGGAGAGCTTAAGAAGGCGGAAACCATGCTGGTTGCTAGGGGATGTGAAATCTCGGGTGCTTGAAGGTGTTTGTCTTTGTCTCCCAAAAGCCAGCAGAGGCTCCAGCACACAAAGATTGGGTGCTCAGGGAGTGTCTGCTTAAATGGGGGCTCAGTGCCATGGTGTTTCAGAGGGGCTACAGGGCCTCAGACATTCACGGTGGGCTTCGTGGAGGAGGCACAGCCTGTGGAGAATTTGACTGATGGTTATAGATTGGGGGGAGACCTGGCTTTCCATCCTGGTTTTACCACTCACCAGCTGTGCAACTTTAGGCATGTTACACAACCTCTCTGAGAGGGTTTCCTTACCTATAAAGTGCAGGTGGTAACTGACATCCACATAGGTTTGTTGGGAGAAAGGCCAGCCACATGGCAGGAGGTCAATCAGTAGCTGTTTATTAACATTTATGGGACTTCCCTGGTGGCGCAGTGGTTTAGAATCCGCCTACCAATGCAGGGGACACGGGTTCGAGCCCTGGTCCAGGAAGATCCCACATGCCGCGGAGCAACTAAGCCCGTGCGCCACGACTACTGAGCCCATGTGCCGCAACTACTGAAGCCTGTGCGCCTAGGGCCTGTGCTCCACAACAAGAGAAGCCACTGCAATGAGAACCCCGCGCACCACAACGAAGAGTAGCCCCCGCTCGCCGCAACTAGAGAAAGCCCACGTGCAGCAACGAAGACCCAACGCAGCCAAAATAAATAAATAAAATTTATGATGACTAATGGTTATCATCACCGTGGTGTCCGTAGAGCACAGTCCTGCCTGTTCCTACACTGGCTCCTTTGGC
This sequence comes from Aethalodelphis obliquidens, assembly GCF_003676395.1. Lineage (NCBI taxonomy): Eukaryota > Metazoa > Chordata > Mammalia > Artiodactyla > Delphinidae > Aethalodelphis > Aethalodelphis obliquidens. The sequence goes on along the minus strand of NW_020837970.1, from coordinate 11,748,590 downwards.
AAACAAGATGTGGGGGCTTAGAGGGGTGCCAGCCGGGCCCCCTGGATGACCCCTGCCTGCCTTGCACTTGCCACCACCCTTCCTGACCCTGAGGAGTCAACTGTTTTTCTGTGGCATGAACCCTTTCCTCTGCCCCAAATACAAGACAGTCTTAGGAGAAGCCAAGCCCATCAGGGTGACCCCACACACACAAGTGGGCAACCATGGGGGCTTTTAAATGCGGTACCATTCAAGGATCAGGGTGTTCCCAAGTCAAGATAACTTGAGCGGGAAAGGAAGGTGGCAGAACAGAAGCCTAGCGCAAAGAACTGATATGAAGCCCAGAAACCCAGGCTTGGGAACCAGTGGGAACCAGGGAGGCTAGTCACTGAAGGTGGAGCTGGGAGCAGCTGGCCAGGAGGACCTCTGTGGCCACCCCTGGACAGCGAGCACAGCCACCAGGGAAGGAGTCCTGAGCTACACAGGTGGGCATGTCTCTGGTTGAGCTTGGTCTCCTGCAGAGCCTGCAGCCACTGACAAGAGGCTGAATATGCTCTCAGGGTGCAAGAAGGACCAGGGCTTCTGCCCAGAGATGAATCCCCCATCATCCTCCAGAGCCAGGCTCTTGAAGATGTCTTGGAGATGCAGTTATTTCTTCTGTACACTCTCCTGGGACTCTCCTCTCTGACCGCACCCCTCAACTTACACTGCTGAGGCATCCCCACCACCTCCAGCCCCTTTCCCTTCCCCAGGGACTGATTTCAGCTTTCCCTGCTCTCAGATGAACTCACCCTGCTTAAAGATGTCTTCCTCATGAGACCGTCTGGGCACCAGAAAGTCCTGTCCTTAGCAATCCTCTCTCAAGGTGAGGATGCTCTCCTGAAGGCCCCTGGAGGAGGGCAAACATGTTCATAGGAGGGGGAGCTCCAGACATCCCTGCCCCTCAGGCCAGATCATGAGAGTAGACTGCCTCATGAGGGAGGTGTGCAAGGAACCTCCCAGTTCTTTATTTTCTTGGCATCTCATTTAATCTAACTTTAAACCTGAATCCCTGGGGGGTGTAGGGAAACCCCTATCTCAGTCAGGATTGGGGGCTCCCCACCCTCAGGGTCATACAGGCAGGAGTAGGCCTCATAGGAGCAGGCCTCTCAGCTCCAGGGCCTCATGGTAGCTGCTGACACCCACAGTGACCAGCATCCACAGGCTATAACTCTGCCCAGGCCCAGGGGCAGGGTGGGGGAGGGCTTTCCCAGAGCCATAACCTCTCTGGGGGCCTCACACCATGCCCTCTGGAACCCTGCATCTCCCTGTGGTACTCCCAGGGGACCCTCTGATCACTGGACCCTCCCCTGTCTTGGAGACCTTCCTCCCTGATTCTCCTTACCCCCAACATAATCCCCTCAAGGAAGTGGACCTAGGATGCAAAAGCCAGGAAACACTGTGTCCTCAGATAGCTTCCAGATTCGAGACAAAGAAGCCTGGTGAGCCCACTTAGAATTTGGGGGCGGGGTGGAGGGATAAGGACCGACAGAACCAAGAGAACATCCTCAGTAATATCCTGTCACACTGGGATAAAGGAGACCTCCTGCCCGTCTTGTGCGTTCATTTATTCATTCATTCATTTCACAAATATTTATCCAGGTGCTGGCTAGACACTGGAGACCCCACAGTAGCAAGAGACCTGGCTTAGATGTCTTTGTGCACCAAAGCACTGAGCACAATTACTTTAGAAAGGAGACACTTCATAAAATGTTTGATATTTAAAGAATTCAGGGACAGTGCCATCCCCTGAGAGGTGGGAATTTTTACTCCCATTTTGCAGAGGAGGTAGCTGAGGCCTGGGGAGCTAGGCAGTGGCAGAGCTGGAACTGGAACCCTGTGCACTCCACTTGGTGTTCACAGAGCTGTCCAAAGGGAGTAAGAGGTGGGGCTGAGACAGAGGGACTGGTGGAGGGCCCACCTTCACCCTACCCTCAGTTGGAGGCATGGGGAGGGTTTAGCGAGGCATGATCTGCTCCTTCCTGAGATCCTGGCACAGTTTGCTCACCCCTACAGGGCCAATGGTGGTGCTCAGACCGCTGCATCCCAGAGTAGTGGGCCTTCTGCTCCCCAAGCACCGCACACCAGACACCACTAGGTGGCGCCAAATTGTCAGTCGGTCTCTGCCCAGAGACCTGTCGGGTTCTTTGTCTTCCAGTCTCTGCCTGGGTGGGCCACCTCAGGAGCTGGGGCGGCCAGTAGGCATAGGGAAGCTTCTTTGTTGAGAAGCTAGTACCAGGTATCTGTTGAGTGTCTCATGGTTTGAGTTCATTAGCCCCCTTGTTTTTCCACAATAACCCCAAGAGGAGAGTGGGACATTATCCCCACCTTATGGGGAAATGAAACTAATCCCCTGTAAGGTTAGGTGACTTGGCCAAGGTAACCCTGCAGGCTGGGTCTGGAACCCAAGTCCCAGGGTCCTGGGATATTTGCAAGGTCAGCAGAGGGCAATGAAGCCAGATACTGGCTCCACCACTTGCTGTGTAACCTTGGACATGCTGCCTAAAACCTCAGCCCAAATTTCATCATTAGCCATGGAGTTAGGACAGGTAAAGAGCTGGGGTGGGGACAGGCATGTGGTAAACCCTCATGGTTAGTTCCTATTGGCCTTTATTGCACTTACCTGAAGAGGCCACCCTGCAACCCTCCTCATCTCTCCCTCCCCCTGTCCCCCAGCCTCTAGGGTGGCCAGAGAATAACAAAGAGAATTAGCAGGAGCCCAGAGTAAACTCTCTTTCAGTCTTCCCTCCTGGAGGACCCAGGCTGTGCCCAGCCTCTAAGGGGAAGGGGAGAATGAGGTCTTGTCCCCTCTCCTTCCCAAAACAAACTTGAGTCCCAGCCCTGGTCGGTGACTGTGTGTATCATAACTGCCCCTCTTCTTGCCTCTGTCCACCTTCTTATCTGAGCGTCTTTGATGACTCTGTGAAGGGGATCTTTAGACCTAGTTTACAGAGGAGGCTCACAGAAGGTGGGCAGCTCAAGGTCACAGGGCTGTAAATGGCAGAGCCAGGATGGCACCCAGGTGTCTGAAGCCTCACCTTGGTGTTCAGGACCTTTGCAAAAAGGAGGAAGCAGGCGCTGCTTCCTTTCCCCTAGCTTTGTTCCTGAAACCCCACACTCAAGACTCCATTTCTTTAGGATTCCAAGAGCATCACCTGCTGAGACATAAATGGCTGGGAGGGGATGAGATGGAAGGGGAGGGGCTTGGTAGGAGACCCTGAATGGGGCAGTGAACCCGGGTGCCAGACTAGCCCTGCGGGGAGGAGGCTGATAGTCAGCCCACCTTCCACTCCTTGGACTCCCACCACCTCCAGCTCCCTCCTGCAGCCTCGCAGCCTCCCGGCAGATGCCCGCGCCAGGGGTGCCCCCTCACTCCCCTCCCCCAGCTGGTGTTGGGTTCAGTAAGCAGAGCCCCAGCTCACCTGGGAAGGTGTCGAGTGAGGAGGGCGTCCAGTTACAAGCTGGGGCTGGGAGGGCAAGCAGGGGCAACCCAGGGGCAGGAGCCAAAGGCCTGGGACCTGGTGGTGGGGGTAGGTGTCAGGGGGAGGCCTCAAGACCTACCCCCCAACCCTGCAGGGGCCTCCTCCCTGCTGCAGGAGGCCCCAGCTCCTGGGGACTGAAGCAGAAAGACCATGGCATCCTCCTCAGATGCCACCTGGCAACTAGCACACCCGTCAGTTCCCTAAGCTAGGCCTCAGTTTCCCCATCCTCAGAATGGGGGTAGGGTGGGAATAAGCCCCGTGTAACCGATCCACCACAGCCCAGGACTAATCTGGGTAAACTGTGAAGGGCTGTGCACACCCTTAGGGAGGGTGTTCTCTCTGTTCAGCTCCAGTCCTTTCTCTCCAACACCCAGGGTGGCCTCCTCCCCCGCCCTGCACCCTGGGCCCTGGCACTGCACTCCATGCCTATTTAAGGCAAATCTCCTGATCTCCTTTTAAATAACATTCACTCCTTGTTGTGGAACAGACAAGCAGGGCCTGAGCTTAGAAAAAGGGGAGGGAGTTGCAAATATCCCATCAGAGAGTGGGGGGAACACGGTGGTGAAGCAGGTTTGGGAGGGTCCTTGCACTCCCTACCCCAGCCTCCCATTTGGTCCCCTCACTGCACAGGCCCTGGATTGGCTCCAACCCCTTTAGAGGGACTGGGGCACTCCCAGAAGGCTTCCTGTAGCCCCAGGGACTGTGGTGGTGTGGGAGACTGAGGAATAATGCCACTCCCAAGGCCTGGGGGGTGGCGTGCTTGGGTGAAGAAGTGGCATTTGACCAGCAAGGGGAGTGGGAGGGTCTGGGGTAAGACTGACATCTGATCTCACAGCCTGCCAGTAAGGATGAAACAACTGCTATTCCCTTCTAGAATCAGAGGCTCAGAGAGGCCAAGAGACCAGCCCAGGGCCACACAACTAGTGAGTGGAAAGGTCTGAAATCTAGGCCTCGCTCTGCTCCAAATTTATGCTTTCTGCCCCTCCATGCCAGGTCTCCTTGTGTCTGGGGCTGTATGTGACACCAGACAGTGACTCATCAGGGACCAGGCATCATTCAAAGTCCCCCACACAGGACTTCCCTGGTGGTACAGTGGTCCGGAATCCACCTACCAATGCAGGGGACATGCGTTCGAGCCCTGGTCCGGGAAGATCCCACATGCCACGGAGCAACTAAGCCCGTGCGCCACAACTACTGAGCCTGCGCTGTAGAGCCCGTGAGCCACAACTACTGATACCCGTGTGCCTAGAGCCCGTGCTCCACAACAAGAGAAGCCACTGCAATGAGAAGCCCGCGTACCGCAACGAAGAGTAGCCCCCGCTCACCGCAACTAGAGAAAGACCGCGTGCAGCAACGAAGACTCAACGCAACCAAAAATAAATAAATAAAAAATAAATTTAAAAAAACGAAAACAAAAACCAAGTCCCCCCCACACTCTTCCTGCCTGCATAGCTCTCAGGCAGGGACCCTGACTCCTTTGCTTCTGCCTCCCTCTTCTTTTCTCCAGGCCAACCACACCTCTCCTTCCCCTCCTCCCAGGTTCCTGGCCCATGCATCCCCCTGCTTCTGGCCTGGCCCCCGGATTAGCTCACCTTAACTTGGTCACGTACTCAGAAACTTACAGCCAGAAAGTGGCATGTCCCACACTCCTCCGAAGGAGTGAAGCAGCGAGGCTAGGCTCCTTCCCACTGCAGGACCCCCCGCAGGGCCCTTCCCAGACACTCTGTTCTTCCCCCTTGAGGCCCGGAGGCCCTCCCTCTCCCGCTTCCTTCTCTTCCTCTTTCCCCCAGGTGTCCTGGCCGCCTCCGCAGCCTCCCATCTCAGAGTGGCTAATCCCCCTGTGGTCCCCACATGACGGAGATGCCCTCTTTGGGGTTCAAAAGGAGAGGGTCAGGGATCCTTTACAGATCATGTTGCCTCCCCAGGCATGTAAGCCCCAAGAGGCCAGCCTCACCCGCGTGTCAGTTTCATGCTGGACTAGGGGGTGGGGGACCAGAGTGAGGAAGAAGCCCTAGCCTTGTCTTCCTCTGGGCACATAGAGCAGATAGGGGCCAATGCGGTCAGCTGGTCCAATGGCCTCATTTCACAGATGAGCAACTGTGGCCCAGGGAAGAGGAGGAGAGGCCCCGGGGGCTCACAGTGAGACAGAAGCTGAGCTGGGTCTTACTGGGACCCCTGGTAACCTCAGGTGGGGCTTGATCCCAGGGGAAGAAGGGTCAATTATAGGAGGAAACTCGGCTCAGTGTTTAATCGGGGTGGGGTGTCCTTGAACTTTTCAGGGTCTTTCTAGCTTGGTTCTACCTTTTACCTCTTGTTTGCCCTTGCACAATCCCCTTTCCCTCTTTGGGCCTCAGTTTTCTTGTGTAAAACAAGTGGGTTGGGTAGATGGTCTTTAAGATCCCTTACTGTTTACATCTTCCGCACCTCCCATCAGCCCAGCCCCATCGCCCAGGCCTTTCCAGCTCTCGCCCAGGCCCAGGTCTGCCTCATAGCCCCTCAAGATTGCTCCAACAGGGAATTCCCTGTGGTTGGGACTCAGCACTTCCACGGCAGGGGGTGCGGGTTCGAGCCCTAGTTGGGGAACTAAGATCCCGCATGCTGTGCGGCATGGCCAAAAAAAAACATTGCTCCAACAGCCTCTACACTGTCTCTAGCCTCCGCTCTCGTCCCCTGCAATAAGCTGCCCCAGACATTGCCCAGGTAACCTACTGATGCTTAGGAATCTCCCATGGCCCTCCACGGCCTCCCTAAGAATAATCCAACTCATCACCTGGCATTCAGCACATCCCACCCGCAGCCTTGGACCCTGAGCTCAGTTTCTTCATCTACCAAGCACTAACGACCCCTCACTTAGGGACTGTGGTGTAGACACATAGTGGGGCACAGGCCAGGAGCCCAGGAAAAGTGGGATGGTCTGAGTGGCACTCAGGGCTTCTCTGTGCTGAAAAGGCTGCCCATCCCACCCCCACTCCTTCATCCAAATGGGTGAGGTGCTCCAAGGCTGATTCAAGCTCCATCCCCTCCTAGAGAGGCCAGGCTCCCTGGGTGGCCCCATCAGAGTGACCTTGCCCATGTGGAGCTCCCACGGGCCAGATTCACTCGCCGGCCTGTATCTGCAGCTCCTGCCATCCTGTGGGGAAGGTACAACTGGCCGCTCCTGGAGAACCAGCTGGCAGGCACTTGCTGAGTGAACCCTTGGGTCTGTGGGTTCCTGCCCAAACCCCTCCCCTTCCCCCAGGGAGGTGTTTTTTTTTTGTTTGTTTGTTTGTTTTTGCTGTACGCGGGTCTCTCACTGTTGTGGCCTCTCCCGTTGCGGAGCACAGGCTCCGGGCGCGCAGGCTCAGCGGCCATGGCTCACGGGCCCAGCCGCTCCGCGGCACGTGGGATCTTCCCGGACCGGGCACGAACCCGTGTCCCCTGCATCGGCAAGCGGACTCTCAACCACTGCGCCACCAGGGAAGCCCCAGGGCGGTGTTTTTAACATGGGATTTTCTTTGACTCTCAGAGACTTCCTCACTCCCAGCTCCACAAGCTCATAGCTGGGCCTCGGGGCAGACTCTCAGCTGGAGGTTTTAGACCCTGTCTTGCCCTGATCCAGTGACTGGCCAAATGGACTCTCAGAAGCCTTCCCCAAAGGCCCAGGAAGGAGTAGCTGGCAGGAAATACCACTTATTAGAAGAGAATGCTAAGGGAAGAGAAGCCAGGACCTAGAAGCTTGGAGACCTCCCACCCTGGGGTTTGAACACTGCTTCAGCCACTTACTAGTTTCAGGGTCTTGGGAAAATTACCTAATGTCTCTGAGCCTCAGTTTCCTCATTGGGAAGTAATAACAACTATTTCATCCTATGATGAGAGAATTAGATGATGCACGCAAAGTGCTGAGCTCACGGCCTGACACCTCGTAAATGCTCGAAAAATGGTAGCTATAATCCTTATTGAGGACAGATGGATCAAGGCCCCCAGCTGAGGGGGTGTAGACTCTTGGTTGTTCAGCCAGAGGTAGGCAGCTGGTTAGTAGCGAGAATACAAACACAAAGTCCCAAGCCTGGCGCTAAGCAGTCTATATACATCATCTCATTTAAACAGTCCCTTCCTCTCTCAAAAGTAGGGGAAATTTCCTAAGGCTCAGTGAGTACTTGTAGAAGGTCTGCAGTTTACAAAGTACTGTTTACTTTATAGAGCCAACCTCTCATCCTGTGAGCATTCTAATAGTTGTCAACGGTCACACGACTAGATCTGGGACTAGAACCAGGGGACGGCTCCATCTTTCCCCAGAGGCTGGTGGCAGACACTCTGAGGGGTTTGGTGAGGCCTGAAATCCCCACCCAGGGCCTAGGGTGGGACAGGGGCTTTGAAGACAACAGTGTCATGTCTGGCTCCTGCCCAGCATCTGGTTCTGTGCTGGGCGGAGACCTGGGTCTGCAACTCATCAGCCCCATCTGTCAGCCCTCCCAGGCAGGCACGTGGGGCCTTCGGTTATCACTAAGGAGAGCGCGGCTGAGGGGGGCCTCAGTTCAGGGGCCTGGTCTCCCTTCCTTGCTGGGCACCTTCAGGCAGGGAGCTGTGTTCCCACCGGCCAAGCACCTCCAAGTTGACTGGGCTCTGTTATATGACAGGTACCCTGAAATATGCAGAGACCGCACTCATTCAATAAATATTTATTGAACACTGACAGTGTGCCTGGCCCTGAGCTGGCTGTGGGGTATTGGACAAAAATTCCCGCCTACATTCTAGTAAAAGAAGCTGTAAAGGAAAGCATAAGTGTGGTGGAAATAAAAGAGAGCAATTCGCTTTACACAGGTTAGTCTGAGAAGGCCTTTGAGCTGAGGGAGGGAAGTACAGCTAGCAAGAGCATTCTGGACAGAGAAGAGGGCCCACGCAAAGGCCCTGAGACAGGAAAATTTGGAGTGTTTGGAGATGAGCAAGCCTGCTGTGAGGTGGGCACACAGCGAGCTTGCCCTCAGTAAATGCCAGTTGAACAAATCAACCAAAGATCATAAGGATTTCTGCATCCAGCTGAGACGGAGTAACAGGGACTGGATTTACATCCCCACCTAAGACAACTAAAATACCCCGCAAAATATGTGCAACGGTGGTTCTCAAGACATCGGGTGCCAGACAGGGAAAAATAGTGACTTCTGGGAGTGAGGACACAAATGAGGTGAGCCCTAGAAATGCCCCACCTCACCGCCTGAAGAAAGTTTCCAGACCAGAGCGCAGCGAGAGGACGGCAGGTGAAGCCTGGCAGCCTCCCCACACTGAGAAGACACTGAAAAGCTGGGAGTACGGAACACGAGGCAGAGAACCAAAAGGGCAAGAGCTGCGCACAGAGAACTCTAGAGCTCTACACAGGGTACCTCTGCAGTCATTCTGCTCAGTGCATGCATGTGAGGAAACCACCAGAAAGCACGGTGCGCACCACCCAAAAGGATGAGAGAGGATAATCCTTGGAGCTCACAGAGAGCTGCGAATAGCGCTGGTTCCCACAAACCAGAGTAGAAACCACACAATTAACGGGACACTGAGTAGAGCCAGCGTCAGAAGAAGTTTTGGCTCGGAAGTGGGAAAAAACTAGACACTGCTCTGGCACCCTCTAACAAAAGTAAGATCTGAAAGGACCAAACTGTTTTCAAGTAACTTTTGCACGCCAGGACAAAGCTCAAGGACATTTATAAGAATACACACACACAGGGCTTCCCTGGTGGCGCAGTGGTTGGGGGTCCGCCTGCCGGTGCAGGGGGCGCGGGTTCGTGCCCCGGTCTGGGAGGATCCTGCGTGCCGCGGAGTGGCTGGGCCCGTGGGCCATGGCCACTGAGCCTGCGCGTCTGGAGCCTGTGCTCTGCGCGTGGGGGCTGGGGGGTGGCGGCAGCAGTGAGGGGCCCGCGAACCGCAAAAAAAAAAAAAAAAAAAAGAATACACACACACACACAAATCCAGCAATTGATAAAATAAAATTCTTAATGCCTGGCAACCAATAAAAATTAGCAGGTAAAAAAGAAACAGGAAAATATGACTCATAATGAAAAGAAAAACCAATCAATTGAAACCTACCTAGAAACTACCCAGATGATAGAGTTATTACAGACTTTTTTTTTTTTTTTTTTTTTGGCTGCACAGCATGCAGGATCTTAGTTCCCCAACCAGGGAGCAAACCCATTCTCCCTACAGTGGAAGCACAGAGTCTTAACCACTGGATCGCCAGGGAAGTCCCTATCACAGACATTAAAACAGTTATTCTAACTATATTCCATATGTTCAAGAAGATAAAGAAAAGACTGACCATGTTAAATAGAGATATAGAAGGTATTTTTTAAAAGACCCAAGTTGAAATTATGAAAACTATAATGTCTGAGATAAAAATACACTAGATGGATTAATAGAACACTAGACATGGCAGAAGATTAGTGAATTTTAATACATAGTAATAGAAACTATCCAAAATAAAACACCTAGAGAAAAAAGACTAATAATAATAACATGGCATCAGTGAGCTGTGAGATGACGTCAAGCGACCTAATATTTCTATATATGTAACCTGAGGGAAGAAGACAGGAAAAAATATTTGAAGGAAAAAATTAACTGAAACATTTCTAAATTTGATAAAAACGATAAATCCATAGATCTAAGATAATTAACCCCAAGCACTATAAACATAAAGAAACTATACCAAGCTCTCTGGTCTTCCCCATCCAACAGAAAGCACAAGAGAGACCAAGATTGAACCTGGGCCCTCGGCAGTGAAAGCACAGAGTCCTAACCACTGGACCACCAGGGAATTCCCAAGACAGCTGCATCTTCCTGTGCAGTGCCAGCCGTGTCACTGAGACATGATGGTGAAGGCTGGAGTAAACGAATACAGCTGTATTGGGTGCCTGGTCACCAGGACTACTTTTTTTTTTTTAATAAATAAATTAATTTATTTATTTTTGGCTGCTTTGGGTCTTTGTTCCTGTGCGTGGGCTTTCTCTAGTTGTGGCGAGCGGGGCCTTCTCTTGTTGCAGAGCATGGGCTCCAGGCGCTTGGGCTTCCGTAGTTGTGGCTCACGGGCTTAGCTGCTCCTTGGCATGTGGGATCTTCCCGGACCAGGGCTTGAACCTGTGTCCCCTGCATTAGCAGGCGGATTCCCAACCACTGAGCCACCAGGGAAGTCCCACCAGGACTACTTTTAACTCTGGCAAAGTAGATAATGTCTCCATCAATGACCCCTTCATTGACCTCAACTACATGGTCAACATGTTCCAGTATGATTCCACCCATGGCAAATTCAATGGCAGAAAGATGAGAATGGGAAGCTTGTCATCAATGGAAGGCTCATCTCCATCTTTCAGGACTAAGATCCCACCAACATCAAATAGGATGATACTGGTGCCAAATATGTTGTGGAGTCCACTGGTGTCTTCATTATCATGGAGAAGGCTGGGGCTCATTTTAAGGGTGGAGCCAGAAGGGTCATCATTTCTGCTCCTTCTGCTGATGCCCCCATGTATGTCATGGGCATGAACCATGAGAAATATGACAACTCCCTCAAGATTGTCAGCAATGCCTACTGCATCACCAATTGCTTGCCCCCGCTCCCCTCAGCCAACATCATTCATGACAACTTTGGCATCATGGAGGGACTCACACCCACAGTCTATGCCATCACTGCCCCCCAGAAGACAGTGGATAGCTCCTCTGGGAAGCTGTGGTGTGATGGTCATGGGGCTGCCCAGCACATTATCCCAGCTTCTACTGGTGCTGCCAAGGCTGTAGGCAAGGTCATCCCTGAGCTGAATGGGAAGCTCACTGGCGTGGCCTCTCATGTCCCCACCCACAGTGTGTTGGTTCTGGATCTGACCTGCATTTGGAGAAAGTTGCCAAATATGATGACATCAAGAAGGTGGTAAAGAAGGTATCAAAGGGTCGGTTAAGGGCATCCTGGGCTACATTAAGGACCAGATTGTCTCCTGAGTCTTTAACAGTGACACCCACTCTTCCACCTTTGATGCTAGGGCTGGCACTGCTCTCAACGACCACTTTATCAAGCTCATTTTCTGGTATGACAATGCATCTGACTATAGCAACAGGGTGATGAACCTTATGGTCCACATGGCCTCCAAGGAGTAAGAGTCCCTGGACCATCAGCCCTACTAAGAACGCGAGAGGAAGAGAGAGGTCCTCAGCTGCTGGGGAGTCCTTGCCTCAACTCAGTCTCCCAAGACTCTGAGAATCTCTCGTTCTTGACAGTTTCCAAGAACAAGAAACTGTGACCCCATCAGAGTTGGGGCTCTCCCAAGCCCTACTTTGGAGGACCCCTACTTTGTCATGTACCATCAATAAAGTACTCTCTACTCAGAAAAAAAAAAAAAAAAAAGAAAAAGGAAAAAAAAACCTATACCAAGGTATATCAAAATTGTTTTTAAAAAGTGATAAGGAGAATTCTCAACCTTTCTGTGGTTTGGGGTTGCTGTCTGCCTCATAAAGCAAAGTAGAGGGTTTGTCTTCTGGGAAGACAGAAGTCGTCTTTTCCTCTGAAAAAGGCTCTTACATAGTTGGCTTTGGCATCTTCCAGGAATAAGAGGGCAGGGATTGAGGCCTCATGAGTCTGGGATTTCAGTTGGGATAGAGAGAGAAGACAGTGGTTATAACCAGAAAGTCAGAGTTGGGTGTCATTACCTCCAGAACTCATCACTATTAACTCAGCCTGGACTTCATAAGTCATAGAAGTGGATTCCTTAATAAAATACTAGTTTCCAAAAAAAAAAAAAAAAAAAAAGTGATAAAGAGAAAGACTTAAAAGCAGCCTAAGAAAAAAAGACACACTACATACAAACAGACAAAAATAAGGATAGCAGATTTTTTTTTGTCAGAAACAATGCAAGTGTACCTGTTATACCTGGGTTAATACTTCTGGGAAAGTTGAAATTCAGTTACGTAACAGTATTGAGCAAACTTGACTTAAGAAGATGACTCTTTCAATAGGGTCTTTCTTTGACTTATTTGATTCTGATTGGTTTGGGTCTTGGGGACCATGGCTTCAAAGTACACTCCAAACACTGGGAATTCTCCTGCTTATAGTTATCATAAAAATCCCCCTGGTGCATTATATTCTCTCAAAAGCTTTGAAATGCGTGTTCACAGCTGTTAAATGTCAAGCAAATGATCTCCCTAAGACTGGGATGTCAGAAAAGGAACAAGGAGAATGACCACTTTAAGGATTAGGAAACTGGAACCATGACCTGTGAATGTCACAGGGATTAAACAAAACATTATGATCTGTGGATACCACACCAAGCATCCATAGATACATAGCTCAGAGTGGCACTAATACCTTAAATTTTGATCGCATCTCTCAGGGTGAGAGTTTGATCAAAAGGGGGGAATTGTTAAAAAGAAGTAACAAGCCCAAAATGGAGTTATTTGCCCCCAGGACAGCAAACCAAGACTTAATTGTACTTTCAACCTCTCCCAGGAATGTGGTTTTTAAATAAATACCTTAAATTTCCTAATTAGCACTAATCAGTGAGGCAATCTGCATAATGAGACCCCCCACCCCCCACCCTTCCTTTCCCGGCCAAAGAAGATGACCTGGCCTGAAACAATTCTTTTTTTCATTTTGCTAGTAACCTCCTTGCCCCACCGTCCTTTTGCCTCTAAAAGCCTTCCCCTCTGGGCCTCCTTCTAGTTCCTAGACAGAATGCTACCTGACTCATGAATCACCTAATAAAGACAATTAGACCTTCAAAAAGATACATAGTGGCTGAATGGATAAAAAGCCAAGATCTGTTGTCTACCAGAAACTCACTTTAGATTCAAGGACACACATAGGCTGAAAGTGAAGTGATGAAAAAAGATATTTCATGCAAATGTCAACCAAAACAAAGCAGAAGTGCCTATATTTAAAGCACACAAAGCTGACTTTTAGCCAGAAACTGTCACTAGAGACAAAGAAGATCATTACGTAATGATAAAAGGGTCATTCAATAGGAAGATAGAGCAATTGTAAACATATATGCACCCAGCATCAAATCACCAAAGTATGTAAATCAAATATTGGCAGATCTGAAAGGAGAAATTGAGAGAAACACAATAATAGTAGGAGACTTTAATACAGGACTTGCAATAATGGATAAAACATTGAGGACTTCCCTGGTGGCACAGTGGTTAAGAATTCACCTGCCAATGCAGGGGATGCGGGTTCGAGCCCTGGTCTAGGAAGATCCCACATGCCACGGAGCAACTAAGCCCGTGTGCCACAACTAAGCCCATGCTCTGCAACAAGAGAAGCCACCACAATGAGAAGCCGGCGCACCACAATGAAGAGTAGCCCCCGCTTGCCGCAACTAGAGAAAGCCCGTGCGCAGCAACAAAGACCCAATGCAGCCAAAAATTAATAAATAAATAAAATCTACGTTTAAAAAAAACAAAAACAAAAAACATTGAGACAGAAATCAATTTAAAACATCTGTGGATTTGGACAACATTATAAAAAATGGATCTAAAAGATATATACAAAACTTTTTGCCCAATAGCAGAATAATTTACATTTTTCTCAAGCAATCACAGAACTTTCTCCAGGATAGATGACATGTATGTCACAGTAGAGTCTTAATGAATTGAAGAATATGGAAATCACACCAAGATTTTCTGAACAAAATGAAATGAAACTAGAAATCAACTGAATCACAAAAATAGGAGAATCCACAAATATGTGGAAACTAAGTAACACAATCTTAACCACTGAGTCAAAAAGGAAATCAAGAGAATTGGTGACCACAAAATTTGAATTTGAGAATATATATAACTAACCTCTTCTTTCCAAGTTTTTCAAGTGAAACTAGGCTCATCACAAGGCAAGTAATATCCATGGTTTATGACTTATTAACTGTGACTAAAGGCAAATTATACTCCTACATAAAACTTAAGTATCTCTCATGTGAAACATTTACTAACCTCTTAGGAGTATTGATTTATAAAATGAGAAGGAAAGAAAAAAGAAACAATGCAAGCAAGAAGACAGTGGAGCCAAGTCTTTAAAATACAGAAAGGAAAAATAAATATCAACCTAAAATGTTTTACCCAGGAAAAATAACTTTCAGAAATGAAAACTAACCCACATGGGATAAAATTAGAGATCAATGACAAAAAGAAATTTAGAAAATTCACAGATAATGTAGAAATTAAGCAACAACTCTGAAATCACAGCAGAAATCACACACACAAAAAAAGAAAACAATACAAAACAAGAAAATAAAGAAGAAATCACAAGGGAAGTTAGAAAATACCTTGAAATAAATGAAAATGAATACACAACATACCAAAACTTATGGGATGCAGCTATACCAGTGCTTAGAGGGACATTTATAGCTGTAAATACTTATATTATAAAACAAGAAAGATCTCAAATCAATAACCTAATCTTCCACCTTAAGACACTGGAAAAGGAAGAGCAAACTAAGTCTAAAACAAGCAGTGGTAAGGAAATAATAAAAATTAGAGTGTAAATTAGTGAAATAGAGGATAGAAAAACAGAGAAAATCAATAAACCAAAAGCTGTTTTGTTTTTTTTTAAAGATCAACAAAATTGACAAACGTTTAGTTAGAACTATCAAGAAAAAAAAAAGGGGGACTTCCCGGGTGGCGCAGTGGTTAAGAATCCACCCTCCAGTGCGGGGGACATGGGTTTGAGCCCTGGTCTGGGAAAATCCTACATGCTGCGGAGCAACTGAGCCTGCGTGCCACAACTACTGAAGCCCACGTGTCTGGAGCCCATGTTCAGCAGCAAGGGAAGCCACCACAATGAGAAGCCTGCACACCGCAACGAAGAGTTACTCCCACTCGCCACAGCTAGAGAAAGCCCTGTGCGCAGTGACGAAGACACAATGACCCAATGCAGCCATAAATAAATAAATTTAAAAAGACAAAAGACTCAATTACTAGAATCAGAAATGAAAGAGGTAACATTCTTACTGACATTACAGAAATAAAAAAGATTAAAAAGAAATACTATGAACATTATATACCAATAAATTAGATACCAATAAATGGACAAATTCCTAGAAAGAAACAAACCATTGAAACTGACTTAAGAAGAAACAATCTGTAAAAACCTATAACAAGTAAAGACATCGAAATACTAACTTAAAAAATTACCTACAAAAAAAAAAAAAAAAAAAAATTACCTACAGGCTCAGATGTCTTCACTGATGAATGCTACCAAATATTTAAAAAAGAACTAATATCAATGTTTTCATAAACTCTTCCAGAAAGTAGAAAAGGAGGGAACACTTCTCAATTCATTCTATCAGGCAGAATTACCCTGATACCAAAACCAAAGAAATCACAAGAAAACTACAGACCCATATCTCTTAGGAATATGGACGCAAAAATCCTTAACAAAATATTAGCAAACTGAATCCAGCAACATATAAAAAGAATTACACCATGACCATGACCAAGTGGGATTTATCCCAGGAACGTTGCAAGGTTGGTTAAATACCCAAATATCAATTAATGTAATATACTTTATCAATAGCATTTTTAAGAAGCACATGATTATCTCAAAAGATGCAGAACAAAACAAAACAAAAAAAGCATTTGACACAATCTAAAACCCATTTATAATTTAAAAACAAACAAACAAATTAGGAATAGAAGGGAATTTCCTCAACCCAATCAAGGACATCTACAAAAAACCCACAGCTCACATCCTTAATGTGATGTTAATACTTTCATAGTTGGTGCTTTCTTCCTAAGATCAGGATGTCTGCTCTCACTATTCCTACTCAGAATTGTACTAGAAGTTCTAGTCAGGGCAATTAGAAACAGAAATAAAAGGCATCAAGATTAGAAAGGAAGAAATAAAAGTACCTGTATTTGCAGATGACATCATTTTGTATATAGAAAGTCCTAAGATATCCACACACACATCCACAAAAATACTATTAGAACTAATAAGCAAGTTCAGGAAGGTTTCAGGGTAAAAGATCAATATGCAAAAATCAATTGTATTTCTATATACTAATCAACAATCTGAAAATAAAATTAAGAAAACAATTCCATTTACAATAGTATCAAAAAGAATAAAATACTTAAGAATAAATTTAACAGAAGAAATGAGAAACATTAGAAAACAGTGCTGAAAGAAATTAAAGAAGGTCTAAATAAATGGGAAAACATCCCATGTTCATGGATCAGGAGACTTAATGTATATATATTTTTAAATATTTATTTATTTATTTGGCTGGGCCGGGTTTTAGTTGTGGCACATGAGATCTTCATTGCCAAGTGCGGGATCTCTGTTGCGGCATGTGGGATCTAGTTTCCCTGACCAGGGAACGAACCCAAGCCCCCTGCATTGGGAGTATGGAGTCTTAACCACTGGACCACCAAGGAAGTTCCAGGAGACTTAATATTGTTAGGATAGCGATACTCGCCATTTGATCTACATATTCAACACAACCCGTATCAGAATCCCAGCTAAGACCTTTGTAGAAATTGACAAGCTGATCCTATAATTCATATGGAATTGCAAGGGACCCAGAATAGCCAAAACAATCTTGAAAAAGAAGAACAAAGTTGGGGGATCCATACTTCCTCACTTCAAAACTTACTACAAAGCAGCCAACAGTAATGAAGACAGTGCGGTGGCAGCATAAGGACAGACAAATAGATCAATGGAATAGAATTGAGAGTCCATAAATAAACCCTGTGTGTCTGTGGTCAACTGACTTTCAGCAAGGGTGCAAAGACCACTCTATTGTTAGAGAATAGTCTTTTCAACAAATTGTGCTGAGACAGTTGGATATTCACATGCAAAAAAACAAAGTTGAAACTCTTAGCTCATATCATATACAGAAAGTAACTCAAAATAGATCAAATGCCTTAATGTAAGAGGTAAAATTATAAAACTCTTAGAAGAAAACACAGTAGTAAACCTTGAATTAGACAATGGATTCTTAGATATGACACCAAATGCACAAGCAGCAGAAGAACAATTAGATAAAATAGACTTTATCAAATTAAAAAATTTTGCACTTCAAAGAACACTCTCAAGAAAGGGAAAAGAAAAAAAAATAGAAAGGGAAAAGATAACTCACAGAATGGGAGAAAAGGTTTGCAAATTATAAATCTGTTAAGGGACTTGTATATAGAATACATAAAGAATTCTTCTGACGCAAGTATTCAAATAAATAGACAATAAAAAGACAAATAAATAACTAAAAACTTGGGCCAAAGATCTGAATAGACATTACTCCAAATAACGTATATAAATGGCCAATAAGCACATGAAAAGATGCTTGATATCATTCATAAAAACGTTTTGCCAACAAATTTGACAACTTAGATGAAATGGACAAATTCCATAACAAAAGATACAAAGTGTGAAAGCTAACTCAGAAAGTAAGAAATAATTTAAATAGCCCTGTATCTGTTAAAGAAAGTGAATTCATTGTAAACAGGAAAATCTTTTCCACAAATGATGCTTGAACAATTAGATACTCATACACACACACAAAAATTAAATTTGATCGATACCTCATATATATACACCAAAATTAACTCAAAATAGATGACAGACCTAAAGGTAAAACTTAAAACTATGGACACTTATTAGAATTTCTAAAATTATAAAGACTGAAGTCAAGTGTTTGGTGAGGATGTGAAGTAACTAGACTTTTCCTACCCTACTGGTGGGAATGTAAAACAGTGTAACCACTTTGGAAAACAGCTTGGCAGTTTTTTAGGAAGTTAAACATAACATAACTTCCATATGACCACCCTTCATACGACCGAGCCATTCTACTCCTAGGTATTTCTGTATAAGAAATAAAAGCACATAGCCATAGGGACTTCCCTGGTGGTCTAGTGGTTAAGACTCCGAGCTTCCACTGCAGGGGGAACACCTCCCACCCCACATCCACCCCCGCATGCCAAGCGGCCGAAAAAAAAAAAGCACGGAGCCTTATAAAGACCTATACATGAATGTTCATAGTAGCTTTACTTGTAATAACCAAAACCTGCAAACAACCCAAATGTTCAGCAAGAGGTGAATGGTAAACAGATTGTTGCATGTCCATGAAATTGATTGCTACTCAGCAACAAAAATGGATCTATTGTTATACAACAACATGGATGAATATCAAAATAATTATGCTGACTGAAAGAAGACAAAAAGAGTATATATTATATGGCTCCATTTATATAATATTCTGGAAAACGCAAACTAATCTACAGCGACTGAAAGCAGTTCAGTGGTTCCCTGGGGTAAGGGTCAGGGAGGAGCTGGAGGGATTAAGAAGGGGCTGGAAAAAAAAAAGAAAAGAAAAAACAAACAAACAGAAAACAAAACAAAAGAAGGGGCTGAAGGAGGGCCTTCCCTGGTGGCGCAGTGGTTGAGAGTCCGTCTGCCAATACAGGGGACACAGGTTCATGCCCCAGTCCGGGAAGATCCCACATGCTGCGGAGCGGCTGGGCCCGTGAGCCATGGCCACTGAGCCTGCGCATCCGGAGCCTGTGCTCCGCAACGGGAGAGGCCACAACAGTGAGAGGCCCGCGTACCACAAAAAAAAAAAAAAAGAAGGGGCTGGAGGAAACCTCTGTGGGTGATGATACGTTCATTATCTTGAATGTGATGATGGTTTCACAAATATATACCTATGTCAAAGCTCATCAAATTGCACACTTTACATAGGTGCAGTTTATTATACGCCAATTACACCTCAATCTGTTCAAAACCTGATTAAAAGGATGTATATGTGATATGGTATCTCTGCTAATTTGCTATGGGACCCCAGACACACTGGTAAGCTTTTCTGAGACTTAAATTTCTTTTTCTGTAAAAGGTTAGAAAGTACCAGAGGCCTCCCCTCGTGGCGCAGTGGTTAAGAATCCACCTGCCAATGCAGGGGACACAGGTTCGATCCCTGGTCCAGGAAGATCCCACGTGCCATGGAGCAACTAAGCCTGTGTACCACAACTACTGAGCCTGTGAGCCACATCTACTGAGCCCACGTGCCACAACTACTGAAGCCCACTTGCCTAGAGCCCATGCTCCGCAACAAGAGGAACCACCGCAATGAGAAGCCTGTGCACCACAATGAAGAGCAGCCCCCACTCGCTGCAAGAAAAAGCTTTCGTGCAGCAATGAAGACCCAACCCAGCCAAAAAATTAATTTAATTAATTAATTAATTAAAAAGAAAAAGAAAGTACCAGAACCTGTAAGTGCTAGTTTAAGCCAAAAAGGGACTTCATTGGAAGGAAGTTTCAGAAAGTGACAGAGCCCTGCAGGGTCCCAGGAAGTCTTCTCTGTTCATCCCTCGTCTTTGCTTCCCTGATCACAGCTTTTCCTGTTTCCCCATCTACGTGGTCGGATAGGAAAGCTACCAGCTTCTGAGTTTTGCAAGGTACAGGTTTAATTACTCAGAGAGATGCTGAATTGTCTCCCTGTCAATCCTAAGCCCATGTGTAAATCCTTAGGGAAAGACCTTACGGGTGCACTTGGGTTAAGGACTCCCCCATGCACCAAGGTGTGTGGTCGGAGGGCAGGGCCACATAGTATGAACCTGGCTGGTCTTGCATCCTACAGATGGAGGACAGGACAAGTGCTAGGAAAGTGCTTGGTGGACAGACAAGAGGGCTGTCAGGAGATACTACCAAGATACTAGCCAGAATTCAGGAGATCTGCCCTCTCCTGTGCTCATAATTGTGCCTCTAGATGGGGGCAGCATTTCCAATTGGGCCATCTGGGAAGGCCTTGTGGAAGAGGTGCCACTGGTATCAGGCCTGTGAGAAAAGTTATGCCCTGCATTCGAGTGGCCTTTGAAGCTTACTAAGTGCTTTCATATTCTCTTTTTAGAGTCTAGACCCATTCTCTCAACTTCTCCTCTAGGGTTAACATTATTATACACCCCTTTGCACCTGGGGAAACTGCCTACTGGGGACGTTGAGTGACTTGCTCAAGTTCACACAGCTTGGCAGGGCAAGCTCCAGGGTTTTGACCCCAGAGCCCTGACTTGTTCCCTATCCAAGGATGATGACAACGAGGCAGGGGAGGGGCAGTCGGTCTGTGAGTGTTCAGCAGGGACTGAAGGAGAGAAGCTCAGGTAGAATCTTCAAGCTCCTGTGCCTGCTGTCCTCCAGAAGATGCCCCACCCCCACCCTGGCTCCAGATACCCAGAGACCACCTTTGTTTGTGCTGCAGACTCTCAGATCAGAGTTTCCACTCCAGACCTCTCTCTTGACTCCTAGTCTTGCAGCTCTAACAGGACTCAAAATGGGACTTCATTAGAGTCCTGCAGAATGTTAAAGAAACCTCAGGACCCATCTCAACCACCTGACAAGGACAGCACCAATAATAAAATTCACATATATGGCTGCTACCATCTACACACATGGGCCTTAAGCTGAGTATGTTACACATGGTAGTGTGTTTCATCTTCACATATACTATGACCATCCTCATTTTACAACTTGGGGAAACTGAGGTTCAGTTTATTCCTTGTCCCAGGTCCCATAGCTGATAAGTGGTGATCCAAGTCTATGTGGTGACAAATGAACTATCATCATCCTGCAAAATTGTTTCCTCTTCTCAGCCTGCCCCTTTCTACCAGCAGTACCACCAAACCCCCAGGTCTGCTGAGACTCTGCCATTTCCTCTACCTTCTGTGTCTCAGGACAACCAGTAACCCTGAGAGAGCTGGAGGCTCAGGCAGCAAGCTGGCAGGCGGTCCGCACTGACACGGTGGGAGGGAGAGGGGAGCTTGGCTGCTTCATCTTCTAACCACGGATTTAATGTTGCTACAAATTTTTAAATTTCAACTTTTTAAGAGTTAAATTTAATTGCCACGTTGTAAGCCCTGGAGGTTAGGAGCAAGGAATCTGAGGTGAGAGACACTTGGTTCCAGCCCAGTCCTGGCTTCCCCACTTTCTTGCTCTGTGATCTTAGGACAACTTCTGAACCTATCTGAACCGTAGCTTCCCTATCTGGAAGAGACATAGTCATTCCACTCTCGTGGGTTAAAACGTTGTAAGGGGAGCTGGTTCTGGTACAGATGGACAAGGCTCAGGGCACACCTGCTAACCACACTGACTCCATCCAGACCTCGAGCTGAAGCTAGTTTACTTCAAAACGTTAATAAACAAAGAAGCAAACTAATAAATAATTTGACAGACAATTAAATCTTTTTGCCCCCTGTTTAAGTTTATTTATTTGTCTGAAATGTTCTTCCAGGAAGTCCATGTGTGATCCTGCACGAGCCCCCAGACCCACAGCAACCTCACAGGGAGTAGAATGGAGCTAAACCACTCTCTTCTCCCCAACCCCACTTCTTCCTGAGCCTTTCACATGCTAATGCGCTTTGTGAACCTCCCAGAGACTGTTGGTGGTGGAAGGGGAGCAACGGAGCCTCCCAGACTTAACTTCTGAAAGCACTTACCAACGTCTCTCCTCTGAGAAGGCGGCCACTGCCTGCCTTTAACCTTGGGTAGTCTTTTCCCTAATCTCTCCCTAGCTCCAGCCTTCCATTTCCAATCGCCTGAGAGAAAAATATCCTACCAAATCCAACTTTCTTTTTTAAAAAAATATATTTATTTTTATTTATTTTTGGCTGCATTGGGTGTTTGTTGCTGTGCGCGGGCTTTCTCTAGTTGCGGCGAGCGAGGGCTACTCTTCGTTGTGGTGCACAGGCTTCATTGTGGTGGCTTCTCTTGTTGCGGAGCACGGGCTCTAGGCACACGGGGTTCAGTAGTTGTGGCACGTGGGCTCAGTAGTTGTGGCTTGCGGGCCCTAGAGCACAGGCTCAGTAGTTGTGGTGCACGGGCTTAGTTGCTCCACAGCATGTGGGATCTTCCCGGCTCAGGGCTCGAACCCATGTCCCCTGCATTGGCAGGTGGATTCTTAACCACCAGGGAAGCTCCATAACCAACTCTCTTCTGTGTCCTGCCACCAGTGCCCTCTGCCCACGTGTCCCCCTTCCAGTGTCTCTGTCCCCCACCATTCCCCTCCCACAAAGCTTGGGGAGGCGCAGTGCTTGCCCCTTTCTCCACCCCTAAGGCCCTGCAGTTGTCACCTCCTGATGACCCTTGGTCTAGCTCCCACCAGGCAGGGCCCGAACCACCTGTGGACCCAATTCTCCTTCTTGCTTTGCTCCTGAGAGAGCTCCTCTCTATTCACCTGACACTCCAGCCAAAGCAGGCCCTGCACACCCTGAGTTTCCCCACACCCTTCCCTCTGCCGGGAATGCCCCTAACTACCCATCTTCAGGGTCTGGCTCCAGTGCAGGGCCTCCCAGGGACCTTCCCAGCTGACCTGGCTGAAGGCTGCAAGTGGCCTCTCATTCCTCTTGGGCGTAGTTCTTTGTACTTGAGGCTATTTCATCACTGGTGGGGTCCAATGTACTCTTTTTTTTTTTTTTTTAGGTTTAGTTGATGTATAATATTATATAAGTTTCAGGTGTACGACATAATGGCTCACAATTTTCCAATGTAGTCTTTGGTATGCAGTAGGTGCCCATAAATGTCTGTAGTTGGAAAGAATGAGTCTAATCCAACTCCTTCATTTTACAGTAGAGGCACAGAGCTGTGCTTGACCCACCATCGCTGCCAGGAGACAGGACTAAGGGGGTCTCCTGCAGGGCTCCGCCCCAAGCTAGGCTTTTTCTGCCATTGAGTTGGGAAGGAACTCCTCCAGCGACCAAGTGGGCACATTTTGGGGTGGAAGACAACCATCTAGAGCTAACACTACAGATTCTAGCAGAGAGGTAGGGTGGCCTCTTGTCAGCCAACCCCTCAACTACTGTCCCAGACTGTAGTATCCATCCCAGAAGTCCCTGGTTCCCACTCTACCTCTCAGACCCACCCGCCACCCCGGCGTTCCCCGACCTGGTCACTGAGGCAAAAGAGGCCGTAGGGATTATCCATTCAGGAGGCCCACAAAGGCCTCAAAAGGTCCTTAACGCCTCCCCCCGCCCCCCGCCCCGCAACTGTGTGCACAACTCTGTATCTGAGTATGTGTAGATTTCTGGAGCAAACATCCAGAGACACCACCTGAGACTTAAAGGGGGTCCAAGACCCAAATGAGATACAGAACAATGAGCTGTTGAGCCTCTCATTATAAATGTGTTAATACACTTAAGGCTCTTACAGCTGTATCTGGCACTTTTTAAATGCTCTCTAAGGCATGGGTTGGCCCAAAGCCTGCTTTTGTAAATAAAGCTTTATTGGAACACAGCCAACCCATGTTTTTGCATTGTCTACGGTTGCTTCCCTACTACAGCTACCAGGGCAGAATTGAGTTGCTGCCACACAGATGTTAACTATATGGCCTACAAAGCTCTCTGAGGGTTGGCTACCATTATGATGATGATTATACTTATGAAAAACAGCAGGTCCCAAGCCATACCATTAGTAATCTGGGGTCTGAATCTATGTCTCTGTTCAAGGATTCTGTAACACACCTTTCTGCCCCTCTTCTTCACTCACTTTAACACACAGTGCTCATTCATTCATTCATTCAGCAAGGTTCAGGGAGCCCCTGCTGTATTCTTCAGGCTGAGCTACTGGGGGCACAGGAGCGGGAGAGAAGCTGACCTTATGGCATTGCAGAATGACCTCACTCTGCCTCCAGGGACCTAAGTGATTAGCCCTGGGTACCTTTGCCACCTTGTTTGCTCCAGTCCATTGGCCTTCTTCTTGTCTGTCAAATATACAAATTTTCTTCCTACCTCAGGCCCTTTGCATATGCTGGTTTACCTGGCTCTTTCCTGTCATTTAGGTCCCAGCTCAGATATCACCACCCAGTTAAGACTCCTGGACCCAAGTCACTGTTTATCCTTACAGGGCACTTACTACCATGTGAAATACTTTTCTCTGGGCCTCAGTTGCCTCCTGTGTAAAACTATGTAAGGCAGAATGTGAGTTGGATGAGAAGCCCCTAACCTTTTGGTTTGAATATTCTGTGATTTGAAAGCACTTGCCAGAGGCCTGACATTGGTAGGTTTGGTGAGGAATAGGTTATATTTGACTGTGAGCCTCAATCCCAGCCCAGGCTCTGGGGATTGATGGGAAAGTCTCTACTGAGGGATGAGAGAAGGAAGAGGCGGGGCAGTAGGAGGAGGGGTGACCCAGAATCAGGCAGGCAGGGATGGCTCTGAGAGCTGCAGGCCAGGGCCAGGGAGGAAGTGCCCCCAAAAGGGAGGCAGAGAAAGAAGGAGCAACTCCACCAGAGGCGTGGGATTAGGGTTGTGGGGAGGGCTTCTTTCACTTTTTAACCAATAAGCTTCAGAGTTGTTTGAAATTCGTGCAACAAGTATGCATTATTTTTGCAACTGGAAAAATTAAAATGTACATGCCCTTTGACCCAGCAATTCCACTTGTAGGAATTTCTCCACAGATAGAGGCATGTGTGAAATGACCCATGTACAAGGCGATTCACAGCAGCCTTGTTTTTTTTTTTCATTTTATTATTTTGTTTTTAATTTTTATCAGAGTATAGTTGCTTTACAATATTGTGTTAGTTTCTACCGTACAGCAAAGTGAATCAGCTATACGTATACATACATCCCCTCCTTTTTGGATTTCCTTCCCGTTTAGGTCACCACAGAGCATTGAGTAGAGTTCCCTGAGCTACACAGTATATTCTCCAATGGTTCGTTTTAGTTTTTAGGTTTGCCTGATCAGAGGATGTCCCTCTGCTGGCTTGATTTTTCTTCCCAGCAGCACCAAACTTTCAATCTTCCACCCCTTCGAAGCAGGTCTTTGTCCTGGTCTGTGCCTTTAGCACTTACAACAGACTTAAGTGGTGCATGATATGCACAAGGTTTAGATTCCCTCATCCTGCCAGCAACTCATAACCAGGACAAAACTAAGCTATTTACATCCTTTAGTTTGCCTTCTTGTCCACCAGTATCGTATTTTGAGTTGGCACTTTCATTCTCTGTACCATCTGGGGCACCGTTTTTCAACTAAATATATCGTGTTAATCCCTTGACCTAGGCCTCTTATTGGAAGAGGGGGGTGGGCAGGGAATGCTTAATAAATGTGACCTTTTATTGGAAGTGGGGGGTGGGCAGGGAATGCTTAATAAACCAGAATGTCTGAGTTCTCATCATGGTGTAAAACGAAAGGCCTTTCTTGTCAGTTTAACCTGAGGTTGCTGGGGGATTTACAAAACATATTAGGTCCATCAGGCAGATTGGTAGTTTCCTCTCCAGCCTCACAGTCCCAAAGCCTCCATTTTGGCCCATTAATCCAGCAGGAATCCTATTCATCAGTCATTGCTCTCGCTTGCATATCTAAAAAAGGCCGGACCAAAGCGCTCCTGGCCCTCTTTCCAGTGCACTTTTTCAGGACACCTGACCCCTCAGGCCTGTTTCTAAGTGGGATAAGGCTACAGCAGACTTCCAATGAGCCTTTCACGAGACACACACAGGGAGCAGCCTTGTTTGAAAGAGCAAAAGACTGGAAACAATCTAAATGTCCATCAAAAGGGGACAGGCTTGACAAATCAGGGTACATCCATGACATGGAAGAGTATAGAGACATTAAAAAGAACATAGCAGGACTTCCCTGGTGGTCCAGTGGTTAAGAATCCACCTTCCAATGCAGGGGACTCGGGTTTGATCCCTGGTCAAGGAAATAAGATCCCACATGCCACGGGGCAACTAAGCCCCCGCACCTCAACTACTGAGGCCCCACGCTCTGGAGCCCGAGCGCCACAACTAGAGAGAAGCCGAGCACTGCAACAAAGAGCCCGTGTTGCAACAAAAGATCCTGCATGCTGCAACGAAGATCACGCATGTTGCAACTAAGATCCAACGCAGCCAAATAAATAAAAACTCAATCAAGAAAAAAAAAAAGAACACAGCAAGTCTGCTAAGTGCAGATGTTGAATAATCTCCAAGATCTCTGCCAAGTGAAGGAAACAAGGTACACGACAATATATACAGGGTGCTACCATTTATATGAAAAACTATACACACAAATGTTTATAAATGCTCAGAATATCTTCTGGAACTAGTACCAATTGCTATGGGATGGGGTTGGGGTTAATATTCAATATTCTTTTTATAAAATTGAGGTAAAATCCACATAACATGAATCATTTTAACCATTTAAAAGTATACCATTCAGGACTTCCCTGGTGGCGCAGTGGTTAAGAATCCACCTGCCAATAGGGGACACAGGTTCGAGCCCTGGTCTGGGAAGACCCCACATGCCACGGAGCAACTAAGCCTGTGTGCCACAACTACTGAGCCTGCGCTCTAGAGCCCACGAGCCACAACTACTGAGCCCTCGTGCCACAACTACTGAAGCCCACATGCCTAGAGCCCATGCTCTACAACAAGAGAAGCCACCACAACGAGCAGCCCGCACACCGCAACGACGAGTAGCCCCCGTTTGCCACAACTAGAGAAAGCCCGCATGCGGCAACTAAGACCCAACGCAGCCAAAAGTAAATAAATAAATTTTTAAAAAGTATACCATTCAGTACATTAGCAGTGTTGTTCAGTCATCACCTGGATCTAGTTCCACAACATTTTCATTGCCCCAAAAAGAAACCCCTGTACCCATTAGCAGTCACTTCCCATCTCCCCACCCCTAGCCCCTGGCAACCACTAATCTGCTTTCTATCTCCAAGGATTTGCCAGTTCTGGGTATTTCATAAAGATGGAATCAAATAATATGAGCTTTTGTGTCTGGCTTTTTTCACTTAGCATGTTTTTGCGGTTTATCCATGTCCATACTTTCTATGGATTTAAAAAATATATTTATTTATTTATTTACTTGGCCACTCCGGGTCTTAGTTGTGGCACGTGGGATCTTTGTTGCGGCATGCAGGATCTTTAGTTGAGGCATGCGGACTCTTAGTTGTGGCATGTGGGATCTAGTTCCCTGACCAGGGATTGAACTCAGGCCCCCTGCACTGGGAACACGGAGTCTTAGCCACTGGACCACCAGGGAAGTCCCTCTATGGATTTTTATATTCCATTGTATGGATGTAGCACATTTCGTTTATCCATTCATCAGCTGATGGACATTTGGGTTGTCTCCACTTTTTGGCTCTTGTGAATAGTGCTGCTATGAACACTCATGTACAGGTTTTTGTTTGAATACTTGTTTTCAGTTTTTTTGGGGTACATATCCAGGAGTGGAATTGCTGAGTCATATGGTAGTTCCATGCTTAACTTTTTTAAGAATTGCAAACTGTTTCCAACATTCTTTTGCACTTGGGACTTCCATGGGTGGTCCGGTGGGTAAGACCATGCTCCCAATGCAGTGGGTCTGGGTTCAATCCCTGGTCAGGGAACTAGATCCCGCATGCTGCAACTAAGATCCGGCACAACAACAACAACAAAAACAAGGTTCTTTGCACCTTGTGAATTTTAAACTATGAACACCATGTGCAAATATTAGCTCTTCCCAAGAAAAAGAAAAAGAAAAAAATGAAGGTGGACATTCATGGAAAAAAAATAAAGCATACAGTAAATGCAAGGGATTACGGTTAGATAAGAAATTAGCAAATATAGGGACTTCCCTGGGGATGCAGTGGTTAAGAATCCACCTGCCAATAGGGGACACAGGTTCAAGCCCTGGTCTGGGAAGATCCCACATGCCGCGGAGGAACTAAGCCCGTGAGCCACAACTACTGAGCCCATGTGCCACAACTACTGAAGCCAGCGCGCCTAAAGCCTGTGCTCTGCAACAAGAGAAGCCACCGCGATGAGAAGCCCGTGCACCGCAACAAAGAGTAGCCCCTGCTCACTGCAACTAGAGAAAGCCCGCGCAGCAACAAAGACCCAAAGCAGCCATAAAATAAATATAATTAATTAATTAAAAAAAATAGTAAATATCTCACTAGATGATTCCTGGAAGAAAACTGTATTTTGGACTTGGACCTCGATTCAGATTCAACTCCTTTGTTTCATTCTAGTTCTAGGAGTTGAATATAGGGAGAGCTGGGTTCAAATCCCAGTCCTGTCCGTTACAGCAGTGCATTATTGCTCAGGTTACTTAACCTCTCTGCACCTCAAATGTAAAATAAGGAAAAATCATCTCCTTAGCCAGCTATGAAAGGTAAATGAGCTCAGGGACGTGTTATGCTCAGCCCATGCCTGGCACACTGGCACATGGTTGGCAGCCTAGGTTAGCAGCTTTACACTGGCAGGTTGGGGGAGCCACCCTCTTCTCTGCTGGGATCACTGTTCTCTGCAGCCCTTTTCACATAAGCTGCTCTGGTTCTCCACATGCTCAAGGAACTCCTGGAAGTCTGGACCTGCTGAGCAAAGTCCCCCTCCTATAATATTTTACTACCCCTAATGCCAATCAGTCCAGAAGAGGGGCCAGCCAGGATGTGAGGGTACAGGAACCAGGATCAGATGCTGGGAAAGGGGCCTGCTGTCTGTAAGGACTGCCCTAGGCCAGGAAGCACTGCTTGCTCTATGGAGCTATGGAACCCAGGGCCAAACGCAGGGAGGAGTTGGGTGGAGGCACAGGGAGACAGATTTGGGTTTAAACGGAAGAACAACTTAAACTTTTAACTGATGGGACACAATGCCAAGCACTGTGTTAGGCACTGTTGTGTGATTCCACACAAGCTATCCCCATTTCACAGATGAGGAAATTGAAGCTCAGAGTCCTTAGTCACTTTACCCAAAGTCACAAAAATAAAGTGCAGCAAGGTTTGAATCCAGGCCTGTCTCAGTCTAGAATGTGGCAGCTTAGCCTCTGGGCTAAGAGGTCAATGGCCAAGTATTGGACAAATGTTAATTATCACTAGTCATTATCTGATCATGATACTGCTGTAAGTAGAGCTATAGCTAGCTGTAGCAGTAGAATGAGCAGTTTGGGGGTGGGGGTGGAGTTGCTTCTCCCCAAATTCGGGGAGAGGCTGGATTAGCTTTTGGTGGAGATTCAAGTGTTTGATGCAGGGGGTTGGATTCTGGTACTGGGGTTCTAGCTGCTGGGGTACAAGGAGATTCCCAAGGTCTGCCTTCAGAGATATGGATGTAGTTGTTTTCAGATGGGCCCCAGGAATCTGTCTTTTTCAAAAGATAATTCTGGTCTGTAGCCAAGTGTGAGGTCCACTGGCTTGGATTGACCTCTAGGGCCCCTTCTAACACAGATTCTGTGATCTGCGTGCTCTAACGCCCACCTTGGGGGAAGCACACCTTGGGGGAAGCACTCCTTCGGGTTAGGCGTCGCCCTTTCCCCCCAGCTGCCTCCTTAAATCCCTAAGGCCTTAGAGTGACTGCACCTGCACCCCTCCTCTTTTGAACAATAAGCTTTTTGGAAGGCAAAGAAGACTGTTAAGATGGAGGCCACAGGAGCCTCACTGCCACCTTCAGTGGTGAGGGTAGAGCCATCTTCCCTCCTCACCCTGCTCCATCCCACTCCATTTAGAGCCCCAGTCCCCAAAAGACTGTCACTTGCCCCACCGGACCCCGGTCAAGTGCAACCATTCCTGCTTTCAGCCCCTTGGTCTTTCTCGGAAACTCTGCCCTGTGGGACCAACTTCCCGGCCATGCCAGGCAATTCTGAAGTTTGTCTGGCCTGGAGAGCCCTCTCCCAGGCTCTGGGAGACAAGCAACTCAGGCAGGGAATCAGGCCAGAGAGCCATTCTCAATGACCTTTGGCTCCCTAGGAAGGACTCAAAACCAGTAAAAGTTTAGCAAGTGCCATTTAATCGTTGCCAGAACTTAAAACTCTTTTTTTCTTCTTTTTTTAAACACATAGACTTTCTGGGGAGTAAAAGATCATTTGAGGACTCCATATGAAAAGATCTTTGATTAGTTTTGTTTTTAATTAGAAAGAAAATTTCCAAGCCACTTGCTTGTAAAATTCCATAGAAAGTATGAAATGAACCCAGTACCTTGTGTGTGACCTCAGGTGAGTTGATTTCAGCTGCTGAACTTCAGTTTTCCCATCTGCAAAGGCCACTGGCCCAGTGGTTGGGTAGGAACTCGCAGTGGGGCAGGTGCTGAGAGGGAGGTGTAAGTTGGGATCCTGGAGTCCTGACCAGAAACCTCTGGCCTGCCCAGACACCCCTCATGGGTTTCTGACCATTGTCAGAAACAATCTTCTGCTTCCCTTTCAGGTTCCTGGTATCCTATGCTCTCTCCCACGTAGGGAGAGGGGAAATGCAGTCATTGACATGTTAGTATAAAAATACTTCTCTCAGAGCTCTTTCCATGGACACCCAAGCCTTTCATTCATTCACTATTATTTACTGAACCCCCTCTACCAGGACGTGGGCCAGGCACAAGAAGATTCAAAGATGAAAAAAGACACCATCCCTGACCTGAGGGTCCTCCCCTAGTTTTCAGCCATGTGGGGACAGAAGAAGTAACATCTTTGGGGAGGGGGCATCAAGGGGGAGACACTGCCTCTTGGGAAGGTTGGAATGAAGTGAAGTTCTTGGTTCTACTCCTTTGCTGATTTTATAATCACCCCTCCAGTTGCCCTAGAGCTTTGAGGCCAGCCGAGAACTCTGAGTGGCAGGATCTCACTCAACACTTGCAAAAACCTAGGTAACTTGTGAAAGCCTGAAAGGCATCTCTAGTTTTACTATGAGAAAACAAAGCCTTAGAGAAATTAAACTACCTGCCCATCGTCATACAGGTTGCCAGGGTCACCTGGACTCAAACCCAGATATTCTGGCGCAGCTATTTTAGAAACACTGTTTGCCTTGGATTTGAACCTGCGAATTTGGTAACTACGTGGCCAGAGTAAGGAAGGCAAGAGGAGAGGAGAGAGCTCAGGAACTCTGGACTGAAATGACCCAGTCTCTGATCTTGACCTGCAACCACTCTGACCTTGACCTTCAAACTAGAAGTAGGACCACAGGCAATAATCACAACCATCAAGAGCTTACCATGAACTCTTATATAACACACCCCTAAGTTGTGTGCTAGTATTCCCATTTTAGAGATGAACTGATAGTCTCACAACAGGGCTGTTCCATGCTTTCCCCACCATCCATGCCATCCACCAGTAGCTAGGCGAGTTACCCTAGTTCTTCTGAGCCTGTTTTCTAATCTATAACTAGGGATAGCAAGAACAATGGATTACAGGAGAAGGCATATTACCTGCCTGGGGCAGGAAGGAGTAGGTACTTTATAAATGCCAGCATCCTGCCCCCTTCCCTTCCTGAAATCTCTTGCACTCAAGAGCAGCTTAAACCTTATGTGCCAAGAAAATACAACTCAGATACCCACCAGCCTTTGGGCCTCAAGGTCACCCTATCTACCTGCCTTTTTGTTGCCCAGACTTTCCTGATGGTGGGGGACCCGGGTTAGAATGGGGGGCCTGGCACACCCTCAGGATGCTGGGTCCCAGGGTAGCATTTCTTAGGAGTGAAGCCATCTGACTCTTTTCCTTACCCCAAGAATGAAACACCAAAGGATAATTTATCAATATGTACAGGAAATCAAAGAGAAAGGGCCACAGGCACCAGATAACCCAGAGGCCCCAGGAATGGTTCACTGAACACCTGCAAACCATCAAGCTCTTTGCTGGAGGCTAGGGGGCTACAGAGATTGAGGGGTGAGGCTGTATTCACTAGCAGGGTTTGTGGACATGTCACAGAGTCAGAGATTTTCCTATCTGGTAGCTGAGACTCCAAGACAAGGTATTTCCAGGCTCAAGAGAACATAGAGAAGGCACTCTGAGAGCATTCTGGAAAGGGAGTGGGTGTCTGGGAAGGGGGCGGTTCTCGGCAAAGGGAACAGATATGTCAGAAGCTCAGAGGTGACATGGAGCCTGGCTCTGGGGGTAGGGGGTGACACTGAAGAGGCTGCTAGAGGCTAGGTTACTAGGTCACAGTCGGGCAGTCCAGTGGTTAGGATTCTGCGCTTTCACTGGTGGTCCAGTGGTTAGGATTCTGCGCTTTCACTGCCGAGGGCACGGGTTCAATCCCTGGTTGGGGAACTAAGATCCCACAAGCCATGTGGTGCAGCCAGGAAGAAGAAAAGAAAAGAAAAAAGTACAGGAAGGAATGACAGTTGCTGCCTTCAAAGTGCTTAGGGCTGGTCACATACAGGAAGCTGTCCGAGGCATTAAGCATCCTTATATAAGGTGTTTCTTATGAAGGCAAAAAAGAAAAAATAATGCAAATGCCTAACAATAAGAGGTAAGTTGAATTACGGCACATCTAATGGGGGTTAGGCAATCATTAAAATTTATGACTCGAGAACTTAAAAAGAAATTTTCATGATAGATTTAAGAAAAAAAAATGACTATTTAAACTGTTTGGCAATTTTGTTTTTTAAAATATGCACAGACAAAAAGACTAGGAGGAAATATTAATAACCTTGCTCTCTACATGGTAGATTATTTTCTAAACTATTTTATAATCTTCCAAATATTCAACAATAAGCGTGAATTGCTATATCATCAGAATAGCAATAAATATCAGCTTCATGTATGGAAAAATACAGTGATGGGAGTCAACTGTGGACCCTGCATTATTTGTCACCACTTTTTTTTTAAAAGCACTTAATTAATTAATTTATTTATCTGCACGAGGTCTCATTGCGACATGCGGGATCTTTTTTTTTTTTAAGTTGCGGCATATGCACTCTTAGTTGCAGCATGTGGGATCTAGTTCCCTGACCAGGGATCAAACGCAGGCCACCTGCACTGGGAGTGTGGAGTCTCAGCCGCTGGACCAGCAGGGAAGTCCCTATTTGTCACCTCTTTGGGCCTCAGCTTCCTCATCTATAAAATGTAGACCTGAAGGACAAGATGAGAAATCCTTCCTCTTTGAAAAATTCAAACTAACTTCTAGAGGATACCGGAGTTTTGAAAATGGGCCAGGCTACTCTTCCTGGAACAAGTAGGACTGAGTAGGATGAATCTTGAGGGAAGGGAGTATTTGGATTGATATGGGGGGGGAGGGTCAGGAGGAGGAGGTAAAGGAGGAAGAACATTGCTCGGCCAAAGTTGGAGACACACCTAATGGGAATATCTATACTAGGGGCAGGGAGAAGGGGTGGGGAAAAGAGCCAGACTGGACAGAGGCCTGTGCAGGATGGTCAGGATATCTGGGGGTTCACAGGTTGGCTCTATCTGGAGGTGCCAGAGGCGAGAAGTACCTAGAAAGCTCTGGGTAGAGTGAAGCACCATCATTCATGGCAATGCCCGATTCCTACAGGAAGCAGTTGCCCTCATATTAGGGCCTGAACAGAGTGTTGGCAGTGGAGGTAGTGGGAAGCCAGGGTGTTCCTGGCCTTGCCACAGCACACAGCGGTTGCTCAACAATTATTTACTAGATGAATGTCATTGGAAAAGATATTGCTTACCTATAGACCTCAATTTACTCATCTGTGAAATGGCAGGTTAGGAAAGATTATAATTGGGGAGAGTTAGTCACAGGAACAGTGTATACTTCCATACTCCACACTCCCGTAAGGTAGTGCCGGCTCCATTTAGAGGTAGACACACTGGGGCTCTGAAGGGTTGAGTCACTTGTCCAAGGCCTGGGGTCCTAACTGGTTCATGACTGCAAACCTAGCTTATCTCACTCCACCGACGCTGTGCGTCGCTTCCAACCTTAAAATCCAGGTACCACTACCAGGTTTAGCAGGGAAAGTCAGAACAGGAACCAGGCGCAAGGTGACAGATCACACCCAGAGACGCCTGGTTCTGGGCGGGGTCCCGCAGGACTCCCCTCACCTCTCGGCAGTGTCTTTCCCAGTCCCGACAGAGCCTCTGGCCAGGATGCCCCAGGGCTCGAGGGCGCGGACCGGGGCGCTGGGGAGGAGCTCAGTCCTCGAGCAGCTCCGCGGGGCTCAGAGCTGCTGCGCTTTAAGCACGACCAGACGTGGGCGCGGGCTTTTACAAGGTGGCGTCAGGGGTCGGTCCCAGTCGGCGCGGGTTTTCAAAAGTCTGAGGAAAACCCAACACGGGACCACGCCCTTGAGACCCGCGGAGGGGAGTCACCACAGCCCCGCCCAAACCTCGGGCTCTGAAGAGGAGGAGGGGAAAAGGGGTGTGTGTGTGGTGTGTGTGTGTGTGTGTGTTTTTAAGCTGAGGGAGGAGAGGACCCCAGAAGCTGGGGGTGGAGGGCACGAATGAAACCTTCTTGGTCATTCGAGGTGCACACCCTCCCCCCACGCCTCCAGGGGCTAATAACCATTTGGATCCCCAACAGTCGTCTCCCCGCCCAGGGGAATTTGAGACCTAAGTCCCACCCTCTGGGCTGAAAGCCTGAGGCCAGAGAGGGGAAGTGATTTCCTCAAGGTCACGCAGCAAACGGCGCCCAGCCGAGGCCGAAGCCCAGGTGTCCGGCTCGCCTCGGCCATCAACCCCAGAACCGAGCCCCCAACAGCCCTACGCTGGGAGGGAGGAAGCAGAGGGTGGACGGGGACTGGATGGCTGGATTTGGGGGTGAAATTGCGCCGGACACCCTATAACCCCAGATCAAAGTACAAGGCGGAGACTCCTTCCTGAAGCCGACCATCCAGGAGTCCCGCTTCGGGCGCCCCCTCGCGTGGGGCCGCCGGGGTGGGGATGATGAGGGACGAGGGAGCGCGGGGTGCTCAGCACCCAGTCCCACCTCCGGCGGGCTGGGACGGCGCGGTGTACGCGGCCCCTTTAAGAAAGTTCGCTGGGTTAGTTCATCAAAGTTTAAAAACTCTCAGTGGAGAAGGGAAAGGGGAAAGAGAGAGGGAGAGAAAGGACGAGGGAGAGAAGGGAAAAGCCCCGCCGGAGACTGGCGCGCAGCGGCCCGGGCCGGGGCGAGCCCGCAGCGGGCGGCGAGGATTGGCTGCGCGTTCCCCCGGAGACCGCGGAGAGGGAGGGGGAGGGGGCTGGCCGGGCCCCAGCTGAGGCCGGTTCCGGCCCCCGCCCCCCGCCGCCGCCCGGCGCCCGCCCCCTCCCCCGGCGCCCGCCCCCCGCCGCCGCC
>NW_020837970.1:11618804-11712807 GCF_003676395.1 Aethalodelphis obliquidens | reverse complement strand
CGCCAAACTTGATGTGACCCCAGCCCGACGCTGCGGCTGCCCCTCTCACCGCCCCGCGCGCTCCCCACCGCCACCCAGCCCCTCACCCCCGGAGCGCACCGCTCACCTCGCCCCTTCCCACCTCCTTGCCGGGGCCGGGCGCCGCGCTAGCCCTCCGCGTTCCCTTCCCCTAGCCACCCCCACCCCACCCCCCGCACCATGAGCAACCTGAAGCCGGACGGCGAGCACGGCACCAGCACGGGCACCGGCACCGGCACGGGCTCGGGCTCCAGCGGCACCCTGGAGGAGGAGGTGGGTCTGCGCCCCCGGGACTTGTTGGGTGAAGTACACGCGGAGGTGGGCGGGGGACGGGGCGCGCGGGGCCCCGCGCGCGATCTGGCAGTCGCTCCCGGCGCCTTTCCGCCGTTGCCCTTCGGCCGGGGAGGAGCAGCCCGTGTCCGGCGGGCGGGGGCGTGCGGCCTGGACTACCCCGCCGGGCGGGCATTGTCTCCCCGCCCTCCCAGGCTCGGGGCCGACCGTGCGCCGGCGGCCGTCAGTGCGTCCCGCGGTGGGCGAGCTGCGCCGTGTCCGCCCCACGCCTGCTGCCCGCGCGTCCTTCGTTCTCCACTCCACCCCGCTCGCTGCCCTCTTCCGAGGCGCTCCTCCCGCGTGGCCGGGACTCCCGCCTCGGCTGGGAGGAACTGAGCGGGATTAGCACGGCGGGCGGGCGGCACCCACACTCCCTTGTACTTTCCGCCCTGACCCCTCCCCGTGACCTTGGAGGCCTGGGCCGGCTGCGCGGCACCTTGGTTCGCTAGAGTTGTAGTCATGGGGGTAGACGGCTTTCTTCACGGCCCCAGAGCTTGGGCTTTGGCAAAGATGTCAGCTGACTTGAGTTGGGAAGGAGATGCCTAAAGACACTCAGTTCCCAGTTCTCGTCTCTCGGGTTTTGCCGTGGCAGACAAGCCAGGACCCCAAAGCTGGCCCTAGTGGGATTCTGCTAGGAATGTCCACCGGCCATGTGCTAAGAGGAGGGAGTCTGGGGCGGCTTCGTGCAATCACCAACAGCTGAGTGGCTAATTGGATGTGGCAAAATCCGGGAGGGTGTATGTGTGTGGGGGTGGATATAGCCTTAAGGCTATCAGTGAATGGAGACCAGAAGCTCGGCCCGCAGAGACAAAAACTGGTGTGGAAAGGGGGCAGCCTTCGCAGCTCTCTCTCTGAAGGGGCCTCTGCTGTGTCACTCTAGGGCCAAGAGACCCTAGACCCTTCCTGCCGCGCCCTGGCATGCTCTTGCCCAGGAAACCAAGGGCCGGTTATCCACCCCGAGCTCCCTTCCCCTTGGTCTGGGGGAGAAACCGCAGAGCCCCTGATGGGGGCTGGCGTTGCTGCCTCCCTCCTATCCAGTGGCGGGTGCCCGCCCGCCGTGCTATAGGTTTGGTGCAGAATGGCGGCACTGGCCCACGGCTGGGCTGGGCTCCTCACTGTGGGAGGGATGATGGGAGGGTCACACTGCCAGTTCCCACTCTTAGCAATTCAGAGGCCTGCTGCCAGCCCCAGTCCACCAATGGCATGACAGCTTGAGAATCTAGGTCTAGATCCCGCTTTCTGTGGGGAAGGAAAGGAGGAATCTACAACGCTTCACTCTGAAGAGTGGCGAAGGAAGGCCTGACATGTGTCCACGAGTGCGGTGTGGGCTCTAGTGGGCTGGGGTTCATTTGGCTCCTAAAGCCCTTG
Source organism: Aethalodelphis obliquidens (assembly GCF_003676395.1). NCBI lineage: Eukaryota > Metazoa > Chordata > Mammalia > Artiodactyla > Delphinidae > Aethalodelphis > Aethalodelphis obliquidens. Next base: position 11,711,091 of record NW_020837970.1, on the reverse strand, counting down.
TCCTTCTTGGACCTTGATGCTGACAGGCCCTTGGCTTTGGGGACCCCATCCTGACTCTACCTGGTTGTTCAGAATCTCCCCTGAGAGTTGGGGGAGGCTGACAGGGTTGCTAGTATGTGTGTGGTCTCTGCTGAAATTGAGGGAGGGAAGCCATCTCCTGTGAAGCTGGGCAAGGACCCGGAACCACTTCTGCTAGAGGGTTGACTTCAGCAGGGACTTACCTCGCTGAAGAGACCCTCAGACCCACCCGTTTGAAATGGGAAGGGTGAACCACGTGGCCAGTCTAAAGTCTTGGAGGAATCGTTTGAGGTATTGGTCACTTTTTTCTAACTAGCTTTTTGAGAGAGAGGGCAGAATCATCAAGAAGTGGAATCCCTGCTCTCCCTCCTTGTGGGCAGAGGTGGGCTACAGCCCTGTAGTGCTTCAAGGAGTCCAGTGCAACTGGTGCTGGGGAGGGTGGGGAGCATGGGCTCCTGTTTAACAGAGGTCTAAAACTAAGGGCCCCAGTGACTTCTTGGAGCCCAGAGTCTGCTCTGGTCCGGTAAGCACAAGAATCGGCCCCTTCTCCTCATTAGCTTTCTGAACAGTGGGCCAAGAGCTCTTCAGCCAGGGTTCCATCTTGGATGGGTGGTTTGAGCAGGAACTAGACGTATTCTCTTTAGCTTAGATGCCCCCTAGGTAGGCAGTTCTGCAACCCCCAAGAGCCACCATTGGGGAAATCCGCATTAGCAGTGGTGGTTTACTCTCGTGGTTGACCCAGGCTGGCTCTTGGAGATTAGCTAAAGCAAACCTAGGAAGCCAAGGAGGAAGTTAGAGGTCAGCCCTCCCTGAGATGTGGCTGAGTAGGAGGTGGTTAGACCTGTAGGGATGGAAAAGGCATTCCAAGAAGAGGGAATAGCGTGTATAAAAGTGGGGGGCGGATTGTGGAGCCACGTGGCTTGTTGGGGTGACTACCAGGAATTTGCTATGTTGCAGTAATGTTGGAGGCCACGTTATGAACAGCCTGAGATCATGCAGGCTTGGGAGGAAATTGGCATTTTTCTGCTACTTAAGAAGAAGGTGTGTTAGAAGCTTTGAAAACTTCTAACCCTTTAACCCTTTGAAAGCTAAGGAGGGCAGCGAGGAGTTAAGGGGAACAGCTACGTGTCCCTTTCCATCTAGAAGCCATACCCCCCCCCACCCCGAGGTGCGTCTTGGCTGGTGCCTGAGCTCCAGAAGGTGAGGCAGTACAGCACGCGAGCCCTGCTCAGGGCAGGCTTGCCTCTGGTGTTGCCCAATCCCAGATTCAAGCATCTCCTGTCTTAGTGATTCTTGAGAGATGGCTGGAGAGTTACAGTGTTTCTGGGGAAGGGTATATGTGGTTTGAAAGAATATTTTATTTTGAAAATGGAGACATATTTTAATACAAGGCAGTGTTAAGTTACAGTAATGACTCGTTGGGGGCCCCCTGAGAGGAGGGTGGTGTTTGGAATCTTGGGGTGGGGAGTGCGGTTCAAGTTTCTAAGAGTTAAAGAAGTTTTATGCCAACCTAATGGTAAGCTCTAGAAAGGCAGAGATTAACGGTAGCTAAGGGAACTACAGCTTGACCTGAGCCTCTTGGCCCCTCACTGCCCTCCATCCCCATCTTTGCCTGTCCATGGCATCCACCAAAGCTGGGCCAAGATCGCTTCTTGCACGTCTGGTACCCCACGGTCCATCATGTGTCCTCTAGGGGTCTCTGAGGATCCAGCTAGGTCCCTGGCCCCTGGCAGGATGGCCAAGGTTAGCACTCACATGAGTGAAGGAATTTCAGGGTCCAGTGTGTGACTTGGGCACTGCCCCTTTTCTCTGCCATCAAAAATATTTGACAGAATCTGGGACATCTTGGTGCTCTGTCTGCAGACTTTTTTTTGGTATAAGGGGAGGGAGGCATCTATGCTTCCGGGCTTTTACCTGGAAACAGCACCCAAGTAGGTAGATCCAGACAGATCTGGTAGATCAGACTCCCCTCCTCCCTGGTGGTTGTTGTGAATGTGTCTTCTCTGCTCAAGTAACCTAATGGTAAGGCTGTACTATGCGTAGTAAACCCATACATAGTCTTTGTACCAGGCATTGTTTTGAGCACTTTACCGTTTTAACTCATTTAACTTCCACAACAGCACTGTGAAGTAATTATTACTATTTTATAAGTGAGGAAACTGAGACACAGAGAGGTTAAATAGCTTTCATGTAGCTAGTAATTGGGTAGGTTGGGGTTTGGACCCAGAGTTTGCTCTTAACAACATACTATACCCACTGTTCTGTTTTATATTGGGGGTTTGGATGAGACTTGGGGGTGGGGAGGGGAGAGGATCTGCAACTGAAGTTTTTTAGGGCTGAGCTTTAGGTGATGACAGCGTCCCAAGCAGAAGCTCAGGGACTGGCTCCAGGCTAGTTCTCTTTGGGTTGGTGGCATCCCAAGACTGGGTGGTGGGAGCTGTCAGCCCCTGCAGGAGGAGCATTTTATCACAGATAATGTTTAGAATTGTTATTGCGGTGATAAAAACCAGAACAAGTGAATTCTCTACAGACAGTACATCCCCCTTGTAGCCTGGCCTGGGGCTGACTGCCTTCACACCCCACCCCCACCCTTGATTCCCTGTTGCGTTGGGCATCTTAACTAAAAAAATTGTACTTACTCCAAAGTGACTGCCTGTCGTTTTGGGGGTCCATTCTCTTGGGTCTCCTTACCTCCTCCTTCCCTGTAAGTGGGCAGCCTGGCTAGTTTGCCCCAGTAAGAACCAACTTCTAAGTATCATTCAGTGTTTGGACATTCTGATTTCTCATCTCCGTCTCTGGGGTGGGGCTGGGGGAGGAGTCTGGCAAGTATTGTAACTAGAGGCAACACATGAACTGTGGGATGCTTTGCTCTGTTTTCATGCTCTCCACCCATTTATCCCACTGGTTCTCCAGACAGTCCTGAGAGGTAGAGGAGAGGAGTCCTCCCACCTGCCCTGAGTGCTCAGTTCCTGGTCCAAGGCCACCCACCTCTGGTTACCCAGACCCGAGCTAGAGTGCTAGCTTCTGGCAGCACCTGGTGGCCTCCAGCCTCTGCTCAGCCATTGATTTTGGGTAGCAGCAACATTTGATGCCTTGTCGGTTCCTCTGCCGTCCCCTGACCATGGCTGCCTCAGAGGGGTCCTCACACCCCAGGCAAAGCTGTGAGGCAGTGGGGCAGAGCCCGTCTCCCATACTTCAGAAACCATGTTGCTGTGAGGTGGGAACTGCAGACAGCCCACGAAGCTTCCTATGCCGAACCCCATCTACTGCCTGCCCAGGGACCAGCACGGCCTCCTTGCTTTCTGCTTTTTTCCCTATTCGGTCCTTGGATGGAAAGAATAAGATTACCTGAGGTGTGCCAAGGCTAGACAGGTGGCAAGATCGTTGGGTCCTCCATTCCTGAAGAGTCCACTGGTGGATCCATCCATGCCAGGCGCCTCCAGAATGTAGCAGGAGCTGGGTGTAGCGGGAGGGTCTGCCTTGGCCCATCTGTCATGGCCTTCAGTCATTTACAGCCGACTGAGGAAAGGCTCTTGGCTGTCACAAGTCATCAAGGCCACCTGTATAGTTCTGAACAGGCCTAGGACCCTCAGGGAGAAAGGGCAGGGTCTGACCTGGACGAGCCCATGGTATGAGTGTCTGGAGTCCCTACCTCCTTTTTTTTTTTTTTTTTTTTTTTTGCGGTACGCGGGCCTCTCACTGTTGTGGCCTCTCCCGTTGCGGAGCACAGGCTCCGGACACGCAGGCTCAGGGGCCATGGCTCACGGGCCCAGCCTTTCTGAGGCATGTGGGATCCTCCCGGACCGGGGCACGAACCCATGTCCCCTGCATCGGCAGGCGGACTCTCAACCACTGCGCCACCAGGGAAGCCCCCTACCTCCTTTTTGTGTTTAGCCAACCTACCCTTTCCCAAGTGAGTTTTGGGCTTTAACTGGGAGAGGTCAGAAGAAATTACTGGAATAGGACCTGAGACCAGTTTGGGGAACCTTTGTTGCGATCAAGGCTGTGAAGAGCTTCCACCCAGACTGGTCCCTGTTCTTGTGTGTAATTGTAGCCATATGTGGGCACAACTTGGGATGGAGGGGTTCTTCTGTGTTGGTGACAGGGGAGCTCCAAACCAGAATCTAGGTCCTAGAAGTAGTTTCTATCTCTGAACAGAGACCCTCTCCCAACAGGAGTGTCCCTTTGGGAAACATCTCTCGTCAGACTTCATCTGCCTCAGTCAGGTGGTGCACAGGTGTGGCGTGCTCGGCGCTTTGTGTTCCTGTGCACGGTGCCGTGTGTTCACACTGGATTAACATCACATGGTTTAAGGGTTGGAGGTATTGATTTTGGAGCTAGGGGAAGTGCGTGGGATTCTCCTAGGACAACGCCTTGAATCTATGGGGTAGCATATAGCAGTGGTGACAGCTGCAACCTTTGCCAGCCACAAGGGTCGGGCAATAGATTGGCATTGGCTGACCACACAGCAGTAGGAGGGACAGGGGAGGCTGATGGCACAGGAGGGAAGGGAGCCTTGCCCAGAAGCTTCATGCTGGAGACCCTGTGAGCCTGTCTTTCTTTTTTTTTTTTTTTAACATCTTTATTGGAGTATAATTGCTTCGCAATGGTGTGTTAGTTTCTGCTGTGTAACAAAGTGGATCAGCTATACATTTACATATATCCCCATATCCCCTCCCTCTTGCATCTCCCTCCCACCCTCCCTATCCCACCCCTCTGGGTGGTCACAAAGCACTGTGCTGATCTCCCCGTGCTAATCTCCCTGTGCTATGCGGCTGCTTCCCACTAGCTATCTGTTTTACATTTGGTAATGTATATATGTCCATGCCACTCTCTCACTTTGTCCCAGGTTGAGCCTGTCTTTCTGAGTTGCCTCTGAAAGCCTTGTCCCTGGTTCTGTCTGGAACCAAGTGGAAAGCAGGCCACCCACCCCACCCCCACCCTGCCTCCAGGCAGCCTAGTCAAGGAGTCTGCATAGCACAGTTCACGCTATTTGGTTGGGTTCCCTAATGAGGTGTAGCGCAGGGCTCGCAGCAGACTTTGACCAGGTGTGTTCCCAAGATGTGAAGCCTTCCCTTCCTGGGGGTAGAAGTAGCTTGGAGTATAAGGTCCGAAGCCTTATTTAATCCAGCTTAGTTCCTCCCACCCCTACACACACACACACAGGTGGAGCTCTAGGGCACATTGCAGGCCCTGAAGGAAGAGCCCCAACTTCCCAGGCAACTTGGACTTGACCCCCAGCTCTGCCAATGGCTGGCCAGGCACCTAACTCCTGAGCTGGTTTCCTCAACTGTAAAATGGGCCTGTACCACTCTGCCCGTTACCTCAGAGGCCTGTCAGGCTCACACTCCAATGGTAGGTGTGAAAGAAGTGGAAGCTACAAAGTGCTGCCCAGCGTGGGGCCTTAGAGCCAAGCCCTGATACATGTGATTCGGGGCTGGAATTAGCAGGGGCAGGCAAAACACTGTGGAACAGCCCCTAAACCTGGACTTCTCCCCGCCAGGTCAGACCGTGATGATGTTGGCGGTGTCCTAGGTGGGCACTGCTTGGAGGGAGGCTGGGCGCTGTCCTAGCCTGGGAGCTGAGCAGCCCAGAGCTCCTTGGAGGAAACAGGAGGCGCTGGCGTTCTGGGAGCATGTGTGTTTGTATCTGCTCACTGTACTGTCTGGCTGTATCTGCTTGCTCTTTTTCCCTGTGTCCTTGTTCAGCCCTTATAAGTCCTGGGTCTGCGGGCCATGTCACCACATTCCATCCACCTCTCGTCAAGTGGCCCCACTGAGAGGGACTTCTTTCCCCCGGGGAGGCGTAAGAGCGACCTGCCAGTGCCAAGCCTAAGCACAGGACCCAGGCAGAACCCAACTCTCACCCCGCCCCCTACATATGTATCCAGAAGAAAAAGGCCAGGCCGCTGAGATCTCTGCAGAGGTACAGTGACTTGCTCTGTGGTTTCTGTTTGGCAGCTCCGGTATTGCCCCAGCAGAGAGACCCCTCTCAGACCCCAAGGGCCTGGCTTCTGACATCCTGCTTTCTCACCCTCTCAACCTCTGCCCCTTCTTTACTGCTTTCTTTGCCGTCTTGTGGGCAAAACGAAAGCACTGGAGCTCTGAGCCCATGGAGGACAGTGCCCGAGCATTACTCCCAGACTCCATCACGGTCTCCCACTTCCCTGGTTTCTTGGAAGGTCAGAGTGTGAAGGGCCCTGAGGCGAGTCCACCCTTCCTCTTTATTGCTGAGGCAGTGGTGAAGGCCACGAAGCCACTTGCCTGGCCGGTGGCAGGGCTGGGACTTCAATCGGGCTCCTTGACAATTGCTTTGAGGCTCTTGTTCTTTTGTTTCTGTGTCTGGTCTGTTGTCTGAGCAGGAGGCTGAGCCTGAGTCCTGTGTCTTGGTTCTCAATGACCCTTTTCCCCTTGCAGAAGCCAGGGCCGAACTGGGCGTGATGAAGTTTAAAAAGGACCTTCAGTATCTTTACAGCAGGAACGCGGCAAGCTTTATATAACGCAGGCTGCAGCTCATAAACTCCCATGATCTGGCTGGTGGGGCGGTAGTGGGACACCGAGATGGCGTGGCTTGGGCTTCTGTTTGGACTCGGGGCTTCCTGGGGCTGTGAGGAGGGGCCCTGCTCTACCCCCACCCCTTCCCCGCTGCAGAAGGCTGCTCTGGGAGTTGGCAGTCTGTCAGTCTTCCCTCTGACTTCCCTATACCTAACTGTTTAGGACTAGCCATGGGATCATCCAGTGGGACCCCGTGCACCCCCGGTCAACCTTCTGCTAAGGACTGTTGCTGCCCTCTTAGCTCAGAAGCTGAAGGTCATTTGTTCTGGGCACCTAAGGCTGACCCCCACTGGGCTCTGAGTGGGTTGGTGGTGTGAGATCAAGGTTTGCAAAAGAGCATTGACTTGTGAGCCGGGCACCTGGGGACACTGGGGCTGCTTCTGATACGCTCGGTGACTTGGAGCAACTCACTGGACCTCAGCTAAAAATAAGGTTTCTTCCAGCTCAGATGTTCTGCATTTCGGTTCCTGGAGAGGGCTGGGAATTGGGGAAGGATGTGGGAGGGGCTTATGAGAGGCTTGTTTTTCCCTGTTTGGATTTCCCTCCTCCCCCACCCACTTTTGTAAGGGGTGTTTTCCATCCAGATGACACCAGCAGGGCTCCCCATGCTAAGAGGCAGGGTTCAAAGTAAGCGAGTTACTTGAACATTTTGATGAAGTGGTTGGTTGAAACAGTTCCCTTTCCAGATTGAATTCTAACTTCAGAGATGTTGGATTGCCACAAAGAATCAATTTTGAAGTATCATTTTTATCTCTTTGGTATGATGTTTCTATTGCCCAGAGTCAAGTTTCTTAGCCTCGTGAGGCAGAGATTCACCTAGAAGGCAGGAGTTGTCTTCTAGTGGGGAGTGTTTCTGGTGGACCGCTGGGATTTATTTGGGGGTGGGGGAAGGGTGGGGATGACCCTGATGTTCTCCTACCTCAGCATCCTTTGTGCCCTAGATGGGAGGTCCCTGGAGTCCAAGTCCAGGGTGCTGTCTTGGAGAGTACAGGGCTGGGGTTTGGAAGGAGGCCGTGGTTGTCCTTTGGAGTTAAAGGGTAGGGGGTTTAATATCCATGGACATACGACTGTTTTTGACAGCAGTGTTTACCCCTTCCGTCTCTAATAAAAACTGGTATTTACGGCGCTCATCCTCTCAGCCACAGTATCCTGCTGCCACCCTTAACCTGAGAAGTTGAGTGTTCAATTCTTGGTATGAAGGTGGAGTGTGGCCAGGCCCCAGCCTGGGCTGATTGAGTGTGGCGTCCCCCCACTAGGGAGGGAGGGCCTCGTGGTGTGGCCCCTCGGACCCCACACCCCAGTCCTGTCCCACATGGAGGCTTTCCTCTGGGGGGAACGCCCCCTGCCCCGCCTCCCCCCACAGCTCCCTTCCCTTGACTTCTGCAGGGCCCCCACGTGCTGGGCCCTGTGTGTGCCCAGGGGAGGACAGAGACCTCTAAGCAGCCCCTGTTGGGGGAGCTGGCCTTGGCCTGGGGGCACTGGAATGACAGGTGTGCCTGTGCAGGTGTCCAGGCTGACAGAGATGTCCACCTGGGCTGATGGAAAGAGGTCGAGTCCTGCCTCGAAGCCTTTTAGGCAGAAGCCTGAATTTCTGCTATTAGGCTGATGCCTTGGGTATCACTGTCACCTTGCTCCTGGAAGCTTCTGTTTACTTTCATTTTTTCTGAAGATCTGTAAACAACTGTTGGTTTGTTTGTCTGAAGGAAGATCATTACTGACACACAAACAGGAATGAGTTTGTCAGAGCCCCTTCTTCCTACTTCTCTCTAAAAAGTTGTCTTCCCTCTGGGCTGGGGAGGGCTGCAGTTTTCACCTTTACTGAGGGAAAGGGCTGCACCACCCGGGGGCTCGGGTCCTCTGTCCTGCTGGGATTACAGAAGGTGCTGGAGAGGCTCCTTGAAGGGGGCGTTCCCTCCCCAGGGGCCTCAAGAATAAGGCTGAGGATGGGGGCCACCACTTCCTGTGCCCTTCTCTGCCCCTCCCCGGAGCACTGGGAATGAGATGGGTGGCCTCCCGTGGAGGAGGGAGGAGCAGGCAAGAGGTCGTTGGGAGCCCCAGGCACTCGAGGTCCAGCAGTAGCTGGAGGGAAAGGGCCCACGATCACACAGCAAATACCTAGCCAACCCCAGGAAGCCTGCCTACCAGTGATAGCCTGTGGTGTGGACTTCCTAGAAGGGGCTGGACTTTCCCACCCTCTTGTTCCCAGCACCCCCAGGGAAGGATAGGCAGCAGGGCTTGCTTGAGGGACGAGCAGCCTCGGGAGTCCCCAAGCTTTGCTGGCCAGGGACACCGTCGTGCTGAAGGCCAGTTTGCTGCCCTAGGCAGGCCTGGCACTGGCTGGGACCGCCAGCGAGGCCAAGTCTGCTCCTGACCATCATGAAGGCTACACACCATGTCTGCGATGTCCTGTATGGGGACACCTCTCTGGCCAAGTTCCTTGTCCACGTTGAATTCGGTGCTTCCAGTGGTTCCTCAACGTGTGTCTTTTACTGGCCTCTAAGGATTCCCCATCCCCCCTATTTTTTTTTTTTTTTTTTTTGGCTGTGCAGCTTGTGGGATCTTTGTTCCCTGACCAGGGATTGACCCCAGGCCCATGGCAGTGAAAGCACCAAGTCCTAACCACTGGACTGCCAGGGAATTCCAAAGGATTCCCTATCCTTTTCCCACCTCTCCCCAGTACCTTCTCCAGCCTGTTCCAAACTTGCCTTCCATCTGTGCCAGGGACATGGCTGTGGTCCAGCACAGTCTGCTGGTACTTGCCATGAAGATGACCATTTTAACAGGACCGTGGTTGCTTTCAATGTTTCAGGGCAGGAGGGAGATATTCTCTTGGGCTGTGTGGATGCTTTTGGAGAAGGAGTGAGTATATGGAAGAAGGGCCTAGGTAAACAAGTTTGGTTCCTTCTAGCAGCCTGGGATTGTGTGAGCCACCCCTTCTGCTTCCTCCAAGTATCTTAAAATAGTTCCGTGTTGAGTTCTTGTAGTAAACTTGTGGAATAGGCGGTGGGATCTTTGGCTGGTCTTTCCATCTTGGCGTCAGTGGTGGTTGGTCCCCGAATCCTTGTCTGCGCCCAGCCTCTCTGCTGAATGCTGCACCCTATGGCTGTGAGGCTGGCACCAGCAAGTGGCATGGGAGGAGTGGTTGCCAGTGCTGGCCTGGGACACAGGACTCATTGGCCAGGCCTTGCAGAAGTAACCACATGTCTCTGTCCCTGCCATCCCTAAGGATCCCGACTGTGCCATTAGGTTGCCTTGTCACCTTTCTATTCTGAGCCTCAGTTCCCTCATCAGTATTTATTCATCTATTTATTTATCTATCTATCTATTTATTTATTTATGGCTGCATTGGGTCTTTGTTGCTGCGTGCAGGCTTTCTCTAGTTGCGGCGAGCAGGGGCTATTCTTTGTTGCAGTGTGTGGGCTTCTCATCTTCTCTTGCTGCGGAGCACGGGTTTTAGGCCTGCAGGCTCTAGTAGTTGTGGCTCACGGGCTCAGTAGTTGTGGCTCGTGGGCACTAGAGCACAGGCTCAGTAGTTGTGGCGCACGGGCTTAGTTGCTCTGTGGCATGTGGGATCTTCCCGGACCAGGGCTCGAACCTGTGTCCCCTGCACTGGCAGGCGGATCCCTAACCACTGTGCCACCAGGGAAGCCCCCGTCATCTGTAAAATGAGGGTGTTTAACTAGCTGATCTCCACGGTGCCTTCCACCTCAGACATGGCCTCCCTGGGGAAGAGGAACACTAAAGAATCCAGCGACCGTGTAAGGTTGTCTCACCTGTGTTCCCAGCTCCAGGCTGATCTGGACCTGACCCAGCCTGACTAGGCAACCTTATAACTAAATGGCTCGTGGTACCTGATAGGTGAGGTTTTTGTGCAGGTCAGTGTTGAGATTATGGGACCCTGAAGTGAACAAGCATATGGTTGAGCCTCTCCTGTGTGCTGGGCATAAAGTGTGCTCTTCATCCTGGAGGTAGAGGGTACCTGTGTTGTACAGATAAAGAAGCTGACATTCAGAGAGATGAAGCAGCTTCGCCAAGCCAAGCATAAAGCTGGGATGCAAACTCTGGTCTAACTAACCAAAGCCTTTCCCATTTATGGCATCACTCTGCCGTCCTGGACCACATCACAGTTTTTGGCTGTGAGTCCCTTCTTTGGAGGGACCAAGGTGTGTAGAGACGGGGGAGGTCTCAGATGTTGAGCCTGGCTCTAGGCACCTTGGAGGACAGGAAAGTTTTGAGACTTGCCTCCTATCTCTGGGTTTTAGAGTCCAGGTGAGCTCAGATGGTGGGACCAGTAAAAGATAAGGGGTCCTAAGGGCCCCAGAAGACTTCAAAGGAAGGAAAGAGGGGTGAGGAAATAGAGGGCCCTGAGGGATGGATGCCCTTCAGTTAAGGAATGAGGAAGGGGTGGTCTGAGGGGCAGTGTGAGCAGCTGCCATGCCCTATGTGGGTGCTTGTCGGGGACCCGGAGTCTGTGGGCTGGGGCAGGACCTGATGGAGTTGGAAGTAGCATGGTGGGTAGGTGGGCTCTGGAAACTCTTGTTCTCTCGACATGTGGCCGGCCAGCCTGCTAAGCGCATACGTCCTGTCACTCCAGCTTTGCCATCATTCTAAACAGGCACCCAGAGAAGGGACTGGCTACTGAACGGATGTGTGGCAGAACTTTACCCATCCATGGGGCTAACAGGGCTGCCCAGGTATGGCTGCCTCCGTCCCCACAGCCAGAAGAATGGCACAGATGGCTGAATCAGTGTTCCTGGATCTTACCCAGCTTTGCTCCTTGCTGAGCCAAGCTTGCCTGAGCCCTTTCTGGGCCTCAGTTTCCATGTCTGCACGGGGGGGGATAGGCAGAGGGCACATCATCTGCCAGGGTGTCCAGGGTCAAGTAGGAACCAAGGAGAGCATTCAGGTCAGGCTTCCTGTGACTTAGCCTCCCAGCAAAGGGTCTGTGAACTGGCAGACGGGGACCCACCACCTAACCCATAACTGCCTTGATGTCAGCTTGTTTCCTAAGGAATGACCAGGCACAGGACGCAACCTGTATTGTAGCCTTTAGAATCTAAAAGATGGGAAGCCAGGGAAAAGAGTCATCTGGCCCAGAGAAGGCTGGGAACCAGAATCTGAGCTGGGAATGAAGGAAAGTTCCCCTATACTCACTCCCCTCCCCTCCGCTAAGCAGGAAACTCTGTGCTGAGAACTTTCTATTTAAGGGGGCCTCTGGGGAGGTCTGGCCAGAAAGGAGCCATTTGAGGAAGGGTTTAAAATTAGCCGGGGTGAAATGGGTGGCCCCTGGGGAGAACTGAGGTAGAGGTTTCTGTGGGCGGCTCTGGCTTTGCATCTTTGACCCAAAGCATGTCCCCTCATCCCAGGGAGGAGGGAGTAGCGCTGGTCCAGGCCGATCCAGCAGGACCCCGGCTGGCTTGTACTCTTTCAGTCCATCGTCTGTGGTGGGCTGGGCGCCCAAGTCCTGGCACCAAAAAGCAAGCATCATCTCTACCAGCCTGGGTGAGTGGTTGGGAGGGAGACCTGGGTTTTAAGTCCCAGGTCTGCTGCCTTTTAAAAACAAGCTGCATGGCCTGAGCGAGGCACTTCTCTTTGGGGGTTTACATGTAAATGAAAGGCCTTCCGTCAAAGGGCAGAGGGGTGCAGAGGATGGCTGCCCTCTGGAGTCCAGGAACTCAGTTCAGCCCACTCTGGAGCCTGGGCTGTCCAGTTTCTCCCAGATGCTTCTGGGACAGGGCAGTGCTTGAGAGCTGCGTGTATAGGGACACAGCTGCCAAGGGCTGTGAGATGTACAGAACCTTTACCCCAGGCCCAGGAGCAGAAGTGTGTGTGGCGAGGAAAGGCATCGCCAGAGGGGGTGGAGGTGTCCTAACTGGCAAGGAATTCCCCTGGGTTTGCTTCTTGGCGAAAACTCACGTGAGAGAAGAAGCTGTCCTTACCTATTTTATCAGCCATGGGCTTGGAGTCATTCCTGTGTGGCTAGGGGTGGCGACACTTGTTACGGGCAGCTATGGGGGCTGGTTTCCTTTGCCACTCCTGGCTCTGTTGTTGACATGTGTGTTCATTGGAGGGGGGGAGGGAGAGGGGGAGGGAGTGTGTGTGTGTGTGTGTGTGTGTGTGTGTGTGTGTGTGTGTGTGTGTTGGGTGTAACTTTGCCTGACTGCCCTGGGTTCCTGATTCAAGCCATTGTCTCCAAGAAGGCTGTTGCCTCAGTTCCTTCAGCAGGCCATCACTAGAGCATGGAAGAAGTTCTTTGGTGCCTCTGGGGGGGAACGTGGCCCACTAAATGTTTTCAAGAATAGCCACGTGTTGGGTGGGCTGAGGCATGTGAACTTGTTCTTAAGTCGTCAGTGACAAGTTGAGAAGACTTTCGTTTGGCTTAGTGGTATGACATGCGCCTTGAAACAGGAGTCAAGGGAATTCCCTGGCAGTTCAGTGGTTAGGACTGTGCGCTTTCACTGTTGAGGGCAAGGGTTCCATCCCTGGTCGGGGAACTAAGATCCTCAAAGCCATGTAGCCAAAAAAAAAAAAAAAAAAAACAAAAACAGCAGGAGTCAAGTGTGTGGGGAAGCTCTGCTCTTTTGGATTTTTCGTTACTCAGAAAGCACAGTTTCAAGGTGTATTTCTAATGGATCTACACTATGGAAAACCCTCCTTCTCCCATTATAATTATTGGCTGATCTGGCTTTGCTAGTTGAGCATTGGAGGCCAGCAGCATTTAACCAGCAATGGTGAATTAGGGAAGTGTTCCTGCCAGCCCTCTCCTGGACCTCACCCACTGTTCGGGAGGTCAGGTTTGGCAGGAGTCACAGGATGGACACCTGGTGTCTACTAGACCTGGCTTCAGTGCCAACTTGTAACTTTGTTGAGGGCAAGGCTCATAACTTACACCATCCTCTGCCTCACTTGAAGTTGTCAAGATCCTACTCATTCTTCAAAACCCAGCACCATTGTTCCATCTCTGACTCCTTCCTCAAGTCCCTTATTCAGTAAACATTTAGTACCAGCACCATGCTAAGAGCTGGGCAGAGAAGCAAGAATATAATACATTGCCGGCCACTGAAGAGCCTACATCTAGCATGGGAAGCAGGAGGAGATGGATGTGAAAGTGCTGGGCCCTCTGATGAAATGGCTCCAAGGCACAGAGTTTACATCTTTGCCTCCCCGCTAGACCAGATGGAGCCTTTCTACCAGGAGTCCATGGGAATATTCTGAAATATGTATATGTTTCTACTTGTGCATTTTTTGGAGGTAAGACACCATAGCTTTCTTCAAGACTCAGAGGGGTCCTTCATCTATCTTGTTAAACAGGACTCTCTCCTTGACGCTGTCTGTGCAGAAGTGCTCAGCTAGTGCTTGATGTGACACCTGCAGGATGAACCCAGGGAAAGGAAAGGGTCCAGAAAGGTTTTTTTTTTTTTTTTTTTTTGCGGTATGCAGGCCTCTCACTGTTGTGGCCTCTCCCGTTGCGGAGCACAGGCTCCGGACGCGCAGGCTCAGCGGCCATGGCTCACGGGCCCAGCCGCTCTGTGGCATGTGGGATCCTCCCAGACCGGGGCACGAACCCGTGTCCCCTGCATCGGCAGGCGGACTCTCAGCCACTGCAGCACCAGGGAAGCCCCCAGAAAGGGTTTTGAAAAGTTAAATGCTGTGAAACTTTGGATGCTCATTTGCCTCAGCCTCCAAAGAAGGCTCAGGAAATCCTGAATTCTTCCTTCACCCCTGGAAGGATTCCAGTTCCTTCCTGAAGGAAGAGCCATCATCCTTGTTCTTCTGTCAGCCCGGCCCTGACCACTGTGGTCTCTTCCCCAGGTCCGGACACTGTTCGTCAGTGGGCTCCCTGTGGATATTAAACCCAGAGAACTCTACCTGCTCTTCAGGCCGTTCAAGGTGAGTCTGGACCCAGCCACCCATGGGCAGAGCCTAGGATGGAGGAGAAGCATCAGGAATGAATCGCAGACCGGGATTGGGCAGCAGGAAAACTAGAAACTGTGCTGGCAGCCCTGGTTCTCGGTCCCGGTTCTGCTAACTCATATGTTGCTTTCTGTCAATTGCTTATTAGCCTTTCTGAGCCTCCGATTTCTCATCTGTAAAGTGGAGACAGTAGAATCTCAGTAGACTTTGCCGTATAAGGAATCTTTGAGATTCAGCATAGCGTTTTCAATTTGCAGATAAGAAAACTTAAAAAGGTGAGGTCTGTGCTTCCAGATGACAGGCTACGGGAGCAAAGGGGAATTTCCGCATGAAATGATGAATGCTACCGCATGATGGCCATCCCATGTGCTAGGCTGTGTGATATGGGACACGAAGACTGAGGGCACTCAGCGGTGGTGGAGATCAGAGTGGGTCACCTTTGGGGGGAGAAGAGTGTGAGCTGGGGAAAGGCAGGGCTGGGGGGTGGCCAGGGTAGCACAACAGAAGCTTCCGACCTTCCTGTTAATGACCACCTCTCTCTGCAGGGGTATGAAGGGTCCCTGATCAAGCTCACATCGAGACAGGTAATTTCTCTCCAAGGTTTTTCTTCCTCCCAGCCCAGACCGACTGCTGAAATTGGAACTGAGCCTGTTCTCTTTTCCTCAGTCTTGAGGCATCTGGCAGCTGAGACCTGCCCCCTGCCACCCCTATCCTGTCCTAGGCTGACGAAAGAGTAGCCTCCACAGGTCCCCTCTTCTTACCAGTCAGCTCCTGGTCCTCACTCTCTGGCCCTTGAGAAGCCACAGTGGGACCCGGAGGCTGAGGACCATAGAGGTGGTGGCTGTGCTCTGGTTCCTGATGCCAGGGGTCCCAGGTCCAGAGCCTTCAGGAGCCATTTGGGGGCTGGACTGAGCCCAGGCAAAATGAAGTCGGAGAAGTTTTAAACCTGTTGTTCCTCCCACCCCGACCCCCCTTTTAAATAAATAAATAAATAAATTTATTTATTTATTGACTGCGTTGGGTCTTCGTTGCTGTGCACGGGCTTTCTCTAGTTGCGGCGAGCAGGGGCTACTCTTCGTTGCGGTGCACAGCCTTCTCATTGTGGTGGCTTCTCTTGTTGCAGAGTACGGGCTCTAGGTGCGCGGGCTTCAGTAGTTGTGGCACACGAGCTCAGTAGTTGTGGCTTGCGGGCTCTAGAGCACAGGCTCAGTAGTTGTGGTGCATGGGCTTAGTTGCTCCGTGGCATGTGGGATCTTCCTGGACCAGGGCTCGAACCCATGTCCCCTGCATTGGCAGGTGGATTCTTAACCACTGCACCACCAGGGAAGCCCGGGGCAACAAGTTTATGCGACTTCCCTGGTGGCTCAGTAGTTAAGAATCCTCTTGCCAATGCAGGGGACACGGGTTCGAGCCCTGGTCTGGGAAGATCCCACGTGCTGTGGAACAACTAAGCCTGTGGGCCCAAACTACTGAACCTGCGCTCTAGAGCCCGTGTGACACGACTACTGAAGCCCATGTGCCTAGAACCCATGCTCCACAACAAGAGAAGCCACCGCAATGAGAAGCCTGTGCACCGCAATGAAGAGTAGCCCCCGCTCGCCGCAACTAGAGAAAGACCGTGCGCAGCAACGAAGAACCAACGCAGCCAAAAATAAATAAATAAATAAAATAAATTTTTATATATATATAAAACCTGTTGCCCCTTGAGTGAACCTGAAGCCTTTCCGTGCCCTTGATACATTAGTGTCCCCTTTCGTGCTGGGGAAAACACTAGAACTTACACTTAATTACCTGCATATGTTAAAAAAAAAAAAGACTTTTACTGAAAGGGTGATGTTTAATGCAGTGGGATAAAGCTGTATTGGCATTGTTTCCCAGAATGTGGTACCTGGATGGGAGAGTTTTAGTGCCCCAAACCAAAAATACATAATTCTTGTCCATATATAATTATATAAATATATAATTCTTGGCTGTATCCTCCCTGTGTTCTAGCTGAACATAGGGGGGATATGGACAAGAATTATATATATTTTTGTTCTTTGTTGTTTTGTTTTGTATGCTTGAAGGGGAGATGGAGTGTTGGGAGAGATGCAAGGGTATTCTCTCTTTTTCCTACTAGCCTGTTGGTTTTGTGATCTTTGACAGCCGGGCAGGAGCAGAAGCGGCCAAGAATGCATTGAACGTGAGTAGACAGAGAACAGGCCTTTCTCTGACCCACAGACTTCTAGGCAATGGGTATTCCTGTTCCCGTCTTCTGCAAACCTTCCCCCACTCCACGCCCAAGGAAAGGGCCCACAGATGTACCTTCCCCAACATCCTGGGGCAGAGTCTTTGGCTGCACTGTCTGTGCCAAACGCCACTACTCGCAAGGCCCGAGCAGTGTGTCCGCTGTCTTGGCCCCCGTGTGGGCGAGTCTTTCAGGCTGGATCATTTCTGGGGCCCTTCCGTCCCCACTGCAGTGGACAGGCTGGGTCCTACAGTGTAACGCCTTTCCCTTCCTTTCCTTCTCACGTAGGGTATTCGCTTTGATCCTGAGAACCCTCAGACCCTGAGGCTAGAGTTTGCCAAAGCCAACACCAAGATGGCCAAGAACAAGCTAATGGCTACACCAAATCCCACCAACGCTCACCCTGCCCTAGGAGCACACTTCATCGCACGAGACCCCTGTGAGTGGCACTCAGAGTGGCCATCTGCTGCCCTTTACCTGGCAGAGCTGGGGGGCCCTCGTGGATGGAGTTGCGTGCAGAGGGCATCCCTGAGGGCATCAGTCCTGCCTGCCCGCCCCTTTTCCAGGAGCTTCTTGCGGCCACCATTACCCATCCCTGCGGGTCCCATGCTTCCTTCCTCCCCTGCAGCCTTTGCTGGACCTCAGGCTGAGCTCCTGAGCTGTTGGTGTCGCCCAGCTTCCCTGAAGCCTTCTCTGATCCCTCTTGGTTGAGATGAGCAGAGACCCATCTG
Organism: Aethalodelphis obliquidens; assembly: GCF_003676395.1. Classification (NCBI taxonomy): domain Eukaryota; kingdom Metazoa; phylum Chordata; class Mammalia; order Artiodactyla; family Delphinidae; genus Aethalodelphis; species Aethalodelphis obliquidens. The sequence goes on along the minus strand of NW_020837970.1, from coordinate 11,693,647 downwards.
AGGGCTTCTGGAAGCAGACAGGATGCTCACCAAGCCGGGCCAAGTTACCGTGGCTTCTTTCCCAGTCTCGGGATCCTTCAGGGGAGCCTGAGAAGGGAGCTTATGCTCAGTGATAGTGCTGGGTCCCCTTCTGTGTTTGGAATGGGGTGGCGCAAAGGGGGACCCGCGTTCTGACAAGGGGGGGCTGTTGTCTCCCGTCGCAGATGACCTGATGGGGGCCGCTCTGATCCCCACATCCCCAGAGGCCTGGGCCCCCTACCCTCTGTACACCACAGAGCTGACCCCAGCCATCTCACATGCTGCGTTTACCTACCCAGCCGCCACTGCTGCTGCCGCTGCCGCCCTACATGCTCAGGTAAGCCTGTCGGGGGGAGAAGTAGGAAAGGGGAGAACAAAGGCTCTGAGTTGGCCGGGCTTCATTCCTACCCGGCCACGGGCCACCCAGGTCCCCAGAGCTGCTGCAGAACTGCTGTCTTGTAACAACAGTACCTTTGGGGTTTGGGGTCCCACAGAGGGGAAGGAGAGGAAACGCTGTGAGGCCGCCTCGAGGATACACTGCAAAGGCGAAGTGTGAGAGACCCACCGTGGGTCCACTGCCCCTGGACACGCGCGGGCAGGCTGTGCCGATTCTGCCTGTGGTGACAGACCTGAGTGTGGTCGCCGGAGGCAGCCCGCCTGCCTCTGCTTCCTCCTGTCTTTGTGAACTTCAGAAAGCTCTGAAAGATTTCTGTGTCTGGGTTGTTCTTTTTCACTCATCTGGAAAGATAAGAATAGTAGTATCTGCCTCAGGTTGTTGTGAGAATTAAATGTTAAGCCATGTGAGGGGCTAGAATTGTACCTGGAACATCCGGGGTGCCCAGTGAGTGTTTGCTCTTTTGTTCAAGGAACGTGGGCACCCTGCATTGTGACCTGGGCTGGGGCGGGAAAGATGCAGCCCACGCCTCTAGGCGAGAGGTGGAGAGGGCACGGCTGGGCTGGGAGGGCTCTGTGCTTGCCGAATGCCGCGCCAGGTGCCCGAGAGGGGCACGAGCACCTCGCAGGTTACAGCCAGGCCTCTGCGCGGCAGTGACAGGGCACCGCCAGGCAGCGTGGGAGGGCTGTGGTGAGCGGCGAGCCCACCTGGGCCTCTCGTCAGTGAAGTGACCAAGAGCTGAGGCTCATGAAGAGTGACCTGGCTGCTGAGAGGGAGAGAACAGGGGTCTCCTGGCTGGGACAGTAGAAGGGGACGAGGAGTTAAAGGGTGTGAGAAGCCAGGAGGGAGAGTTCCCAGAAACTAGAAGCTGAGGCAGGAGGAGTGGGCAGCTCTGCCAGTGGGAGGGTCAAGTGCGTGTCCATCCCTCTGAAGGGCTTAGTGACCTGGGTTCGCCCAGTTCCAAGGTGGAAGGTTCAGATTCCCTGACTGCCACCCTCGCAAGGCGTTCCCCCGGCCGCGGCAACTTGGATTGTACCGAGGGTAGACGCGTGGTTCCGCTTGGCGCTCACCCCGGCGGCACACCACAGATGGCTGGAAAATTGATCGGCGTAGGGAGGTGGCGGGGCTCTTCCTCTCTGGGGCGACGTTTGGGGGACTTACCGCAGACCAGTTCTGTGGTGAGTGAAGGCGGTCCTCTGTGACCCGGCGGAGTGTGGAAGGCAGCTGGTGCGGGGGCGAGTTTAACTGCAGGGGCCCTGTGAGTCCTCTGATCCCAGCTGTGCCACCAGTTAGCGACCTGATCTTCAGCAAGTGACTTCACCTCTGGGCCTCCGTCTTGTCCCCATCTGTAAAACGAGAGGGCAGGACCAGATCGGATGGAGAGGTTCTACCCCGTCTGCTCTGAGATGCTAGGCCGTGACAATGTGAGGCAGAGGTTGGGAGCCAGGGACAGTCAGGATGTCAGATTATTCAGGAGCGATATCTCTGCCCTTTTTGGGGTGGCCCCCTCCAGCCGGCTGGGAGTGGTGCGCCGCTGCGGGTCCCTAAGCTTCGTACACAGGACGGTGTGCCCTCCTCTTGTCTTCCTTTCCAGCTTCCTCCCTCCTTCCCCATGCCCTGTGGCCATCCAACTCCAGTCCAGCTACCTTGGTCCAAGTCCTGGCTCTCTCTTTCAACACTGTGTGACCTTGGGCAAGTTTCTTGACCTCTCTGTGTCTCGATTTCTTTGTGGTATGATGATAGTCGTAGCTACTTTAGAGGGTGGTTGGTAGCCTATTAGCATAGAGGGAGCACTGCATGCTTATTATTTCATGTCATTATTGTCTAGTTCCCTCCAGGCCTCGCTGTGCCTGAGTTCCTGTCTTCTGGTCTCCCTGGGAAGGGGATGAGGGCCCCCTCAAAGGATAGTGGCTTTTTTCGGGAGGCCGCCTGATGACAAGCGATCGGATCAGGTGGTGACTGGTTCTGTCCCGCTACTCGAGTTCTCTGGATAGTTGTTTCCTCGACAGTAAAACACACTGTTAGGACCAAATGTAGTAATAGGCATGAAAGCATTTTCGAAGTAGTATCACTTGCTCTATTCCTTCCAAGAGCCCCCTCCCTGCCCCCGATAGTACTGCCCCAGAGGTGGAGGCTGAAAATGCCTAAATGAGGGAGGTGGACCCTGGTGGTCCTCAGGAGGTTATTCTGAACCCAGAGGACCCGTAGCCGCGTTTTTCTGTGCCTGGGGGTAAGGAGGTGACTTGGAGAGAAAGGCAGCAGCTGATAGACAAAAGGGGATGCAGACCGGTCCTTCCTTTCTGTACCCCACCATATGCATCCTGACCTCACGCCCTCTGCCAGTAGCTCGGCCTGAGCGAGGCATCCTCATGTGGCTGCAGGGACGAGACCTGCAGGAAGAAAGGGGCTTGGAGATGGTTCAGTCCTGCTCTATCTCGGCACAAGGCTGTGTTGCTGGACCTTCTGATCCTTTTGATAGAATCTTCTCCTTTCAGAGGGTATGGGTGGCAGGGGCACACTGGGGTCTGGTACATGAAGATGGTGACCTAAAAGCAGGGATTCTGCATGTCCCCTTGCACCCCAGGGTCCTCCCAGTTTGGACTGCTTTTTCCATTTCGACCTGAGGGTACGGGGGTCTTTCACTGCAGCCCTTTGCCCCCCTTACACTGGCTCAGCCACTTACCGATGACCTTAAAGTTACAGGAATTCCCCTGCCTCTGTTTTCTTGTCTGTTTAATGGAAATGCTAATAGCATCAACTTTATAGGGCTTTTCTGAGGAGTAAATGAACTTCGTATATGAAAACTGCTTAGACCAGCATCTGGCACATGCCAGGTGCTTCACGAACATTAGCTATTAGAGGTCTGCGTTCATGGGAAGAAAAAGACGGGGTTTTTTTCTCTTTTTTGCCTTTGCTTGTCATCCTGTTCCCCCAAATATCACTACGTTTAGTCCTTAGACTTGGTAGGTAGTTGGACACAGGTGTATAAGTAAATCCATGGGTATGAACCTTTTACAAAAATTACACATTTAATCTTTTTAAAACTTAAATATTAGGACATGCTTCTATGTAAGTAAGTATAGGTCTGCATTCTGGGTGCCTGGCTAGCCTACCAGTGTATAAGTGTGTCTGCCTCCCTGTAGATGGCAGTGAGGTTGTTTACACACTTTTCTTTTGCTCTGTTAGGCTGTGCTGCCATGGATGCCCTTGTTCACACCTCTCTGGGCACCTGTCCTGCCTGCTTTCCTTATCATAAATTCCTAGAGCTATTGCAAGGTCAGAGTGTAGACTTGCCGGTCTGAGTTAATTGTATTGTTTTGACTTTGTGATGAGTGAGGCTCCCTTACTTGTTGGCTGTTTCTATTTCTTCTTGTGTGGATTCATCCCTTTGCCCACTTTTTGGTGTATCTTCTCCGTTAGTCGGTCTGAGGGTCTGAGAGAGGACCGTGTGCCCCCCACTCCTTTGGGTGCTGCCCCTCTTGGAGCTGTAGCCATTCTAGATGCCCATGGGCTGTCCCTGTGGGGTGGCCTCTTAGGACCTCCAACCCCGCCCTGTGAACGAGTGGAGGCCCTGACAGGGGACTGGCCACTTGCTCCCTGCTGTGCTGGCCGTGACCCCTGGGCCTGGGGTCTTGTTCTGAGCTGGGGCAGGAAGAGACCGTGCTTCTTTAGAGAACCTGGACCACTGGCCTATCCCAGGCATCTGAGGAGAGTGGAAATGCAGCCCTCCAAGTACGTTCTGTCTAGTTGGGTTGCACGACCATCCCGAGCTCAGAAATTAGGGCTTTCCTCTGCTTCCTCCCCAAGAAGGTGGTGGCTCATCTCAGGCTGGAGGGAAAGCTGCTGCTCTGGAGTCCAAGCTGCAGCACCTAGTGGAGAGGGTGGGGCTGGATGGAGCAGGCTTGTTGTGGGGGCCCCTAAGCAGCCGGTGGTGGAGGAGGGCAGGTCGGAGGCCTCCAGGGTCCCTCCCACTCTCGTCCGACGCTCTCCCCTTGTCCAGCCCTGCAGGGCACCCAGCCTGTCAGGCGCTTCCTTGCCGTGGGGCCGCTCCAGCTGGAGGCTGGGTGAAGTGCGGTGGTCAGGGTCCACTAAGGCTTCCCGGAGCTGGACCGGCCGCAGCCTTGTCCGGTGGCAGCGGTGCTGGTTTCCTCATTGTCCCTCTCTTAGGGAATGAGCTCTGGTGTCCAGCCGGGCTTGCAGCTGAGAGGGCAGCCCACGGCTCAGCGAAGGGGAGGAGAGGCTTCCTCCCACTCAGCTGTCAGCTAGGAAGGGAGGGAACTGTTTCCAGATGTTCAGAAGACACGAGAGAAAATAAGATGGCCTCTGAGGCTGGATGGCTCAAAGAGGCTCTTGACCCTTTCTGTGTGGTGTGGGGCTTAATCAAGGTGGTCCTGGCAGCCAGGGGTCAACTGTGTGCCGATGACAGCAGTGCCACATCCTTGGAGCCCAGGGGCCATCCCGACATTGGTCAGGTGGCCTAGGCCCTGGTCCTGCCATGTGCCAAGTGTCCTGGCATCTCAGAGGAACCAGCTGCCGACTTCCTGCTGAACACGGGGTGGTCAGAGTCCTGTGCTGTACAAGACAGCACCTAGAATTTGGAGGGGGCACAGGAGCAAGTTCTCAGGAAGCTTTCATCAGCCACCAGATAGCCTGGCGTTGCTCGATATCTTCCCTACTTACAGAGGCAGGGATTCCTGGCAGCCAAGTGGGTAACTGGGTCTGACTGCTTGTGCTTCAAGAGTTTTGTCTGTATGCCCAGCTGCTACTTGGTTTCCTCATCGGCTCTCCTGTGCCATCCCTTTCTTTCCTAAGAGAACCCCGGCTCCCATCTCTGAGTTCTCTTCCCACCCCCTCACTCGGGGCCCTGTGATGCCCTGCCGCCACCCCTCCCAGGTGGCCACGGGTCAGGCTCGGGCGGACGTGCTGTCTGTAACTGGGGCAGGCGGCCTCCCTGCAATCTTGGCTTGGCACCCAGCACGGCTCACCGTCCAGACTGGCCCATGGGGAATGGGGTGCATGTCATTTCCTGGCCTGTTTCTGGGAATCATGCTTTGGGGCCATTGCTCTGTGGGGCCTTCTAGCAAGTACCAGGGTTGAGGTAGCTGCCAGGCTCCCACTAGAGGGCTCAGCTGGTAGGTTACAAATCTCTAAAATTAGGAGGCTTTTGTAATGAAGGGAACGGGGGTGGGGGTGGTGCAGAAGCTGAAACGGGGCAGCGGCGGAGGCGGGGAGCATCAGCTGGGTCTTATCTGTGACTTCCTGGGATCCTGCGAGGACAGGACCAACTTCTGGGAGTCCTGCCTCTTGGAGACCACACTGACTTTGGTTTCTAATGTGTTTTTACATTCTGTCTTATCTGATCCTCGTGGATACCCTGTGACTTTTAATCATCTCTATCCTGTAGCTGTTGAGGACACTGAGACTCAAAAGAAGTTGAGCAAAAATGTGTTAGGTGCATTCTCCTGATGTTAGGAATTCCGCACTCTCCCGGTTAAGGGGGCAGGGCAGACTGTTGGGCCAGTGCCCCCGGCTGCCAGCACTCCACCCGGTACAGTCGGGCTCAGTGGAGCGTGAACGCCTTCGTAACCCTTCTCTCATTTGAACCTCTGTCCTGCAGAGGAGGCAGGTCAGGTGGCGCTCTCCCATTTTCAGGATGAAGAAACTGACGCCCAGAGGTGAGTAACTGGCCCGACCTCCGCCGTCAGTGACAGAACCAGGACTCCGACAGGGGCACTGAAGGCCGTGTTTCCCAGGCTCCCCCGTCAAGCGAAGGGACTGCACAGCTAGCTCCTGACGTTGGCTTCTCTTGCAGGTGCGCTGGTACCCTTCCTCTGATACCACCCAGCAAGGATGGAAATATCGTCAGTTCTGTTAGTTCTTCAGTAAGTGCTGGCTCAGAGGCCTGGGACGGAAAGTGTCCTAGAGCCTGGCTCCCTGCAGGGCCTTGGTTCCTCTGCCTGAGTCCAGGAGCTCGCTGGTGCTACCCCAACCTGAGCTTGCGCCTGGGGCACTCTGGCTGGTTTTCCCCTCTCCTCCCACCCTGCCCCCCACCCCACATCTTGCAGCCTCCTCGCAAGGGGAGGGCCTGGGTTCAGCTCCAGTCCCATGCATCTGCTCATGGCCACCTCTTTCCCCTCCCTCCAGGTCTGGTCACCACAGCTCGAAGCCCCCGCCCGCCTCACTGGGGAGGGAGCCACCCTGAGCTTCCACTGCCCCCAGGTGGTCCGTGCAGAGCTGCTGCTTCCCTCCAAAGACTGTGAATTTTAAGCCTGACTCAGTGGACTCTTGTTTCCTTTCTCTCCTTTTCCTCAGCCCTGTCCTGCCCCAAAGCCCCTCTCCAAGGCCTCACGGCAGGATTCAGGGGCCTTCTCACTGGGACACCCAGACCCAGCTCGGAGGTCTCACTGGGACTGAGCAAGGCCTGACCTCCAGTCCAAATTTGCTTCTGTAGCCCCACCTCAAAGAAATGAGGCGTTTAATTTTGCATGTTTTCCTGGCATGAATTAAGACACTTAAACTTGTATATATGTGAGTGTACAGTTTGTTCTCACATTGTGTCACCATAGCAACAAGTCCTGACCACTAATGGTTCATCATTCCCGGTCCCTCTCCCCACACCCCCCTCCCCTGCACCCACCCTGCTTCAGTGAGGACCAAGCCCTGCAGCCAGTTCCGCCCTGCGGCTGGCAGCCTCCACCACCCCACACACTTCCAGGCTGAACAGGAAGGACCACCCAGCCAAGGTAGAGCGTTTTCTTGGTCATTTCAAATTGGGGTCCTCTGCTTCCTCCCCCTTAGATGAGCCAACAGCCATTAAGAAAACCCTTTCTCTGCCCAGTTTTTCGCTTACCTCTCCGTGGCGCACCCCACCCCTGCCATGGTTCCTCATGCTTTCCAAACTTCAAAACCAACCAAAAAGTGAAAGTATTTTTGTACCCTGTGTAACAAAATATTTATGCAACATGAAAGATTTTTCGTGTGTGTGTGCAATTAATTATTGAAGAGACCTTGTCCGCCCTGTCAGATAAGTTTAACATTTTAGTTTGAGGCATGAAGAAGAAAAGGGTTTCCATTCTCCAGCAGTGAGCCTTAGCGTCAGCCGTTAGTTTAAGAAAAATGAAGGAAAAATTGTGCAATTTTTTGTTTCGTGTGCACATCAGTGCATTGCCTTTGGCCGCAGCTGTGGCTGTCTTGCCGTTTTCAGACTTGGGAGACGAGGAGGCTGTTGTAATTGCTGATCCTGTGAGAATGTGAAACTGGATAATATATGAAATGCAAAATAAAAAATCATCCAAAGTAACTGCTCTCCGACCTTTGCTTCCTTGGGTTGTAGGTTGCCGTCGGGAGGGCACAGCTAGAGGACAGGTGTTGGGAGTTAAAGGGGGAAGGAGGCGAAGTGGGCCCGGGCCTCAGAGCTCACGTGGCCTCTCCCTCCTGCCCTCTTTTGTGTGACTTGAGGCTGGAGAGGAAGTGACCTGCCAAGGGCCGAGCAGCGGGGCCGCCTGGGTTTAACTCATTCTTTGTTTTCTGTTCTGAAGATGGGGGCGGAGATTCCCTGCACCCAGAGTAAGCACCTAAATGGGACCTTGGTTTTCTCTGGATGGTGTCATCTGGCTGCCCCAACCCTGTGGCCTGTGGCCTTTTCAGGCCCTTGAGTAGAGAAGGACTGTGATTTGGGAGGTTGGGTTCCTGCCTGTAGTATCCTCGGTGTGTGTCATGTGAGGCTGTGCTAGAGGGAAGCAGAGGACCCAGCAGTTTGGCCTGGAAAGGGTTAAGACCACCCACCCTGTAGGCTCCCAGCTGCAGCTCTGATTCCTGAGATGGGTTTTGCTGGGAGCCAGCGCAAATGAGTACAAAGGTCAGGGAAACGGTATGCTGCTAAGACCCCCCGGGCTGCCCTGGACCCAGTCAGGATGCCAGCAGCTGACCCTGACTCTTCCCTTTTGTGATTTGGGGCCTCAGTTTCCTCATCTGTGAAATGGTGGTTTGAAGTTCTTTCCAGCTCCTTCTGGAGGGTTGGAGCACTGACCTGATGGCTTTGCTATTTGTCTTTAGCGTCTATGCCCCCACCCGCAGCCCCCATGCCCTTCCAAGCCTGACTCAAAGCCAGCCTAGAAAGGGAGGCCTGAGAGGCCCTAGAGCCTCCCTCCTGCCGGCTTTCCTCTCAGCCTTGCTCTGAGCAAAGCTGAAGTGGCAGTGGCTAGCCCTGGTCACTTCCTCGCCTGCACCTTGGGGACCCTGGTGTCCCTCTCCACTCCCTGCCTCACTCCCCCAGCCCCCCACCCCCCGAATCCCAGGCCTGCACTGGGCAGCTTGTATCTAAGGTGTTCTGTTGATGACTGTGTTGGCTGTAAAAGGCTCATGGGTGACATTTGCAGCCCCAGCTGGTACCTGCATGTGAAGAGAGAACTGTGCTTTGAGGGCGGAGGAGCCTGGCCAGGCGCCGGCCCTGGAGGTAACTGGGTGGCAGGTGGGTGGGTTATCTGGGATCCAGGGGGAGGCTCTGGGAGGAGGGGGCTTGATGCTTTTCCTGCCTTGAACCCCTCGCCTCACTGCAGTATTTGGACCAGCTAAGCACTTGCCAAGCAAGCGAGGCCTTCCCAGCCTGCCGCCCCTCCTAGCGCTGGGGGGAAGCGGCCCTGAGACCCACCGCCCCACCCAGGGCCAAGCCGACGCCTGACCTACTTCAGCTGTGGCAGGAACCGCTGGGTCTTCCCGAGGTGGTGAATTATTTAGCTGGGGCACCTGGGCCTTTCTGAGAGGGGCTAAGAACGCTGCTCCATAATTCAAAGGCCCCCGCTCCTCCGGCTTCCCTGGGGGGCCTCCTTCACGCTTTACCGAGCAGAGCCCGCATCCGAGAGCAGGAGCTGGGAAGGGGAGGGAGGCCCCGAAGCCATCCCAGAGGGGGCTCTCCAGCTGGATGGGGGGCCTTTTTCAGGGTGAGGCCTTTGCAGAGAGGCCTTAGTGGACAGTCATGGTTGGACTGAGTGTGGAGGTGACAAGCTTGGAGTAGTTAAAGGGCTTCCTGGCAAGGACACAGTAAGCTGGGGTCAGAAGCTGCCAGGTCCTGACTCCCCATTCAGAAAGCACCTTATTCCTTTCCAGGTGTTTAATCCTGATATAATTATGGGTGAAAGGCTTCTTTCCTTTCTGAAAGGATTTTAGGCCTTGAAATAACCAGGGTTCTTTTGCTCAGGGGTCCCTTCCTAGTAGCACTGAAATCTCCTCCAGGTCAGAGGAGGCCGTCTTCATCAGTGCCTCCCACCCTGCTTCACACATAGATGAGGCTGGTGGTAAGCGGATGATTGTTGAGGCCCTGGGGAGCCCGGGCTGCACCCTGCACCTTGGCCTGCAGCCAGCTCTGTACTTCCTAGAACAGAGATGATGCTTGTCACCCCAGACTGGGCCATTCTTGGGCACTGCTGCCTGGCCAGCATTTTTAGGAATGTGACTTAGCTTGGAGCCTTCCCAGGTGAGCATTTTCCCAAGCCCTGACACTGAGCTTCCGTGGGACTCAGTGCCGGTAAATGCCCAGGCTCCGAGGGGCCCAGAGGTCTCAGAAGGGATCAGACTCTCGCCCCTCACCCTTTGCACTCTGTCCTGCCTGTCATGCCCTGCATCGCCTCATTTGCTGAGGTCTGGAATGAAGCCTTTCTGATCTCCAGGAGCTCTCTGACAGAATACAGATATCCCTGAGAAACAGGGCAAAGCCCCTCAGGATAGGATTAGGGAAGGTGCCAGAAGGGGACCCTGGAAAGGAGAAGTACCAGTGGAGTGAGAAAGACTTTCTTGCGAAGTATCAGGAGGAGAGAGCAAAAACCTCTCCACCCAGTTGCAGCCTCCCCTGCCTCTGTCCATCCATCAGGGCCTGCACCGGGCGGGCCGTCTCCGGGAGAGCAGGCCCTGGTCCCTGATGTGCTCCCTCGGGAACAGAGGTGGGGCTGTAGGAGCTGAGAGCCCACCCTTGTGAGGAGAGAGGTTGGGCACTGCCCCAGCAGTGTTCCTGGGCCGACAGGAAAGGGGCCTGAGCTCCTGTTCTCCCCGGACCTCCTTGCTCGTCACCCAGCTCACCCACACGCTCTGGTCAGTGTGGGCGGCATGCATGGGCTCCCTCGCCCTTTGGCTTCTGGTTGGGCTGGGTGAGTGGGAGTGCCAGCAGTGGTCTGAAGGGAGGTCGGTGAGTGAGGTCAGGTGCCCCGGGGCATTGTCTTCATGACCTTAGAGCAAACCATCAGAAGGGCTTCTGGGCATCGGCATCAGAATGTCATCCTGGAGGCTCTAGTCCAGTCTCCTCTCCCGTTTTACAGATGAGGAGGGTGAAGCGCTTTGCTCTAAGGTCATGAAGACAGTGGCCGAGGTGTGCTCCACGTATGTCTTCTGACTCCCAGTCCATCGCCTTCCACCGCCCCACACGGCCGTTCCAGAACCACACACACCCACTCCAGCACAGGGGCAGAGAGGCAGCAGATGCAGGATGGCTGCAGGCTTGGAGGCCTCTTCCTGCAGTTCCAGAACCAGGACTAGAACTCGGGTCTCCTCCCTGCCACACTCTGGCCTGATCTGTTCCGGGCATCTGGGTGCCGCTCCCTGATTAAGGGACAAAGAGAAGCCCTCAGTGACTAATCTAGCTTCAGCCCAGCCCTGTGCAGTCTCTCTGGCCTTTTAACCTGGGGGTAGAGTCATTGGGCCTGCAGGACCCATCTGGGCATGCAGGAGCCAAGACTGTGTATCGCCATTTCTGCCCATGGTAGAGAAAATGCAACTCAATTTAGTAGGCGGAGTCTAAGAGATAAAGAATGACTACATAGTTCCATGAAAGCCCATCTTTCCCCCTCTCAAGGTATATCTATTTCTTTGCAAATCTGTGCCCTTTTCTCACAGGGCTATTGTGAGGTTTAATGAAAACGCAGGAATGTGCCTCATGCAGGGGGGATACTCAATAAATATTTGCTGTAGATATCTTGAGAAGAGCACAGTTTCCTCTTTCATCCTTAACGAGAATGAAATTGAGTTGATTCTAATTTATACTCTCCTCGGTTATTTTTCTAGTGGTGCATTAGTCCTCGAAAGGTGTTTAACCCTTCCCCTACTGGGAGAAGAGGTGGAGGAAGGAGAGCGCAGGGGCCCAGGAATTACGGAGACCGTCTACAAGCGCCCAGAGCTAGCTGTTGGCACTTAGGCACCTTTGGATCTAACTCTAGCTTTTTGATCAAACTATTTAGGACTTCAGAGTTCTTGACAATAGTAGCAGTAGGAACAGTAGTAATAGTAAATACATTCATATACTGCTGTGTAGTTTACAAAACATGTTCTCATATGCCATCTCTGATCCTCAAAAGCCCTATGAGATAAGCAAGAAAGGCACTATTACCTATTTTTTGCAGTTATGGAAACCGAAGTTAAGAAGGTCCCACAGCAAGCACGAGGCTTAAGACCCTGGTTTTCTGGTATTGCCATCCAGAGTTAATTCTCTGGACTCTGGGCCACAGGGTCCCATGAAGGCCAGGGCTCTGGGGGGGACTCTGGGAAGGCCTCATGGGGAACAGAAAAGCCCCACTTGGGCAGGTAGAAGGGCCAGCAGTTACCCAAACCTCTCTAGTAACCTGGCTAAGAAATAGACTAACAAGCAAAAAACAAAGGCTACAACCATTAAAGTATGTGGGAGGGAAAAAGTCACCTGGACAAGGGTGACCAGAGCTCAAAAATTTACAGTGGACTTGTTTCCTAATTTGGCCGGAGCAGGATTATACAGGTAGTTGCCAATATTTGATTATCTCATTAGGGTCCATGAGCGACTGTGCTGCCTGAATGAGTAATTGTTAAGTACTCATGATGAATTGCTTGAGTTTGTTGGTTTCAATACTGTACCATCATGGGGATGAGGGGACCGAAGTCCACAGGCTTGGCCACGAGTCCTCTCGTCTCTGATCCTCACAGTTGCCCTGGGACGTGGCCTGGGGAATGGCCATCTCCATTTCGAGGACAGGAAGTTCAAGTGTGGAGAGGTGTTAAAGTCACGTTTGGCCGTAAGGACTGAGCTCTGGGTTCTTGTCACCCCTGGGGGAGCAGCACACCAACTACCCCTTCATTCTCTCTTCAGCCATTCATTCTTTCTTTTGGCAAACACTTGCTGAGCGTCTGCTCTCTGGAGCTCGTGTTTGGTGCTGAGGTGGAAGATGAGGTGTAGGCACTGTTCTCAGAGCCCAGCCTGGGGTCTGAGGGTCTGAGCTGTGGAGGTACTTAAATGGGTACTTAACTGGGCAGGGGAAGATTTAGGAGTCAGTGGTTGCAGATGGCTGTTGCCCTTTTTCTCCCGGATGCTGTCCTATTGCCTTCCCCTGCGTGAGTCCAGACCCTACTGTGGGCCTGGCTTGTTGTGGTTCTGTGCTTGGCTTCTCAGAACAGCTATGTGGGCGGCTTAAGAGGTGAGCGGGAGATGCCCCATTTCTCACCCCCAGGGCTCTCCTCAGCTTCCAGAGCAGGACATTCAGATGCAGGCCCCTGGAGAAGACAGGCTCTCACAATAGAGGCTTCTCAGCTGTGCCTGCTTCTTCAGACCCAGGTTCTGATTCCTGGAACCAACAAGAGTGTGTCCTGGAAACTAGCTCAGAAGAGATGTAGGGAGAAGCACTATAGAAGGGGAACAAGGAGCAACAGCCCCCAGAGCAATGATCTCCACTAGGATTTTCCCCGAAGACCATACTCCCAAATATTTCTTTGCTTATACTTTCCATGGACATATATATATTTAAATCTCTCTTGTCTACAGCCGCCGGATGAATTGTGCCAAAACACACTTTCACGGTTTCAAAGAGCTTTCTTTCATGGTTCTCTAGAGCCTATGGGCTGATGGCCAGAGTCAGGCATTCAGGACCCACCCCAGTCTGGCTTTGGGCCCCTTCTTCCCTGTGCATTCAAGTCAGGACATGTGCTGACCACTGCACAGGCTCTGAGATACATGGAGAGGTTTTTCCCTATGAAATTGAGCACTGCATGCATTCTCAAGCGGGGGGCCTCGTTGTGACCTCACCCCAGGTCTAGACATTCTCTATGACCCCAGCAAGTCCCTTTTTCTCTCTTTGGCCCCTCGCTGGTCCTGCCTTCCCTGCAGCCTCCATTGCTCCTTTGTCCTGTGTCCTCCTGTTTTTACATCTCAGGCTTCTCATCTTGGCCCAGTGGTACGCCAGGTGAGGCTTCTGCTCACTGAAGACAACCCTATACAGTTGGCCCCTGATGGGGCCTCTCTCTTCCCAGGTGCTATGTGGGTGGAGTGAGGCTCTGGCGCCCTCTTGTGGTCAAAAATGCTCACAAGCATCGCACAGGTATTTTCCTCTTTTGGTCTTCCAAGGGGAACTGCCCGGCAGGGCTCTCTAGGGTCCATTTGCTCTGGGCTGTCTGGGAGCCTCTGTTCTGACCAGTGCTCTCAGAGGCAGAGTCAGCAGTCAGTCACAGACATGTATAGAGCACCTACTCCATTCGTACCTAGTTTATATTCTAGATAGCCAGTCCCTGCACTGGCACTGGGGATAGAAAGTGAGTCTGAGGTCCGAAGAAATTGGATTCACCCCCCACTTAGTTCACGGATGGAGAAACCTCAGCACTCAGAAGCAAAGAGATGTGCCCAAGTTCATTCATTTATGCAGACCTGACATAAAACTCAGGTGTCCTGACTCAGTTTCATAGACGATACAGTCAGTTACCTGCATCCCTTTCCATCTCACTGATTAAAATCCCAATATGTCCATAGTCATAAGCCAGGAATGGCACAGAGTTTAATAACCACAGTTGATATTTTCAGAGCTTATATATCTGAGACACTTTTTACCCACTGGAATGGCAGGGCTAGACCTCCCTGGGAGTTCTGATTTAGATGGTTTCCTTTCAGTGCACTCTTCCCAGATGTTGCTCTATCAGCACTGCCAGGCGTTGATCTCATCTGTGTGGACCTTGCTGGTCCTTGCCCAGATGGGGTGTTTCTGTAGGGCCTAGGTCATGCAGCCCTCACTCACCAGCATAGTCTAGGGCACCTGGTGGTACCTAACACAAGCCTGCTAACTGGCTCCTTCACTTTTGGGACACATAGCAGGCAAGTCTCTTCTCTCTGGACATGTGTCCTCATGGGAATGCAGCCTCAACAAAGGTTCCCACCCTGTGAAAGCAGTCAGAGCTCTCTGAAGGTGCTGTGTGCTGCCATATATAACAGGTGATGGCTTTCTTGTCTCCAAAGGTCTTTAGGCATATGTTTGCTGGTGGGGATGTTCCGGAGGTGAGTCAAGCACTGGATGGCTGGTTGGCCCATGTCCTGATATTTTTTGACTTTGTTCTCCATCGTGACGTGCCCACCTTAGGAGCTTCCAGCAGGGGGTGATGGGACTGAGGGAGGCAGCCTGGATGACTGGGTGGCCGGAGAGCTCACTCCCCACTGAAAGGGGCCGGAGCTTCTCCTCAGCTCCAGTCAGCTTCTGGTCAGCAGGATGGGTACCCCATGTGGCTTGATGTTTTGATTTTTCAAGAGAAACTGGATATTAAGACTTTAATGTGAAAATTCATGATTCTGGATGTTGGCAGCTAACCAAAATTTAAAACTGTTGCATAGGCTAAACCATGGTCCATTTGCTGTCGGGTTGCAAGTCAAAGACCTTCTATTCAATTGTTTTCACTTTGCGAAGTGAGTCTAGGGACAAAAACTGCCCCCAGGTTCGCGGTTACCCATGTGTTTGGCCCCCTCCTCTCCCTCCCTTTTTCTCTTCTTTTACTACAGAAGCAACTTTGGGCATCTTTCCCTGTACAACATCAATCCGGAATCTCCCTGTGGGGAACTAGAATTCAGCTTTGTTGTGACACTGTATCGGCAGTGCCTCCAGAGGCCACCAGGGGGCAGGGACAGGGTGCAGAAAATGATTTGTTTTGGCGGGCGAGTGAGGATTGTGATCACGTTCTGCCAAGGTTGCAGGTCTGTCTTGAATCCAGGTTTGGGTGTTCAGGAAGGCATCTGGGGTCGTTCCCTGGGGATGCAGGGTAGCTCGCCATTCCCTGCCTCACCTCCCAGTGGGTGCTATAGCCCCACCTGTGTATCATTGGAGAAATGTTCTACCTGGGCTTCCTGCCCTCAGCACCCTGCCCAAGCTGCTTCCTGCCTCACCTCCCAGTGGGTACTATGGCCTCACCTGTGTATCATTGGAGAAATGTTCTACCTGCACCTCCTGCCCTTAGCTCTCTGCCCAAGCTGCTTCCCATGTACCACAATCCCCCCAACAATCGCTGGTGTCAGATTGATGTGCCTAAACCCACTTTGCACAGGCTTTCTCAAGAGCCCTCAATGGCTCATCATCATATACAGCTTTCAGATGTGCTGTGTCAAGATGCGGATCCTTGTTAAGTAAAGGAGAGTGGAAGGAGCTTTCCTGTCATCTTAATTGTAATCATAAGGGCAAGCCTTGGAATTCCAGTTTCACAGATAAGGAGATTGAAGCACAGAGAGAAAGTGACCAATTCAGCCATCAAGCAGAACTCATATTTTCTGACCATCCTTGCTAGGTAGTAAAAGGGATATAAAAACTTGAAGATACGGTCCCCATCTTCAAAGAGACTACAGCTTGTTAGGAAAACACGATACACATGTACAAAAGGTAACTCATTCTCAGAAGCTTCCAAATGGATAGTAGAGGCGATAATAACAGCAAGAGCTCAGAGAGAGGTCCTTGCACCTAAAAGGTGGGAAGACTTTGCAAAGGCAGCAGTGATCTTCACGCTTGGGCATGTGTACGCCTAGAGACAAAAAAAGGCTTTTCTAAGGGTAGGTGGCGGGATTGTGTTGAAGGGAATCCATTTCCAGAAACACATCATCAAGAAGTACTGTTCCACACCTGAGAATGCCCCGCCCCGTTTCCTTTTCCCGATGTCTTGCCTCCCACTTCACAGAAGAAAGGTGTGATCGTTGTGCTGTTCACCCACTTTCCCTGTTTCCCTCCTTCCAGGTCCTTTTCCACCTTTTAGAAGTTAGTTGTGGCCATGTGACTTGCTTCGGCCAGTGAAATAGGAGCAAAAGTGTGTCTCTTCTGGGTGGAAGCATTTAAGAGCCAGTGTGTGATTCTTCTTCTTACTTTCTCTCTGCCATGGTGACCGATGACATTTCAGATGGTGGAATCTGGATCCCTGAGGGATGATGGCATAGATCAGAACCTCCAGCTGACCTGCAGTGGACATGTATCGTGAGTTGGGGGTTGGGGTGGAGAAGAAGAGAGCCTTTATTGGTTTAAGGAACAGATTTTGAGGTTGCTTAGCATAACTTCGCCTATACTACGTAAAGGACTTATCTCCCGCCCATCCTAAATCTTATTTTGGTATGTTGCCTCGGTGCGTAAAATTCTCTGAGGCTCCAAAATTTAAAATAGTGATTTCAGGACTTCCCTGGTGGTCCAGTGGTTAAGACTCTGTGCTTGCATTGCAGGGGCGTGGGTTTGATCCCTGGTCGGGGAAGTTCCACATGCCACACAGTTCAGGCAAAAAAATAAATAAAATTTAAAAATAAATAAATAAGTGATTTCAATATTGAGAAGGTAAATGACTCAAAATGACTGGGCAAATAAATCCTTTTGCAAATCAAAGATGTTGCAATATTTTGCTTTTAACAGTTGAAGGAGGTGAAACAAATTCAGTTGTCACCTGCTGGATGATTAGGTGCTACTGAGTGGCTCGGCTGGAACTTCTCCCACTCCCACATACTTATTTATGTGAACAAGATTTCTCAGCATTTACATCTATAAAAATGAAATGTGGAAATAAAATTGGTGCTGATCACTGTCTCATCCCAGCATGTATACATCTATCTCAGTATGAGTTGTATTTCCTATAAAATTCTACTTCTAATGTTTAATAATTCCCCATCAACATTTGCAATATATATTTGTTGTTTTGACAGTGAACTAATGATCATTATAATGATAAGTCAATCCAGAAGAAAACTTTCAAATCTAGAGCCTTATGGTCACAAAAAAGAAGAAAAGGATACAAATTTAATTTTTTAAGCTCCTAAAACATAATTTATTGAGGTAAAATTCACATAACTAAAAGTAACCATTTTAAAGTGAACAATTCAGTGGCATTTAGTATATTCACAATGTTGTGCAATCACTGCTTCTATCTAGTTCCAAAGCATTTCCATCACTCCAAAGAAAAACCTCATACCCATTAAACAGTCACCCCCATTCCTTCTTCTGCTCAACTCCTGGCAACCAATAATCTGTGCTCTGTCTCTAGATTTATCTCTTCTGAACATTTCCTATAGATGGAATCATACAATAATGTGACCTTTTGTGCTTGGATTCTTACACTTAGCATAATGTTTTTGAGATTCATCCAGTCAGTATAATGTTTATAGCATGTATCAGTACTTCACTCTTTTTTTTTTTTTTTTTTTTTTTTGCGGTATGCGGGCCTCTCCCTGTTGTGGCCTCTCCCGCTGCGGAGTAACAGGCTCCGGACGCACAGGCTCAGCGCACGGGCACAGCCGCTCCACGGCATGTGGGATCCTCCCGGACCAGGGCACGAACCCACGTCCCCTGCATTGGCAGGCGGACTCCCAACCACTGCGCCACCAGGGAAGTCCCAACTTCACTCTTTTTTATGGCTGAAAAATATACCATTGGATGTATATACCACAGTTTATTCATTCATTACAGTTTTATATTATATATATATTTATTTATGGTAGCAAAGTGTGGTTTGATGATCAATAAGAGATTTTCAAACATAAACTATATATTACATTAGGATAGCATTATGCGGGGGGGGAATGGAAAGAAAATATGAATTCAAGGAGAAAAATCAATGATGTAAATTTTCCTTTGTTAAAGAAGAGCTTACTTATGTATTTTGCAAATGCTTGATGATGGGTATCAAACCACTGTGATTCCACTGGATACATTTAATACAAGTTTTATTTTTAAATGTTAATATTTCCAATATACCAGAAATCGCATCCTTTGCAACTATTTAAACCCGGTTGGAAAAAAACATTTTTTTTCTTATTTAAAAATTTCAAGAGAATACATAGTTTTTTTAAAAAACAGCTTTATTGTGGGGTACATCATTTAAAATTTTGTTTACAGTGTACGTGAGCTAAATTATTGAAAGACTACTGTCTTGAAGGATGGGCTGGATTTGGCTTCGTAGAGCAGGAGGAGGAGGAAGAGAAAGGCATTGTGGGTAGGAAGAAGAGAGAAAAGGTACACAAGCAGAAAGAGGGTGTGTTCAGGACACTGTGACTGGAGGAGAGTAATCTGAGATAAACTGGGAAGGTAAACTGAGGTCAGACTAACAGTTACTAGGCTAAGGCATTTCTATTTCTTTTTTTTTTTTTTTTTTTTTTGTGGTGTGCGGGCCCCTCTCACTGTTGTGGCCTCTCCCGTTGCGGAGCACAGGCTCCGGACGCGCAGGCTCAGCGGCCACGGCTCACGGGCCCAGCCGTTCCGCGGCACGTGGGATCTTCCCGGACCGGGGCACAAACCCGTGTCCCCTGCATCGGCAGGCGGACTCTCAACCACTGCGCCACCAGGGAAGCCCCATTTCTATTTCTTGTTCATTTTAATTATGCAAGTTTTGTATGATTATAATCTCCTTATACAAAAGTAAAACTTTATGGTCAGACTTGGGGCCATCTCTTCCATTTCTGGTCCCCTCCCTACCTCCCCAGAGGTGACCTTTAGCTTTCAGTTTGGTGTTGGCTTTCTCAGCTGTGTTTCCATGGATTTGCACTCACATGCGGCAAGTCTCTTCATGAGACAACACCTAGACCGAGGAGTTTCATTCAGCTTTGTCATGGGATCAGCAGCAACTGCTGTCTCGGGAGACTATGGCTTCAATTTTCTTTTTCAAAAGGCCAGAAATGGAGTTTTTTTTTGTGAAATCTCTCAGTATTGGCTCAAAACCTTCTTAAGCGCTGTGCTTACCAAACAAGGCATGTGTCTGCAGGATGCATTTGGCTTGTGGGCTGCTAGTTTGTGATCTCTGCTTTACGGCGTCTTGCTGGAAGGCAGAGCACTGGCCTGTCATATAATCTCTTAGCATGCCGCTTGGCGCTAAGATCTAAGTGGTCATGAAGGGTTCTGGGCTTCTTAGGGGGATGCTGTGGGAATGGTTGACCTCACTTTCCATGTCCAGTTCCCACCCCCTTTCCAACATCAAGCTAGTAACAGAGCCCTGCCAGGAAGCTGGGAGCTTAGCAGAAGCTTCCAGAAGCATCCTTGTAAATCCAGGAAGTCAGCCAATCTAGACTCACTAGAAGCCAAGACTCCTCCAGGGAGTTGGACCTAAGGCCTCCAGTGTCCTTCTCTCAGGCGCTGGGGCAGGTTCTTACACCTCTCCCAAGACACAGCCCAGTGGGAATGTAGACTGGTGACTGTTTCTCAAAGGGCTTTGTCCTGTGACTAAAGCCAAGCAAGGCAGTCAGACAAAAATGAACACACACACACACACACACACACACACACGCGTGCGCGCACACACACACTGTCCCCAGCACTTCCAAGACCTTTTCCCACGCAGCTCCAGGGCAGCCGGAAGGGCAGCTGGTCATGGGAATGGACCCGCGGTCCCCTCCCCCAGTGGAAGCTCCATCCTGCTCCATTCACTCCCGCCATGCAAGCCCCGGCCCCCTCCACCCGCTTACTACTTCCTGGGAAGGAAATAGCTGAACAATGCGGCAGATCAGAGAATGGGCACCAGGCCCAGTGCCCAGGACTGGTCCTTGGCAGGCTGTGGACTCCCACCCCTGGCTGCCCTTCTCCACCTCACACCCTGCCCCCTCAGCTGGTTTCCCTGAAGGCTGGCCTTCCTCAGACCTTTCTCCCCACCTTCTCCCCATCCCCATGGAACTTCAGGTGGCTGACAACTCTCTCTCCTTCCCCACTGTGTGGTAGCCACTGGTTGTCACCCTCCCACTTGGGTATAATTCCTAGTAGGAGGGGCTGAAGTCAAGCTTTGAGAGAGATTTTGGCCAGCGGGGGTGGGTGGGAAGAAAAGGTCATTTTTTTTCTCAAGTTTTTCTCCAGACGTGGAAGCAAGTCCTGCAAATGGAGACTGTACTGGAACCGTGCGCCCTGAGGTCTCATTCTCCCCTCCAGACAGAGCCATCTCTGCTGGGCGGAAGAGGGTGGAAGTGTTCGCAGGCCTGTGGATTTCCAGTTTCCAGGGGCTGGGAAGTTGGTGGGAACCACGACTTTTTTTTTCCTGTTGGTCTAAAATAATGTTCTGCCTGGGCCCGAAACCCCACGCCCCAGGCAGCCCTGCTCCTTGCTGCCTGGCTCCCGTCCTAGTGCTTTCAACTGCCTCGCCTTCCGCCAGGCATTTCCTGGCCTGGGAGCCAAGGGGAAGGGTTCCTCACAAATCTTTTGCTGCGTCTGAAAGCCAGCCTCCCCTCTCTTCCCTGGATCCTGACTCCGGGAGTGGGATGGAAGCAGCTACTGAGTAGGTGACAATAGGCTGATCTCCTGCCACACCCAGTGTGGTTCCAGAACATGGTGAGATGAGCCCTGAATCCCAGTGGCTTTCCCTTGACAGTTGGTTTCACCCTGTAAAGTGATTTCTGCCCCTGTGTAGCTCAGCCAGCTACACGTGTTCGCTTGGAAACCTAAACTGTCTTGAGAGCAGGAGAGAGCCCTCAAGAGCCCACTCCCAGCCTTGAATGTTAGGTGAGAAATGGAGCCACAAAGAGCACGGGTGCCCTGCCCAAGGTCAACAACCAGCC
The DNA here is from genome assembly GCF_003676395.1 of Aethalodelphis obliquidens. Lineage (NCBI taxonomy): Eukaryota > Metazoa > Chordata > Mammalia > Artiodactyla > Delphinidae > Aethalodelphis > Aethalodelphis obliquidens. The sequence continues at coordinate 11,672,489 of NW_020837970.1, read as the reverse complement.
AAAGGTGGGGATTGGGGTCCTCAGGTTTTCTGACTCTTAGGCAAAGTCTCTCTGCAATCTTCTACGACTTTCTAAGGCAGTTTTGGCATAACCCTGGGAGGGGATGGAAGAGAAATGCCAGTCTCTTGGTATCCTGATCGTCTTGCTTGGGCTTTTCCGACCCTTTCTTTTGGTTGCATTTTTCAGTGCCTCAGGCTCTATTTCCACCTTGAAAAAGTGGTATGTGAATTGTCTTTGTTCTTAGCAGAGAACCTGATGTGAATTCTTCTGCACTCCTGCACTCACAAGCTGGGTAACTCACTCTTTTTTTTTTTTTTATTTGCGACACGCGGGCCTCTCACTGTTGTGGCCTCTCCCGTTGCGGAGCACAGGCTCCGGACACGCAGGCTCAGCGGCCATGGCTCACGGGCCCAGCCGCTCCGCGGCATGTGGGATCTTCCCAGACGGGGGCACGAACCCGCGTCCCCTGCATCAGCAGGCGGACTCTCAACCACTGCGCCACCAGGGAAGCCCTCACTTTTGCATTGATTATGCTGTCTGCATTTGCTTCCTAATTGTTTCATACTTATAAACCATGTCTCTCCAATCAGACTGTAAGCTTTTGTGCTTCACAAAAGATTCATGGAATTCTACCATGATAAAAGAAATTCACTGAGTGCCTACTATGGCCCAGGCTCTTTGCTTCTCACCCTTATGGAGTTTTCAGTTGAAAGGACACAAGACACTTTGCACAAGGAAACAACTGACTAAATGATTACAGATGTGATAGTTGCTGTGAAGGAAATGCCCAGGGTACAGTGATGCTCCCAAGGGCTCTCTGAGGAGGTTGTGTTTCAGGTGCAGTCTCAAGGATGGGGAGCCAGCCTGGTGGAGATCTGCGGGGAGTGTGGTCCAGGCCAAGGAGTAGTAGGAATAAATGGCCTGAGCCAAAAAGCAGTGTGCCATGTTTAAGACCTTGAAAAAGAGCCAGAGTCACTCCGGGAAGGAGAGGGCATGGGATGCAGCTGGAGGGTAGGAGGGCTCAGATCCTGAACAGTCTCCTGTGTAGGAGAGGTGAGGAATTTGGATTTTTATTACAAGTGAGATAGGAAGCCATTGGAGGGTTTAAAGTACAGTAGTGACACAATCTATATTTTTATTAATTTTTTAATTTAAAAAACGATTTTTAATTATTTAATTTATTTTTGGCTGCATCGGGTTTTGTTTTTTTTTTAAACATCTTTATTGGGGTATAATTGCTTTACAATGGTGTGTTAGTTTGCATCGGGTTTTAGTTGCAGCACGTGGGATCTTCGCTGAGGCATGCGGGATCTTTCATTATGGTATGTGGGCTCTTCGTTGTGGTGAGCAGGCTTTTCTCTAGTTGTGGCATGCGGGTTTTCTCTTCTCTAGTTGTCGTGCATGGGTTCCAGAGCGCGTGGGCTCTGTAGTTTGCAACACGTGGGCTCTAGCTGAGGTGCGCGAGCTCAGTAGTTGTGGCATGTGGGCTTAGTTGCCCCGCGGCATGTGGGATCTTAGTTCCCTGACCGGGGATCAAACCCACGTCCCCTGCATTGTAAGGCAGATTCTCTACCACTGGACCACCAGGGAAGTCCCTATAATTTTTAAATACTTAAAATATTAATTACGCTGGCTGTTTTGAGGGGAATGGATTGGAAGATGGCAAGAAAGGAGACAACGAGACTTTTAGGGGGCTGCAGTAATCTGCGCAAAAGATGGTGGTGAATTGGCTCAGGGTTGAAGAGATGGAGGATACATATACTCCTTTTGGAGACAGAAATGACAGGACTTGATTTTTAAATGTTTTATTTATTTATTTTTGGCTGTGTTGGGTCTTTGTTGCTGCGCACAAGCTTTCTTCTAGTTGCGGTGAGCAGGGGCTGCTCTTCTTTGCGATGTGCGGGCTTCTCATTGCAGTGGCTTCTCTTGTTGCGGAGCACGGACTCTAGGCGTGCGGGCTTCAGTAGTTGTGGCATGTGGGCTCAGTAGTTGTGGCTCACAGGCTCAGTAGTTGTGGCTCATGGGCTTAGTTGCTCCCACGGGCATGTGGGATCTTCCCGGACGAGGGCTCGAACCAGTGTCCCTTGCAGTGGCAGGTGGATTCTTAACCACTGTGCCACCAGGGAAGCCTGACAGGACTTGTTATGATGAGTTGGATGACAAGAGGGGGCCAGTGAGGAAAAGAGAGGACTTGTAACAACACCTTGGTACCTGCCTGAGTAATTGGATGGTAGTGGGGTCATTTAAAGAGATGGAAATGAGGCTTCCCTGGTGGTCTGGTGGTTAAGACTCCACGCTTCCACTGCAGGGGGTGCGGGTTCAATCCCTGGTCAGGGAACTATGATCCCACATGCTGTGCTGTGTGGCCAAAAAAAAAAAAAAAGTAGATGGAAAAGATGGGGAAGCCCTGGGAAGGACCAGGTTTGAGGTGGCAGGTAGAATTAAGGGTTTGGGCATGTAAGGTTAAAGCCATTTAAAAGAGATGTCAGGCTAGTCTTGTCATGTCATGTCATATGACCATATGTCTGTAACTTAAAGGAGGATTGTAGGCTAGAGACACGGATTTGGGAGCCAGCAGACTAGGATGATAATGAAATCCATGGGAATGAATGAGATTACCTAGGGATATAGGGAAGGGGGTCCAGAACTGGATCCTGGGGAAATTCAACCTTTAGAGGACAGGTAGAGTTGGTGAAACTGAAAAGGACATTTAGACGAATCAGCCAGAGAGCCACTTGGGAGAGTGTCATGGAAGAGAGGAGAGTGTCCCAGGAGGGAAGGAGAAGTCAACTCTTAAGCATTCCTGAAGTCCACAGGACAGAAAGCCAACTCTGGATTTGGCCTCTTAGAGATCAGAGGGGACCTACACATGAGCAGTCTTTGCGGAGTGGTGGGGTGGATGTCAGATTGGTGTGGTTTGAGATTTATTGTTTTTGTTGCTATTATTATTATTGGTTTTGTTTTTTAATTTTTTCTCAATTTTTTTTTTTTTTTTTTTTGCGGTACGCGGGCCTCTCACTGCTGTGGCCTCTCCCGTTCTGGAGCACAGGCTCCGGATGCGCAGGCTCAGTGGCCATGGCTCACAGACCCAGCCGCTCCACGACACGTGGGATCCTTCCAAACCGGGAAGAATCCGTGTCCCCTGCATTGGCAGGTGGACTCCCAACCACTGCGCCACCAGGGAAGCCCCCAATTTTTTATTTATTTATTTTTTGGCTGCACCATGCGGCGATCTTAGTTCCCCGACCAGTGATTGAACCCGGGCCCTGGCAGTGAAAGCTCGGAGTCCTAACCACTGGACCACCAGGGTATTCCCCCCGTTTTGCTTTTTAAATTAAAAAAAAATTATTATGGAAAATGGCAAACATTCACGTTAAAAGCGTGATTCCACAGTTATCAAGGCATAGCTATTGGTTAGCTATGACTTGATAACTGTCATAGCTATCCTCTCCCCTCATATTCTTTTGAAGCTAATCTCAGGCATATCATTTCATCCATAAATATATCAGTGTATTTCACTAAAAGACTAAAAGACCCAGATTCTTTTAAAAATAATACAATTGGGACTTCCCTGGTGGTCCAGTGGTTAAAACTCTGTGCTTCCACTGCAGGGGGCGTGGGTTCGATTCCTTGTTGGGGAACTAAGATCCCACATGCCGCACAGCACGGCCAAAAAATTTTTTAAAAAAAGAAGAAAGAAAAAAGAAAACAATATGATTATCAGATCTAAAAAATATCTAATAATTATCTTTTTAATTGAGACATAATTGACATAAAATGTTGTATTGGTTTTAGGTGTACAACATAATGATTTGATATATGTATAAAGTGGGAAATGATTACCAGAATAAGTTAACATCTATCACCACACATAGTTAAAATTTTTTTTCTTGTGATGAGAACTCTCTTAGCAACTTTCAAATATACAATACAGTATTGTTAACTGTAGTCACCGTTGCTGCTGACTGAAGAAAAAATACAACCTAAAAGTTGTGAGTTATGTTTTATTTGGGGGCCTACTAAGGACTATAGCCTGGGAGCCAGCCTCTGAGATGGCTCTGAAAAACTGTTCCAAAGGGGTGAGGGAGGAGCCAGGATATATAGGAGTTTTGCTGGCGGTGGGGGGCGGGGAGGGACAAAAAAACAAAAACCCATGTAGGGACTTCCCTGGTGGCGCAGTGGTTAAGAATCCTCCTGCCAGTGCAGGGGACATGGGTTCAAGCCCTGGTCCGGGAAGATCCCACATGCTGCGGAGCAACTAAGCCTGCGAACTACAACTACTGAAGCCCGCGTGCCTAGAGCCCGTGCTCTGCTACAAGAGAAGCCACCGCAACGAGAAGCCCGTGCACCGCAACTAAGAGTGAAGAGTAGCCCCCGCTCGCCGCAACTGGAGAAAGCACGTGCACAGCAACGGAGACCCAACGCAGCCAAACATAAATTAATTAATTAAAAAAAAAAAACCTGAACCATGTTGTTGAATGTCAAAGGATTACTGCTAATCATAAAAAAAAAAAAGGGGTCTCAAGTTAATTATTTTAGTATTTTTCTGCATATGGGAAGATGTAAGAGTCTGGGCTCATTGAAATTACTCTTTAGATAACGCATCTCAACTATCTAGGGCCAGTATCCTGTTTTTCTCATTCCTGAATTCCCCGCAGGGTGCACTGTCAGGGGTGTGTGTGTGTATGTATGTATATTTTATTTTATTTTCACTATTTTATATATTCTTTTTTTTAACATATATTTTAAAAATTTTTATTTATTATTTTTGGCTGCATTGGGTCTTCATTTTTGAGCATAGGCTTTCTCTAGTTGCAGCGAGTGAGGGCTACTCTTCATTGCAGTGCATGGGCTTCTCATTGTGGTGGCTTGTCTCATTGCAGAGCAGGGGCTCTAGGCGCATGGGCTCAGTAGTCATGGCTCGCGGGCTCTAGAGCGCAGGCTCAGTAGTTGTGGCGTGTGGGCTTAGTTGCTCCGCAGCATGTGGGATCTTCCCGGACTAGGAACGAACTCGTGTCCCCTGCATTGGCAGGTGGATTCTTAACCACTGTACCATCAGGGAAGTCCCTGTATGTATATTCTAAACAGTTGGTTTGTTTGAATCACTATCTAAAAAGGGCCACTGGTTACATTTGGTGGTAAGTCTCTTCAATCTCTTTTAATCTACCGGTTTCTCCTCTTTATTTTTTGGTGAAGAAATAGAGATTTCTGTCCTTTAGAAACTTCCAGCATTTGGGATTTTGCTGATTGCGTTGAACATTCTTGTGATGCCATCCTTTGTCTCCTTTTACAGAACTGTAAACTGTAGTTAGATATAAAGTCTTGCTCTGATTCAGGTTCAAGTTCTTTTTCAAAAATACTTCATAGGTCTGACGTATCCTTTCATCAGGAGGCACATAGCCTTCATGTGTTTCTCTCCTTTGTCATATTAACAGCTGTTGGTGATCATGATCTCATTAAGGGTTTGCAAAATGGTGATGTTCTATTATTCCTTCTTCATTTATTATCTAATTGGTTGTCTTGAGGCACGTTTGTAAAGAAAATCAGATTGAATGCTTGTTTCTTACTCTTGCCAGTTTTCAGAATCATCTCCCATCAATAATTTTGTTAACCTGAAATATAGTTCAGATAAGAAAGGCAAGTTAAATGCTTGACTTGAATTCTCTCCCTTTATTTACCAGTTTTCAGAAAATGAGTTGGTTCCTTTGAATTCTCTAAAGGTGGTCAATGATGGGTTTTCTTCCTTTAACTTCTCTTTTTTCTCTCTTTCTCTTTCCTTTTGAGCATCAATAAGCACTCATGAATTTTATCATTATAAATTAGTTTTTACTAGATCTTTTCTGGAGAGTTTTTTTTTTTTTTTTTTTTTGCGGTACGCGGGCCTCTCACTGTTGTGGCCTCTCCCGTTGCGGAGCACAGGCTCCGGACGCGCAGGCTCAGCGGCCATGGCTCACGGGCCCAGCTGCTCCGCGGCATGTGGGATCCTCCCGGATCCTCCCGGACACGAACCCGTGTCCCCTGCATCGGCAGGCGGACTCTCAACCACTGCGCCACCAGGGAAGCCCCCTTCTGGAGAGTTTTTAAAAAAATATTTATTTATTTGGTTGTGCTGGGTCTTATTTCTGGCAGGCAGGATCCTTAGTTGTGACTCGTGAGCTCCTTAGTTGTGGCATGTGAACTCTTAGTTGTGGCGTGTGTGTGGGATCTAGTTCCATGGCCAGGGATCGAGCTTGGGCTCCCTGCATTGGGAGCACAGAGTCTTAACCACTGCGCCACCAGGGAATTCCCTCTGGAGAGATGTTTATTCAGAGGGAGGTAGGACTGAATTTACACTTATGGAACATCTTCTACACGCTGGGCTAGGTATTTCCACATACACTATTTTATTTAATCCCATGGTAGTCTTGGAGGGCAAGTGCCATGACCCTGTTTTTCACTGAGGAGGAGGTGGGCCTTAGTAGCCATGTGACTTGTCCAAAGTCATATTGCCAGGCAGTGGCCAAGCTCAGATTTGTCTGAGCCACATGGCATATAGCTTTCTTTCTTTCTTTATTTAAAATTTTATTGGAGTATAATTGATTTACAATGTTGTGTTAATTTCTGCTGTACAGAAAAGTGATTCTTTTCCGTATTTTCCATTATGGTTTATCACAGGATATCAAATATAGTTCTCTGTGCTATACAGTAGGACCTTGTTGTTTATCTGCTAATCCCAAACTCCTGTACTTCCCTCCCCCCACCCCTGCTCCCCCTTGGCAACCACAAGTCTCTTCTCTGTATCTGTGAGTCTGTTTCTGTTTTGTAGATATGTTCATTTGTGTCGTATTTTTAGATTCCACATATAAGTGATATCAACCATATAGCTTTCTTGAATGAGATCCTACAGACACTAAGGTCCACTGATTACCCCTCTAGCCTCCTTCTTACATCTTGTCCTATATTCTCCTTACTTACCTATTTTTGTTCCCTTGAGTTTGTCACTGTCATACTTGCAGGAGCAGTTCCAGGGACTAGAATACTCTGTCCTGTAACCTAGTTCATAGCTTTTGTTGTTCTTGTTAAATACATTTTTGTTATATTTACATATATGATTTTACCTGAGTGCAAACTTATCACATTATATATATAATATATATATTATATAATTATTATATTATATATTAATATTATATATAATATATAATATAATATATATATAATTTTTAAAAATTTGATCAGATAATTGTAGAGTCACATGCACTTGTAAGAAATAGTATACACTGATACACTTTGTCCAGTTTGTCCCAATGGCAATATTTCGCAAAACTAACTATAGTGTAACCTCATAATCAGGATATCAACATTCGTGCAATCCACCTATCTCATGCAGGTTATCCCAGTTTTTCTTGTACTCATTTGCATGTGCCTGTGTGTTTAGTTCTATACAATTTTAGCACCTGAGTAGGTTCATGTTTCCACCACCACTGTCAGATACTGAACAGTTCCATCACCACCAGGATCCCCCAGTGTTGTCCTTGTGTAATCACACCCACTCCCTCCCCGCCTTCCTCCACCCCATCCCAAACCCCTGGCAACCACTAATCTGTCTTCTATTTCTAAAATTTTTGTCATTTCAAAATGTTATATAAATGGAATAGTACAGTATGTGACCTTTTTAAAATCAGCCTAATTCCCAGGAGAGTCATCCTGGTTGTTGCATGTATCAATCAATAGTTCAGTCCTTTTTATTGCTGAATTATATTCCACAGTTTGGATGTACCAGTTTGTTTAACTATTCACCTGCTGAAGGACATATGGGCTGATTCCAGTTTTGGGCTATTATGAATAAAGCTGCTAGGAACATACATGTACAAGTTTTTATGTGAACGTAAGTTTTCATGTCTCCAGAATAAATGCCCAGGAGTGCAATTCCTGGGTCATCTGATAGTTGCATGGCTAGTTTTCTAAGGAACTGCCAAACTGTTTTCCAGAATGGCTGTGTTGTTATTTTTTAAGGATTGGAGAGCATGTTTGTGTGCTGAAGGCCGAGATTAGATTGCTTGAGCCAGGTCTTTGAAAAGGGGAGGGCTTCCCTTGTGGTGCAGTGGTTAAGAATCCACCTGCCAATGCAGGAGACATGGGTTTGAGCCCTAGTCCGGGAAGATCCCACATGCTGCAGAGCAACTAAGCCCCTGTGCCACAACTACTGAGCCTGCGCTCTAGAGCCCATGAGCCACAACTACTGAAGCCCGCATGCCTAGAGCTTGTGCTCCACAACAAGAGAAGCCACGGCAATGAGAAGGCCGTGCACCGCAACAAAGAGTAGCCCCCGCTCGCCACAACTAGAGAAAGACCGTGCGCAGCAACGAAGACCCAACGCAGCCAAAAATAAAATAAATAAATGAATGAATAAATAAATAGATAAATTTATTTTTATTTTTATTTTTTTTTTTGATAAATTTATTTTTAAAAAAAAGGGGGAGAGAGGGTGGGCTCCGTGTCTCCTGTGGAGGGGTTGTCTGGTCTTTTGTAAGGGAGGGGACACTTCTCAGAGTACCAGAAGGGGATACAGGTGGGTGGAGAGGCAGATTGTTTTGCAGGTTGTATCAGGAATGAGAGGGAGTTCCTCTTTGCTTCTATTTCCTCAGTAACATGAGAGGTTAAGGGGACTTCCCTGGTGGTCCAGTGGTAAAGAATCTGCCTTCCAAAGCAGGGGAGGTGGGTTTGATCCCTGGTCGGGGAACTAAGATCCCACATGCCTCCAGGCAACTAAGCTCGCACGCCACAACTACTGAGCTTGCATGCTTCAACTGGAGAGCCACGTGCCGCAAACTACGGAGCCCACGTGCTCTGGAACCCACGTGCCACAACTAGAGAAGAGAAAACCCGCACGCTACAACTAGAGAGAAGCCCGTGTGCCGCTGCGAAGAGCCCACATGCCTCAAGGAAAGATCCCGCATGCCTCAATGAAAATCCCGCATGCCGCAACTAAGACCCAACGCAGACAAAAAAAAAAAAAAAAAAAAAAAAAAATTAAAAAATAAAGAGGTTAAGGAGATATGTGTGTGTGTGTGTATATATATATATATATATGTATGTATAAATACATACATATATGTATGTATTTATACATATTCAATCACCATGTTGTACACCTAAAACTAATATAATGTTATATGTCCATTATAGCTCAACAAAACTGGGGAAAAAAACTTAAGAGGCTAGTCATCAGCTAAGATGAGAGGCGTAGAGGTTTTGTAGAGAGAGAATAGGTATAAAATCCATCTTAGAGAATGGAAAAATTGGGGAAATATAGTAGGAAGTCCCAGGCAGTGTTGAGAACCATTTGAGGTTAGGATTTGTGAACAGAAGATAATCTGCCTGGCAGTGTGATTTTGCTCCAGCAAAAGCACTGAGAAGGCAAATGGTGGATTGATCCAGAGTAGGGGTGTTGCCAGCAAGCACCAAAGGAGACAGGGCGAGAGAGTGGTTATCATGATGATGGAAACAGAGCTAGAAAAGAAGGAATGTGGAAGCTGGGGCTCATGAATAGTGAGAAGTTAGTGAGGTCAAGGGATCAGAGCTCATGAATTGTTGAGGAAGGCTTAAGGAAAATGTGGCCAGAGGGTCTGTATTTTGCAAGTGGTATGATGTTTGGTGAAAAAGTTGAGGGTGTGACTGCAGGAGTGGGCAACTGCTGTGGAGTGTGGGAAATAGTGCTGGAGACGAGGAGGTCAGGATGTTGGAGGGGCCATCACATGGACGTTGAGCTCACCAAATATAACAAAATTGGGGGGGAGAGAGGCAGCGAGCTAAGAGCTAAGTGAGGGGCATCGACCGGGAGGTTGATTGATGACATCAACCAAAATGGTATGTCCAGATGGTGAAGCTTCCAAGGAACAGGGGTTTTGTAGGAGGAAGGGGTTTAGAAATAGCATTGGGGGTGGAAGAGGAATAGACTTACTTCCTGACCCTGAGGTACACAAGACTGAGAAGAAAATAGCATTCATCTAAGAGGGCTGCTAAAGAAGCAGTGTCTTCAGGGGAGAGCCAGGTTTCAGGTAAGGCAAGGAGGTGAAGGCAGCATCCTGAGAAAAGCTGATGTGGAAGAATTGCTGATCACAGGTTGCCGAAGGCACGGTGGGGGGAAAGATATGGCTGGGGGCAAGAAGCTGGGAGCCAGTGTGAGGACAAGGATAGAGGTGATAATGGATGAGAGGGAGCTAGAACCTGTGGTGGTGACTGTGGTAAATAGGGATAGGGGAATGATGGGATACAGCGCTCTCTGGAACTTTCTGTGTGGATGGAAAACCTGCACTGTGCAGTACTGTAAGCGCTAGCCATATGTGGCTGTGAAGCACATGAAATGTGGCTAATGGGACTGAGGAACTGAATTTGTAACTTTATGTCTTTTTTTTTGGCTGCGTCTGGGTCTTTGTTGCTGTGCGCGGGCTTTCTCTCGTTGTGGCGAGCGGGGGCTACTCTTTGTTGCAGTGCATGGGCTTCTCATTGCAGTGGCTTCCCTTGTTGCGGAACACGGGCTCTAGGCACGCGGGCTTCAGTAGTTGCAGCATGCCGGCTCAGTAGTTGCGGCACGTGGGCCCTAGAGTGTACGGGCTTCAGTAGTTATGGTGCGTGGGCTCAGTAGTTGTGGCTCGCCAGCTCTAGAGCGCGGGCTCAGTAGTTGTGGCACACGGGCTTAGTTGCTCCGTGGCATGTGGGATCTTCCCGGACCAGGGATCGAACCCATGTCCCCTGCATTGGCAGGTGGCTTCTTAACCACTGTGCCACCAGAGAAGTCCCTAACTTTATTTCATTTTAATTAATTTAAGTTTAAATAGCCACTAGTGGCTAGTGGCTGACATATCAGACAGTACAGATTAGAGGAAGGTGGCTCCCCGTTTTTGTGAATTTTTCACTTGCTGGTCAGGCAGCCATCAGGGTGGTCACTCCTTCAAGCAGCAAGTTGTGCGAGACCCCTCCTCACTCCTCCACCATGTGAATACAGACCAAGCACAGGATCAGGCAACTCTGGGCCCAAATTCTAATGCTACCACTTACTAGCTTCAGATTAGAGCAAATAAATTAACTTGCCTGGTTTATATGGGTCCTCAAAAATATTAGCTGGCAAAAGCTCCCTGAGGTTCAATTCATTTCATCTGTAAAACAGGAGTGGAGAGCTGTTGTAAAAATTAGCACTTTAGCATGATGCTCAATAAATGGTGGCTATTATTGACATAGTTAATATCTGCTGGTTGTTCAAAAACTGTCCTTTAGGCCAAGGGGTTACTTATCCAGGGATTGATTGTCTGACAGAAATGAACCACCCCAGCTCCCTTTGGGGAGCAGGAGGATTGCCCAAGTCTCTGGGACTATGACATGATGTAGATCAGGGGTGGGTTTAATTGTTCAATTCTGCTATGCACTAAGGTCAGAACATACCTGGCTTGAACTTGGAAAAGCAGGTAGGCATAGTCATGGAGACAAGGTAGAGATCTAAAGTGAGCCAGAGTATGGGACCAGTCGTGCTTAATATCTAATGATAATCTGGGCAGTTCTGGTATCGTTTACCACTTCAACTTCTGCTGAAAAAGCCTTAGTTTGGCAGCTCCAAGCTTTCTTCCATCCCTGAATTCCCATCATCTAAAAACCATAAGCATGTTTGTGGAGTTGTAGTGTCCTGGATGGCTTTAATGTGGGACATTTGTGACTTGTGGCTATTATCCACTGGGGGTCATAGTGACCTTTGATCTGGAGTGATTGTGATCATCCTTTCTGTGAAACCATCTCTAATTCCCTAGTTACTTTCTCTGTGGCCTCCCTCAGATTGAGCACTTACCTCATATTATGATGGCCTGTCTGTGTCCCTCCCTCTGATCAGAATGTGACATCCAAGGCAGGAACTTTGCCTAGTTGATCCTTGAGTATTCCTGGACTTTTGCACATGCCTGGAGCATGGAGTAAGTAGCTGCTCAATAAGTATTTGTTGAATAAATGAATGAATGGGATTTGAGATGACAGCTACCCATTGTGCTCTGAGATAACATGACCCCTCTTCTTTGCAGTCTGGGTTGACCATGAACAGGGTCAGAGCTCTGATGATTGTGTTGAAGTGCCTGTCATCTGAGGGGTCTGTGCATCAGTGATTGTGACCTGTTGACACTGATCTGTGATAAGGACCAACAGGGATAGTGACTGTTAACTAGTAACCTTGCATTATTGTGATCTGAAGCGCTTGTAAACAAGTCAGCATTGATGCCGTCCACCACTGCTGTCAGGTGACTGTGATCCTCACTCACGGCCATTTGGCTTCAGATGACCCCAGCCAGTAGCAGGCCTTGACTGTTGCCCTGAGATATGTCTGTAAGGTGCAGAGATTGTTGATCTCAGCTGATAGCTGAGGTACTGATCTGCATATTAGCTAAGGTAACAGATCTGTTGGCCTGGGCTTAGTCTCGAATGGCGCTAATATAATACGTGTAGTACTTCTTCTTTTTTTTTTTTTAATATGTGTAGTACTTCTAGATTTACGAATTTGTTTAATAAAATATCCTCCCAGGGCCTACAAATGACACAGCCCTACTCGGCCCCATGCAACCAAGGGCTGGAGACCAGGACTGTCGGGTCAATGCTCAGTAAACGGTACCTGAAAGTCAACGCATCGTTCGGGCCGCTAGGCTGCCGCCACGGCCACGACACCACCAGGGCCACGACCACGACCACCCCCCCATGCCGCTTTTCATCTGGACCTCCGCCCGGCCCCCTCCCCTACGGCCCCTCGCCCCTACCGCCCCTACCGCCCCTGGCCCCTGGCCCCTACCGCCCCTGGTGCGCCTGCGCGGCGGTGGGGCGGTGCTTTGCCCTTTGTTGTGGGCCCCAGTTTCCCAGGACACCGCGCGGCGCTGGGGTGGGGCTATGCAGATAAGGCACTCGGGGGCGGGGCGGTTGCAGCGGCGTCGGCGGCGGCCGGGGAGGGTCAGTTGGAGGCAGGCGCTCGCTGAGGCAGGAGGAGGGCTCTGGGCCCGCTGCCTGACAGGGACTTAGCCCGCAGAGCTCGGCCCCGCGTGCGCGCGCGACCCCACACCCGCCCACTCATCCACCTACCCACTCCCTGCGCCGCCTCTTCCCACCCTGAGCAGAGCCGCCGAGGATGATAAACACCCAGGACAGGTAACGGCCCGGTTTAGGCTCCCCGCCCCCATCCTCCCCTCCTCTGCTCCAGAGGGCCTCCTCCCCATCCCCCAGCCGGTTCTCGCCCCTCCTAAGGGGCCCCATCCGGCCCCCACTGGGTCCCTTCCCTACTTCAGCCACCCCAGTCCAAGCCGCAGCCCCGCAGCTGGGCCTCCCTCCGTCCTTTTGCGCCCCTTCCTCCAGCCTGGCCCATCCCCCTCGTCCGAGCGTGCAGCCCGGTGAAGCCCCCAAAGACCGGGACCCAGTCTTCCAATCCAGTCCCCAGTTCCTTTCAGCCCCGCCGAACGGTGGCCCCTTCCCGAAACTGTGCTTTCGCTCTCATCCAGATTCCCCAAATTGTTTCCCGTCTTCCCCGAATCTTTCTTCCTGCTCGTTTAAGTCACTTAAAATTCTTCCCTTTGAATCCCTCCTCTAATTTAAACTGCACCTTCCAACCAGAAGCTTCTTTTATCACTTCCCCCCGCCCCCCCCCCGCCCCAGGTCAGACTCCGTCCTTCAGTTCTCAATTGGACCCATTACCCCCACCTGTCACCCTCGCCCCCCCCCAGTCAGGCCTAATAGTCTTGGCCGTGACGCTTAGTGCTCCCCTTGGTCCCTCACTCCAGCTTCATCTTTTCCCTCCCGTTCCCCCACCCCCCGCACCCCTTTCCCAATTAGGCCCCATTTTCCCGGTCTGCCAACATCATCCTTTTTATTTCTCACTTTGGGCTTGATTCCTGCCCTCCATGATGTTCCCCCCAACGCACTTCTAAACATTCCTACCCCTTTAAACACTTTCTCTCATCTATACTCTACTCCTCCCATCTTAACTGAGCCCCATCTCTAGACTATTAGATCACAGAGTTCAGCCCACTCTGCTTCTGTTGAAGACCTACCCTCTTTCCCTGAACCTCCAGTGCTTTCAAATTAGTCCCCGTACTCGGCTTACCGGGCCTTTGCAAGTGTCCTTCCTCAAAACCTGACCCTAGCTTTCCCCCATTAATTGGAGAGAAAAGCTGCACATCTTTCTGAAACTAAGCACCAGTAGTTTTCTAAACTTGCTTCATATATACTTCCCCGCTGCCCAAACTAGGCAGAATTCATGATTCAATTTTCCTCTCTCCACCTCTCCTCGTTTTCTCTGAGGCAGTCCTCGTCATGCATCTTTCCCTCCAACATATCCCATATTTCTGCCCCAAACTCTTCTGTGAAACTGTTTCCTAATTTCCTGATTCCCCATAATTTTTAACCCCAGCTGCTGCTTATACGTCAGAATGGCTTTTATTTGGAATTTGGGTTCTAATTCTCTTCCTCGTTGTTTCCCAAGACTTGTTGCTGCTCCCTCCAAAATGAGTCTGAAGCTCATTAGTTCCCCACACCAGACCCTTTGTCTCCAGATTTGGCCTTATGGCCTCTGCCTCTCACTTGGGCCACATTGTTTTGCAAGCAGATCCATTCCCTGAAAATCCTCCTTAAATTGTGCCATGGCCTATCCAAAACTGGGTTTTGGTTCCTCTTACAAAGATAGCCCTCCTAATTGCTTTTCTTCACACAGAGCTCTAAGTACCACTCAAGGTTCCTCTCAAACTTGGGCTCCCTTCTCACAAAAATGGTTTTTAACTTGCCATTTCCCATTCCTTTAACAGCACCATTCTTAAATATTCCAGCTGGGTTTTCAGCTTTTCTTGTATCTCAGCTTTTCTTGTTTCTCAACCCTAGATACACATGTGAAAAATCAATCACCTGGGCCTCCCTTCACAGATCTGGTGTAATTAGCCTAGGGTAGGGCCGGTTATTAGTATACATTTTCGAAGCTCTCTCTAATGGGCAACCAGGGTTGAGAAACACTGCCTGCCCTCCCTTCCTGCCAGAAGACCCTTCCCATCATATTCCTTTAGTGGGTGTCAGCCCTTTTTCTGTGGAAAAGGGTGTTGTCTTAGTCTTTCTCTCCCAGGAACGATCCAGAAATACCCAAAATACCTGCAACAGCCTCTTCAGTTCTCCTACCTCAAGTAACTCTGTTCTCAGCCATTAACCATTTTCTTCCCTTACTTCTTAACACTCTTATCTAGCTCCCACACCTGTTTCTTCCACACCTGTTTCTTCCTTACATGCAGAAAGAAAATTCACTGCTCATTTCCTGGTTTGTTATAGTCCTGTTTGACCCGTTAACCCCACCTCCCAAGCCCTC
This sequence comes from Aethalodelphis obliquidens, assembly GCF_003676395.1. Lineage (NCBI taxonomy): Eukaryota > Metazoa > Chordata > Mammalia > Artiodactyla > Delphinidae > Aethalodelphis > Aethalodelphis obliquidens. The sequence goes on along the minus strand of NW_020837970.1, from coordinate 11,657,149 downwards.
TTTACCTGCAGCCGTATTCTGCTGCTCTCTTTTCCTTTTCCAAGACTCTCCATGTCCATCCCCCTTTGCAGTCCCCACTTATTTCATCTTCTCTAAACCAGTCCCTCTGGAGCTGAGGAGGTGGAGGTGGCTAGATACTTGGATGGTACTGGATGCAAAAGGTGTTACTTGTGGTAAAGAAGGCTGGGTGTGCTGAGGATAGAGTGCAGGTATGAGGGGGGGCATGATGAAGTGCAGGGGTGGAGGGAAGCAGAGGAACCTACAGGAAATCCCAGGGCAGTGTGAGAAGGATTTTTCTTTTCTAGTCTTATGTTTTTGTCTCTGCAGTGGGGTTTGGAAAGTGGTGTGGTCTCAGCAGGCCTTCTCTGGAGTCCTCCAGACTGAACTGGTCTAGGTGCCAAGTCATTTGCAGGCCGAGCCCTGAGAGTTGAGCACTTAGGACTAACACGTAAGGGTCTTTTCACCGACTGTGAGTGTGAGACCTGAATTCTAGTTCTGGCCTTGCCAGTTTGCTTACATGTGAAAAAGAGAGAGTTGGGTTCGCTTAACTATGAAGATTCCTTCCAGATTCCTAAGTGGCAAAACAGGCTTGCTTGTCTCCAGAGCCCTTGCTTTTTTTTTTTTTTTTTTCTTTCTGCTTAGTGTGTTGGTAATTTGAGGGGCTTGGCTGTATGAAAGGCAGGTGAAGGGAGGAGCCAGCTGACCTGCCAGGGCCTGGGCAGGAGCAAGGCCTGGGATCAGGCTCCTCCACTTTGGCCTGGGGGTGGGGTGGGGTGTGCAGGGTGTCTGGTTTCTTTGAGTTATGGCAATCTTGTTTCCATAGCATGTTTCCGAGCCTCCTCTGGCCTGCACCTAACTTTCTAAAAGGAATCCTAGTAGGGCCCTAACTAAGGATTTCGATTAAGAGCCGGATGTTCTTCCCAGTCAGTGTTCTTGATGTTTTGTATCCACAGAGGGGTGAGCTGGCTGGGAGTTTAGGGCCCATTCGGTGGGGGATGGGCTTTCCAGCTTCCCTGGCTCCAGTGAAATACTCAAGAGGTGGAAGCTTGGTTTCCTGGAAGAAATAGTTGCAGAGGAGCCTGCAGTATGTTTTGAAAACAAGGGTCTTCCTTTCCAGTTTTGTTCTGATTAGTACTTGCAAAATGTCAAAATTACTAATGGTGGGGGAGGGAAGAAGACACAGTACCAGAACTTTTATTATGGTTTTTGAACAACAGGTTTAAATCCAAGTAAATCAAGCTTCATGTCTTTTCTCTCCCTGGATTTGTAGGGTCAAGAAGATAGTCTCTGTCTAGGGCTTGCTTAGTACCTTGTGACAGTACAGTATGTGGAGAAGAGTTTGCTCTGGCTTGATACCCTTAATTATAATTAGTCTGTGTCTGATGGGCTTTGAGGAGAAGTATTTGGTTCCACAGGTGGTTTTCCTGGGCGAGGGGAAGCCAGGGTACAATGGCACATCATAGCTACTCTGAGCATCTTCACTGAATGGTTCCCTGGGTAATGGAATTTCTGTCTCTCCCCCTAAGAATTTGGTTTTGGTTATTCCTTATTTACTGGCACTATGGTTTGTCGTTGTGGAGTGGTAGGGAGAACAGATTTTCCTTTGATGTGCCTTCAAGGCCATCCCATAGAGAGAGACACTCCTAGCATAGTCAGGAATCCCCCCAAATTGGAGGTATGCGTCAGAAAGCTGTGTGGACTAATAATAGTAATTCCTCACTGGCAGGAAATCCAAATTTAGCCCCAGAGCAGCTTAGAAATATAAAAAAAGGGGACTGAGGAGTGGGGTAGAGGGATGTTATGTATGTATATTTCTAGGGAAAAAAAAGAGTAATTCATCCCTTTTTTGAATGGGATACACAACAATACACAGTGTTGATTCAAGTTGGCGCCATGATTCGGAAGGCTGTGAAGCCTAATTGAAATCTATAGACCAGAAACGGCCAGGTAGGTGAGCAAGAATTTTGTTACTTGAAGTGAACAAAACAAGGTAGTTTCTGGTTAGCAGCGGCATAGTAAAATGCTTTGTATAAGATAAGCCTTAAGAAAATTTTCTAGGTCTTTGATATTGTATAAACAATGAAGTAATTCTGTCCTGGGAAGAGAGGCTGGAACTGGGTGATGAGCTTAGTGTACAAACTAGATTGAGGTACTAGAAATGAAAAATTAAGGTCCTATTTTATTTTATTTTTTAATTAATTTATTTATGGCTGTGTTGGGTCCTCGTCGCCGCATGCGGGCTCTCTCCAGTTGCAGCGAGCGAGGGCCACTCCTCACTGCGGTGCACGGGCCTCTCATTGCGGTGGCCTGTCCTGTTGCGGAGCGCGGACTACAGGCACGTGGGCCTCAGCGGTTGTGGCTCGTGGGATCTAGAGCGCAGGCTCGGTAGTTGTGACGCACGGGCATAGCTGCTTCGCGGCATGTGGGATCCGCCCAGACCAGGGATCGAACCCGTGTCCCCTGCATTGGCAGGCAGACTCTCAACCACTGCGCCACCAGGGAAGTCCCAAGGTCCTATTTTAAAGCATGATCACCTAGGTATCTACCCATCTCTGATAGCATATGTGATTGTGCCTACCTTTGGCTGAAGATCTACCAATATCAGCTGTGTAACAAGATAAGCAAATCTCAGAGGCACAGATATTCTATCTAGCTGCTACCATAAGTGTGTTTCTTGTGGAAAATCAACCAAAACCCAATTTCGCTTTCAGTCTGTGATTCAGAGTGGTGATGTCATTTTATAATTTTACAATCATAATTTTATAATCGTGCTTAGCAAGTAGACACCCTTTGGCACACCAAACAGCCCTAGTGAAATGACTTATGCCTGGCATCTGACCAAGGCCCCCTTCTCATATGGAAGGGGAATTGGCAGCTGGAGATGAGCCTGTATGCTCACACTAGACTGAAGGTGGCCATTCACCTCCCACCTTTCTTCCTGTTTCTTTTTAGCTAATTGCAATGGCAGCCCTGGATTGGTCCCTCTTTGCTGCGTAGGGATTAGTCATCAGAGACCTTCCTAGTCTCAGAGTAAAAGCAGCCCGTGTGAGGGAAGTCAGGGCACCCTAGAAAGTGTTCTGTGAGGGAGGGCTGAGACAGGAATGGGTCAGAAGAGGTTGAAAGAGGGGAATGAATATAGAATGCTTGGGAATGTGGTTTTTATGTCTTTTCACTTGATACCACAAGGTAGGTAATACTAAGGCTGCCTGATCCTCCTCTAACAGGTAATGGAAACCAGAGAGAAAGGGTGTAGACTTGAATAATGAGCTCAGGCCACTTATTCAAGTGAAACATGATGAAAAGTATATCAAGGAGAATATGAATTCAAGTATTTGTTGAATGTAGCTGAATGGAAGTTAGCCACAGAATTACTTTTATATTAAATCTCTGCTCTGTGTAGCAGGCTGTACTCTGCTTTGAGCAAACTAAATATAAAAATCAAAACTGACATAAAGTCAACTGGAAGTGCTTCTTTAACAGGAGATCTTTTATTTTCTCAAGAGATTTTAGGTTACCTCCTTTAAATAGTAAGCACCTAGAGATTTAAAAATGGGATTTGAATTATAAAAATATGATTTACCAGCAACGTTCCCCAGGAATACATCTGTGGCATACGCTGCCTGTCTGTAGCCAGCGTATGAAATTATAACCTGCTAAGGACATTTCAGACAGCAGTTTCACAGAACACTTTAAATTAGAGGCAGCAGGATGTGATAAGTTGGTAGCATTCATATGTATCCTGAGGAGTGTTTCCAAGGGCATGTCTGATAGCAACTGAGAAAATAAAAGGCACTAACACGTCGGCTCTAATCTCCCATCTATCTTCCGAATTGACTTGGATACCTGACACCCTCATTTCCAGCATGGTATTTTTTTTCTTCTTCTCCAGAAGCAAGGCCAGCCCAGCTGGATGTTTGAGTTCAGTCTGATAACATTTGATTCTCCTTAATCAGCCTGATCTTTTCAGCCTCCAGACTGAGCTTCTTAAATCATCCTTTGGTGGTGGAGATTAAACCATGCCTGCCCCGCAATGGAGTGAACAGGATATGAGGGAGGAATGGAAGAAGCTGGGCATTGGAGCCAGTAGAAACATGACTGAACTGAATATGAAACCTAACCTGACTTGGATCTTGTGACAGGGAGACTTGTGTTTAAAAGCCACTTTCTCTTGTGCTTAAGTTCCTCCAGGATTCACTATTCCTATTGAGGTTGGTGGCATATTTTGCCACAATACCATTTTGAACACTAAAGCTGATACGAGAAGGCTGTTGCTGGGCAATTTTATGCCCCTGAATTACTTTAACCACCACATATGTACCCATATCCCTTCCCTTTTCATGTCAGAAATGACAGCCAGGTTTTTTTGAAAGAGAGCAATTTGCCATTCGCATAGCAAGTAACTAAAAACAGATTTATTATGATGGATGATTAAAGTAACTATTGATTGTGATCTACTGTCTACTAAGCTTATCCCAAACACCAGCTGTTTCTCTTGGGGAACTGGAACTGGATGCCAGGTTGGGGACCTGAAACACCCTTCCACCCCCGACTCTCTCACACACACGCACACAAACACACACACACTTGCTTTCTGTGCAGACTTTGTGGGGGAGGAAAGAGCTTCCAGGATCCTTGTGTGAGTGGGGAAGTAAATAATTTGTTACCGTGGGATAGACTACTTGCATTTTTATTTGAAGGAGGAGTGAGATCATGACATCAGAAATATCATGACCTCATAGATTAGTGCTAGACGCCGGGCAGGCCCTAGGGATTATTTCTAGGAAGACAAAGGGGATTCTGGATCAAAAAAAACACAAAACTCCACCTCATTCTGATCTTTTCAGTGGGTTGGCCCCATTGCTTCTGCTATTTGCAAGTGAAAATTAGTTCAGAATCAAGATGGTGGTTGGAATGCAGTTCAGGAGTTGAATGTAGCTCTCCCATCTAGAGACCATTGAGGAGTAATTTCTTTGGAAGTGAGTTAGCACCAGAATTTTAGAACTGCTAGGGCCTTGGTGATCTGGTTGTTTTGTGAACCCATGCAATTCTCCTGGTATACAAGGCTACATCTCATCTATCTACCCCAGAGGTTTGCCCAGTCCTTGGGTAGCTCCACTGACCAATACAAGCAAGGCAGCTTTCTCCAGCAGCGCAGCCTTCCTGGTGCTCCTGCAGCAACCTCAACAGAGGCCTGAAGGTGGTCACTAGGGAATGGGAAGGGAACTGTCCCATGTGGGGTGTGTGTGGGTGCCTTTACTTGGGGAAACTCCCACTTTCGTTTTCCTTTTTTTCTGGCCTGGACAGTCTTATTATTCTGTCCCTTAGCACACTGGAAGGGGGGGATTTTTTTTTAAATTTTTTAATCTTTATTTTTGGCTGTGTTGGGTCTTCGTTGCTGCAGGTGGGCTTTCTCTAGTTGTGGTGAGCGGGGGCTACTCTTCATTGTGGTGCTCGGGCTTCTCATTGCGGTGGCTTCTCTTGTGGAGCACGGGCTCTAGGTGTGCAGGCTCCAGTAGTTGTGGCTCGCGGGCTCTAGAGCGCAGGCTCAGTAGTTGTGGTGCACAGGCTTAGATGCTCCGTGGCCTGTGCGCTGTTCCCGGACCAGGGATCGAACCCGCGTCCCCTGCATTGGCAGGCGGATTCTTATCCACTGCGCCACCAGGAAAGCCCTTCTTCTTCTTCTTCTTTTTTTTAAAAAATTTTTATTGGAGTATGGTTGCTTTACAATGTTGTGTTAATAACCTCCAGTGCACAACAAAATGAATCAGCCATACACATATCCCCTCCCTTTTGGGCTTCCCCTCCCATTTAGGTTACCAGAGTGCATTAGGTAGAGTTCCCTGTGTTATACAGTATGTTCCCATCAGTTGTCTGTTTTATACATAGTATCAATAATGTGTATGTGTCAATCCCAGTCTCCCAGTTCCTCCCACCCCACCCCTTGGAAGGGGTTAACAGCTCATTTCCCCCAGCAGAAAATAAGTCCTGTTCTTAAGAACAGTCTGTATTACAGTCCTCTCTCATGCTCCTAATGCTCTAGCTGTCGGTGAGGCGAGGCCCAGTAGGGGAGATGGGATGCCCTGAGGCTTTCCAGAGGAGGCCTAAGGCGGGGCACATGGTTAATCCCCAGGTGCTGGTGCTTCTCCGGGCCCACTGACACTGCCTGGGAATTCCATCTCCAAGTGAAATTTCCAAGTGTGATTTCAGGCCCCTGGTTGAAGTCCTTGAGAGAACAGAGGAGCTGAGCTATAGCAGTGATGGGTTTGGACTTCCTGTCTCAGGTGGAATGCTCATGTAGGTCTCTTAGTACGGAGGGTCTCAGTGGGCTGCGCCTCTGGTTACTGTACCATTGCCACGTTAGGTGTGAGTTTAGTTCTGTTGTTCTGAGCCTAAGCGAAAAATCCAAATCTGGCACGCCATGCCACATAAAGCAAAGGACAGTGTGCAGAATGGTGCCTCTCAACATTTTACAAAGGGTTTTCAGGGAAAAAAGGTCTTGATTTATAGCATTTGCTGTTTTCTGTGGTTTAAATATTCCCCCTATGGCTGATTCAAGCTAACCAACATGCCATCACTAAATGCAACTATAGCTGGGAAGAGATGTGCACAATTAGGTGAGCTGGCCCCAGCACCCCACTGTAGCGCCCTCCCATATATGTTACCCACTGCATTCCATCTGCCCTGAGGCTGGTGTGCTGGGGCCAGGCCTTGCTGCTGAGTCATGGTGTTAAATGCACAGTTTTCCTCTTTCCTTGCTTCACTTGCTCTTCGCCTCTGGAGTGAGCTACATCTCAGCCTAAAGAGCCAGTAAATTGGATTCAAAGAAGGAGTGGAGTAGATTTGGAGCCCTTTTTGCTCCGCCTGAAAATCCTGGTGGCCAGTAAAGGGGACACACCTGAAGGTGACAGGGAGCTCCTTTAGGAGCTTTTCACCCTCTGTGATCCATCTGATAACTGGCTTCCTTACTCAGGTCCTGGCATGTATACTTCCTCCTAGCAACCACCATGCTGGCAATATATACGTGTTGAGTGTCCATTCTAATCGCATCAGGATTACCTGAACTCCCACGCCCAGGTCAGATTCCAGCAAAGAAGGGCAACCTTGTGTCTGGTGGCACACCAGGGACTAAGATGCCATCATAGTACTCTGTACTATAGTGCATCTCCTCTCCGGGAGCCAAATCCCTGGATTTGATTCAGTTCTTGACCCTAGAGGGATTTGGGTAAGTGATTTCTTGTTTAGTTCCATTGTTCAGATCAGGGAGGCCATCATTGGAAAAGTGGCCTTGGGAGTTCCTCAGGGACTCCGTATCCAGCCCATGTGACTTCCTGAGGCCCATACGCCTCTCCAGCCCGAAGTGATTGTGTAGGCTTTGTGATTCTTCCACAGAGGTTGTTGAGACATTGTTAGGGTAAGGAAAGGGGCTGGTGGGGGTCTGGGCCTCTAGGCCTACTAGGCAAGCCAGCATCTGGTTCTTCCCAAGGTCTGCCGGTACCACAGAGATTTGTTTGATGTTTGACAGGGGCTCCTTCGGTCAGACCTATCCCCTTGACCTGAGCCCTTCTGGGACTCTCTGTGCCTCTGTAGGATGGTGGGTTCCTGCCCTTTGAGAGAGTAGTTCTGAGAGCTGTAGCTGGAAGGACTGGGGCAGTCGTTGAGGGAGTGCTTGTTCAGGGAGAGCCAGGGCAGGGGTGGGGCAGGATGCTGAGTTAAATCGTCAAGGCTTTGTGTTTACTGTCTCGCTTTATCTCTTGCAGTAGTATTTTGCCTTTGAGTAGCTGCCCCCAGCTCCAGTGCTGCAGGCACATTGTTCCGGGGCCTCTGTGGTGCTCCTGATGCCCCTCACCCACTGTCGAAGATCCCCGGTGGGCGAGGGGGCGGCAGGGATCCTTCTCTCTCAGCTCTAATATATAAGGTAAGGACTGTGCGGTGGAAGGCTTGGAGCAGCGCTTCTCAGACACTGCTGAGCATCTGCTTAAGGGCAGTGATCACTCTCCTTAGTCTTTAGTCTTAGGCCAGGCCAGTAGGGGGACTGGGGAGGACTTTTTCAACTGAGGCTGCTATGAGACTTTTGGGGAGTACCAGGAGGATATCAGCACCAAGCAAACACCCTGCCATCTTCTCAGCTTAGGTCAGCACTTTAGTGCTGGTTCTGGGCCCTGAGTGGGAGGCGGAAGAAAAAGGGGGGGGAGGGGGAACAGTGAGGGGAAGAATGCAAGAGCTCTCGCCTGGTGCTGCTCCTCAGTTTTCTCTTGAGGAGTACCAAGGGCCAGGAGGAGTTTTCCCATTGACCTCGACTCTCGGGCATTCTGACTTCTGTCCCTTACCAGTCTGGGGGGCATGGGGCAGGGCAGTGGCGGGGGTGGGTGGTAAGGAGAGGGCACCTTGCATCTCAGTCATCCATCACCCTGGCAGCATAGGGCACAGCACAGGAGCTATAGAGAACCCTGGGAGTCTGTCCCGAGAGTGATCTGGGCTGGGGCAGCTAGCCCTTTGCTGCCTTTTAATCTCCTGTGAGGCCAGAAGTGGTTTAACTTCTAAGACTGGCATTGAAGGGTAGCAGGGCAGCTGAGTCCTGGTCTCTTGAGACGGTGGCAGGGGAGACAACATGGACTCTGCAGCCACCTGGAAGCCAGCTTGGGTTGACCTGTGCTCCAGCTAAGCCCTCATGAACATCCTCATTTGTTTCTAATGTTTCTCTTTCAGAGAAGGAAGGGAAAGAACATGGTGTTGGCGGGATAAGCATGGGCTTTTAGTCAGGGAGACCTGATTTGAATCTCAACTCTGCCATTTACTCACTGTGGTGCCTTGAGTCAGTTGCTTAATTGTTCTGGGCCCCCAGTATCTTACGTTTAAAGTGGGGATACTGATGCCTACCTCAAGTGCTTGTTGTGGTGATTGAAAAATGGGAAAGTACTTTGTACAGGACTCGGCATCTGGTGGATTCTTGGTAAATATTCCCTTCCCATCATGCTGGCTTTTAGCTGTGACACCAAGTGGTCTCAGTGCCCGATGACTCCATTTAGCCAGCACGCTGCTCTACATCTTCAGCGTGCCCTCTATCCCGTGCTACCCTGAGGTTGGCCCAAGAGGACTCCTTACACCACCTAGGTTAGGGAGCCTCTGATGTGGCCAGCAGCAGTAGTGACCTGGTCCTCTGACCTGATCTCCTCCCAGGACGAGAAGCTCACTGTGACCCAGGACCTCCCTGTGAACGATGGAAAACCTCACATCGTCCACTTCCAGTATGAGGTCACCGAGGTGAAGGTCTCTTCCTGGGATGCAGTCCTGTCCAGCCAGAGCCTGTTTGTAGAAATCCCAGATGGATTATTAGCTGATGGGAGCAAAGAAGGGTAAGGAGCAAGTGCTGGGGAAGGGCAGGAAGCCTGCTCTAGAGAAGGGCGTATGCTTACTAGAGACAACAGATGGCTAGCCTTCCCCCTAGCTCTCGGCTGCCCAAGCAGATACCATTTTGTAACAGGTTAGTTTCAGCCAGTAAAACAGGCCTGTTATAATGAAAGCAGATCATTATCACATTAACCAAATTCCTGTCATTTAATCACCCCAGTGGACATCAAATTCCCCTTGAGCCATCGTATAATGGTGCAGTTCAAAGGCCAGGAGCTCAGAGATACAGTGGGATTTCACCGGATTGGGCAAGGCCCTCCAAGCACCCAGCTGTGGAAGAAACAGTCCTGAGAATGGAGTTCTCTTGAGGGGCTCCAGCCTCTTGAGCAAATCCTCTTAGGAAGTGTTAGGGCCCAAAGTCCATCTCAGCAGCAGGTGGTCACCATTAAACTTGGCAACTTTGGAGGACCTCTGAGAAACTGGGTTCTCTTCCTAGGTCCCATACTTTCTTGTGAACTGCATTAGTTAAGTTGGTTGGTATTAATTTCAGATGAAGAACCTTTATTCCAGGAAGAGAGAATTCAGTGACATTTTTCTTAGGGATTGTGGTTTATTTTTTTCTGAACTCAGGGCTCCTGAGGTCTTGAAATAGGAACCCTCTTCCTGAAGCTTCCCTATTTACAGTGCTGGCTGTAAGCCTCAGGAAAGCCTTGGGTGGGGTGTAGAGGGGTGAGGCCGAAGTTTAGAGGGGGCGGTGGGCCTGAGTTGTTTTCCTTGCTTCTTGCAGATTGTTAGCACTGCTAGAGTTTGCTGAAGAGAAGATGAAAGTGAACTACGTCTTCATCTGCTTCAGGAAGGGCCGGGAAGACAGAGGTGACGGGGCAGAGCAGCTCGAGACCTACTGCCCAGGCTGGGGAGGGGAAAAGGGGGCTCTTAGTAAGGTGGGGCTCCTGAGTTTGACATACAAACCCTGGGAGATCATGGGATTGAGAGTGTCCAAATTTAGGAAAGGCCTAGTGCTTACTTATTCCATCTTTGTTCTGGGTTTTCCCTTGATTTGAGCCTACCCTTGTTGTTTCTTACCAGAATCCTTTTTTACACTCTTCTCTGCAGCTCCACTCCTGAAGACCTTCAGCTTCTTGGGCTTTGAGATTGTGCGTCCAGGCCATCCCTGTGTCCCCTCTCGACCAGATGTGATGTTCATGGTTTACCCCCTGGACCAGAACTTGTCCGATGAGGACTAATGGTCATAGAGGATGCTTTGCCCAAGAGCCACAGTGGGGGAAGAGGGGAAGTTAGGCAGCCCTGGGACAGAGGAGGGAGCTTCTTGCTGTCTAGGGAAGGACGCTGAGGGGCTCAGGGTGAGGGTTGCCTGTTGTGTTCTCAGAGTTGACTCATTGAAATTGTTTTCCATAAAGAACAGTATAAACATATTATTCACATGTAATCACCAATAGTAAATGAAGATGTTTATGAACTGGCATTAGAAGCTTTTTAAACTGCGCTGTGTGATGTGCTCTATCTAGCCTAGGGGAGGACATTGCCTAGAGGGGGAGGGACTGTCTGGGTCCAGGGGCAAGGCCTGGAGAGCTGGTGGACAGCACTGTCAGGCTGAGGTTCCCCTGCTGTTGGGCTTTCTTTTTTGGTTTTTAAGACCTGTGTATTTTCTTTCCTTGCTTCCTGTCACCCTGGGGACTCTGGAGTATAGGCTTTTCAGCCCCTGGGCAGTGTCCTTCAGTTGTTTTTGACACTCCACCTGGGCTTCTCTCTGTGCATTTGTGTCTGGCCTGGAGAAAGCAGGTCTGACCCCTCCTTTACAGCTTCGTGTTATTCTGGCATTTGGTTAAGCTGGCTTAATCTGTTTCATGTTATCAGTGCATTTAAAATAGGGGCATTGAAGTTCACACCCACCACCAGGGCTTTTTTTGGGGTGCCTGGGCCTTAAAAAACACTAGCCAAACTCCAATTCTCAAATTACGGCCAGGAGTTCTCGCTCTTGGCTGCAGGCCCAAGGTATGTCCTTCCTAGGGTCACAGACAGCAGAGGGCAAGAGGAAGAGCAGCTCAGGGCCTGGGGGTTGTGGGAGAATCTGCTCCGAGGGACGGAACGCCTCTGCCTGGCTAAGTCTAGTGCTAACGGCGCCCCTCTCTGACAGGTTCTGAGTAGTGCCTGAGACCCTGCTCCCCAGGGCTTGGCAGTGGCACTGAGGGTGTAGAAGTGGCCTGCCCTTTTCTGTTTTTACTGAACAGCTTGTTCTAAGGGGGGAGGAAGGGGGAGAGGTCTAGACTGGGCGAGGGGGTGGGGGTGTCAGGGAGGCAAGTGTGTTGTGTTACTGTGTCAATAAACTGATTAAAAGTTGTGGTTGGTCTGTCCTTTATTCCTGTACCAGGGCCAGCTTCCTCTACTGCTGTCTTTTGAGTCTAGAGCCCAGCCCAGCAGGGGTGTGATACATGCTTCTCAGGAACAAAGCAGCAGTGCATCAGGACAGATGAACGGCTGAGGTCTCTGGGGCCACGTTACAACGCAAAACTCGGGGTTGCTAGGAGTCTGGGACAGAATGCTGGAGCCCCCTAGAGACAGGTATGTACACAGAGCTTCATCCAGAATAGGGGCTATACATACCAGGATCCAAGCCCTTCTTAGTTTTTGTGTAGAAGGCTGGGTCCTGAAACTGGGTTTTGGCTTTCACATGGAGCTGCCCGACATTCCCATTCCTGGGGGTGTCTGAAGGAAGCGGAACACACCTTCCCTAGGAAGGTAGTTTTCTCCTTTTGGAGCCCAGTGCCGTAAGGCATGGCTGCCCTTCCCCTGTACCACCAGCCTGATGGATAAGCTCTCAGTGGCATTGGAGGGGGCTAGAATCCTCTTCACCTATGTTTTGTTTTTTAATTTCTCGCCAGTATTTTTTTTCCCTTTTGCTTTTCTGTTTTCCCAAATGAAGTGCTGGGCATGTTTTTCCACCTCCTACAGCTTTAGAACTGTTTACTTACTTTTGAGCTGTGGCTGTCTTTACATCCTCTGAGTCTTTGGCCTATTTTCACATTGTTCTGTGTGGAGCTTACCTGTGTTTTCACCCTGGACAAGTCATTAATCTTGGACTCTACCTAATACTCATGAAAAGGAGTTCAGCACCTCTACCCCACACGGTATTAGTAGAAAGTCTGGGCCTGGGGACGTCCCTGACGGTCCAGTGGTTAGGAATCAATCCATGCTTCCACTGCAGGCAGCACAGGTTCGATCTCTGGTCGGAGATCTGATCCCACATGCCATGCATTGCGGCCAAAAAAAAAAAAAAACTTTGGGCCTAGAGATGATTCAACTGAAAAATGAAGGGCTTTGAAGCTGTCTTCCACTGAGCACATAATCCTTAGAGGTATTATAAAGTCCGTGACTGAAAAGTGGTCATTACAGTGAGATATTTACAACAGAGGTCCACATGAATGCTGACAATGGCTAAGTTAATGTAGGCAGTTTAAGATTCTGATGTTAAATTCAAACCCAAGGAATCTATAAGGCAGGGAGGGATAAGGAACCAAGAAAAACAGTTCTCATCTGCAAAGCTAGCGAGTGGACAGCAAACGTGCCTGAGACTTTGCTGCCATCTGCTGGTGGCTCCTCTTTAACACAGCCAGAGTTAGAAAGGCTGAATTGGAAACCCAGGCACTCAGCTAAGATTTCTCTTTCAAAAAGAAAAAACTTCTGCTAGGGTAAGACCACTGTCAGGAAAGAAATATGGTACCCAAAATCTGCAATTAAAAAAGCAACTTAGAAGGGGAAATATTTTGGGAGTGGGAGGGTGGAGTAGGATAGGGGAGGTATGTGAAAGGCAAACTAAGTCTAAATTTAAGAACAGGGACATTAAAAACTTTATTCAATAAATACAACAAATAATAATTTAAAAATATACTTCAAGTCCAAAGCCAATTAAGAAAAGGAAGTAGAGAGATAGGGGAAAAAAAAGGGGGGAGGAGGAAGTCAGAGGAAAAGGAGAAAGTTCAAGAGGTGGAACAATGGTTTTGGTTGGGCTGTGTTTCCGAATGTACCACCCTTTGAAATTTGATCAAATGCTCTTGACCCATAAGCCCTTAGCCCTTGTTCTGATGGGGTAGCCACAGGAGTTCAGCGGCCAGGAATGATTCTCTGGGCTGTGGATCAGAGCAACTCTGGAGGCTGGCATCTGGGGGAGTGTTAGAGGCTAGTTTCCCACTCAGTCCTAAAAACCATCTGATCTAATGCCCAGGCAGGTTTAAGAAGTAGTGCAAACTCTTAGGCAGAGAGCTCCCAGCTGCATAGTTTCACAGGTGAGTGTCCAAAGCCAGGGCCTCTGGGAGACAGGTCCCAGAGTACCCAGGGGTCCAAAGCCACTTTGGTGAATGGGATCTATGGGAGAAGACAGGAGAGGCCAGGGCACAGGATAAAGCTCCTGGGTAAGCCCGCGGCCTGCTGGAAAATACTGCTGGGCAGGAAAGAGCTGCAGGGCAGGTAATCTGGACACTGATTCAACAGCTTGCCATCAGCCAGGGAAGGTGGAGCTGAGGATGCATATGGAGCAGGACCAGGAAGATCAGGAAAGCTGAGGGAGAAAAGTGAGGAGGAAAGAGGAGGCAGCTCAGCAGCAAACTCCAGGAGAAATAACCAGCAGCCCTCACAGGTTTGTGATTGTCTCTTAAAAAGATTTATTTTCTCTTCTTGCCTGAATGTACAAAGGCAAAAAGAGTACAGTTTGTATGTATATATATATATTTATATATATATATATAAAAAAACAAGGAACTTGGTAATGTACACTTTACAGAAGGGAAGAATCAGGAAGACTAAAATTAAATCCAACAGAGCAATGCCAGTGGAACAAAAGCTATGAACAGCAACACTGCCCCTCCAGCCCGGGCCTCCAGCTCGCCCCAACCTGCTCCCAATGGGGGGCTGAGCACCAAGGCAAGCGGGTGGGCTGGGGCAGGAGGGGCTGGGGACGGGGCCTGGGAGGGGCTTGATCCCAGGAGGGGCCCATGGCAGAGGATCATCGGAAAGCTTCCTGGGATGCCCTAATAATAAAACAGATAACAAAGGCCCAGAATTATGGGGCCAGCTAGCTGCCCAGTTGAATCTTGGGGGCATCAGAGTAGACACTGAGATGGTGGTAGGGTACATGGGATAATAAGTGGCGTGGGTGACCTCAAAGCCCGTATACAGTAACACTCTAGCCCTTCTGTAGTCTTACCCTCCCACTCCCGAGACCAAGCCCTTCCACCCCCACCTTGGAGCCTGGAGAGAAGAGGTTCAAGAAGCATCATTTCACTTCATGGGGTGCCGTCTTAACCCTTCTGCATGTGGTCCTTTGACCTTGAGATGTGTGGAGAGGTTGAGGTAAGAGAAGGAAATACACATGTATACATACATGTACAGGCAGGGAAAGGGGATGAGGGGAACTGGCACAGCTTAAATGAGGAAGAAGCAGATGTGAATCCTAAAGAGCAGCTCTCCAGGCCATGGCTGTCCTACCTGGGGACAAAGCTTCTTCCCTCCAGCTTCTCTGTGGGGCCTGGAGGAGCAATGTCTGTCAAAAGAACTGGGCAGGGGTAGCTCAGAGAGAGCCTTGGCCTGGTGGTCTCGGCCCTTAGCAGCCAACACTTCCAGCCTTTGCTGGGGTAAGGTGGGTGGGAATCCTTGAGTGTCTCATCCCTATGACCAGGTCATGGGTGCCACAGTTTCCCCCTCTGTGTTCTTTCTCCCCACGGAGAGAGGTTAGGGGCGGACAGCAAACCCTTCACTCAGTACTCGTTAAGGGTCTCTATTTCATCCATCAGTGCTGCTGTTCTGTGTTACTTCAGGGAGGGAAGACTGGACCTGGCAAGGATCGGGGACCAGGAGGATCAGGGATCAGGCGAAGGCAGTGCCATTCTGCCACTGCTCCTTTTACCTGCTCTTCTGGGCAGCTCAGCTCCTGCCTTTCAAGGGAGACTTGGATATAAGGATCAAAGAGCCAAATGTTTTTTAAGGAAAAAAAGAAAAAACTGTTCCCTTCTGCAGAACCCAAGGATGCCCTGCTAATACAGAAGCTCTTCTTCTCTGTTACAGAACAAAGTGGAAAGGGGCCATGCCTGCCCAACAGGAAAGAAAATGACTCCAAACCGTTTCTTCACAATATGTACAGAGCACGCTGTAAAAGCCAGCGCCAGATACAAAACACACAACAATATTTAAAAACAAACAGGAACAGAGATGGGCCTTGGCTCCACCCGACAGAGTCTGGGAGGGCAAAATCAGGCTGAAATTCAGGTGGGATTAAGGTGTCCACACCAATGACCTCCACGGGTAAAAGGGAAGTCACTGCTCAGAGCACTGCCTGCTGGGGCATCAGGAGGCAGAAGGACTGAATGGGGAAGGGAGGCTGCCTGGGGCCTGTTAAGAGGTCTAAATCAGTGGGGTTTTGGGGAGGGCTCAGAACCCAACTTGAACAAAAACAAGGACATGGAAACCTAGAGGAAAGGTCTATAGGTCAGAGGGGCTCCTCTTGGGCAAAAGACCCTAAGCCTCTCTAGAACAGGGCTCTGGGAATCTTGGAACGCAGCTTCCACTGGGCATTGTGCTTACTGTCTTTCATCTCCATGCCCCAAACTGTCAGAGCCAAGTCCCTGCTCTTAAATGGTCATTTTTGGCACTCTGGTCACAAACACCCATCTCTAACCTAGGTTGGTGTCTGTCAGTCTTCATCTCTCTCTCAATCCACAAGGTCAACGAAAGACAGGAGAGGAAGAAGACAAAGGGATGATACGTCAAAAACTAAGAGCTAAAGCTCCCCACACCTTGGGGAAGAAGTGACTCCAATAAAGCTACCAAATCACTGTCACTTTCCCAGTGACACAGCATAGAGCCTGGACTGGGACTGCATTTCTAAGGAGAGCAGAGAAACGTCTCTGCCTCAAAGCACAGCTCCATGACTACACTCTGTGGCTCCAAGGAGTAATGGCTCGCATGTGTTATCCCAGGGTCTAAGGAATAGATAATCTCCCATGGTCAGTAGCCCCTAAAACAAAAAAGTGTGTTACAAAAAAACACGGCTTATATTGGCACACATGGGGTTACAGGTTGAGCTACATAAAGTCTTGTAGTTGTGTACAGAGAAATTGGGCTGTATAGACTTGTGGCCCTAGATGAGGAGGATACTCAGATGGCTGCTTGGACAGGACATCTCCTAGAAGGGCTGGGTGCTCCCAGGGCCTGCCTCCTGGCTTGCGCTCAGGTGACCTGGCAGACTCCAAAGCTCCCCATGCTGGGGGAGACTATTTTACCTGCCTGAGCCTTAAGAGCCAAGCAGTGGAAAAGAAGAGGAAAGATCAGTGTGGGGAACCCCCTGGGAAAGGCACCAAGGGGTCGGGAGGGAGGTGAGAAAAGGGCAAGGAGTGGGGGCTAAGCAGCAGCAGGGCTTAGTGGGGTTGCAGCTTCTAGTTCACAGACTCCAATTCGTGCTCCAGCTCAAGCTCTCGCCCGGAATCCCCGGGGAGCTCTGTGCTGGTGTTGGGACCCCTGGCCCTCTGCCTGACAGGCAGCCCAAGGCCATGGTGGGGCAAATGCCTAGGTCTCCCTTTCCAGGCTGGGCTCTGAGCGTTTACATGTGCTCATGTGAGACGGGAGAAGTCTTCATGTTTGAAGACCTTGTTTTCACGACTGCAGAGAAAACAGCCCCCAATTTCTTTCCTGAGATTCTAATCCCTCCATGTGCTGCCAGTTCCCAGGGCCCAAACCACTGGGGAGATGCAGGGTCTGGTGATGGTGGTAATGATGGTGAGAGGGGTATGGCTGCTGTGCTGTCTTCAGACCTTACCCAGTGCTCGGGGGTCCCTCCCTGGGGGGCTTGGTACTGCTCCGGCAGCTGACCAGGGGCTTGGGGAACAGACCAGTGACTTCTCTGGGCTGAGGCCCTGTTCCCCTGGTTGCTCCCCGTGCCTTCACCTCCACAGAGGCCACAAGAGTCACTACTGTGGCCAAGAGAATAAATATTTTTGCTAAGTACCGGCTCTCCAGCTCCTGAGGAAGAGGGAGCGTCAGGGAGTCCGGGCGTCTGGTGGAGGCGAGATAACCAAGGGTCTGCCTTCAGTCATGGTGGGAGCGGCAAACAGGATGATCAATACCATTTAACTGATGTCTAAATGGCACCTCCAGCACCTCCTTGGGTGAGCCAGTCTGGGCCCGTGAAGCTGACTTTATCCGGGCACTTGGTGTTCTTTCTGCAAGGGAAACATGGACAGATAACCAGGCATTCAGCCCGCTGGTAAGAAGAACCACAGGGTGGTGCTCCAAGAAAATGAACTGCAGAGGAGGCCAGTCCTGGTCGCTAGGGAAGACGTGTTCCACAGCTCCTCTCAGAGGCAGATGGCTTCATGGGAGACTTATACAAGAGGCTTGCCCAGGGTTCTGCCATTTCCAGACCACAGCCCACAGAGCTATCCTTCACTGTGGCTCTGCAGGGATTCTGTGATCCAGGTATCACCTATCCCTGCTCTCTAGGTGTTGCCCCAAATTAAAAAGTTACTTACCATTCTCACCTCCGGGGGGGTGGGTAGAGTGAAGGAGTGGAGCCTTGCTGGCTGGCAACAATGGCTGTAGAAGAAAGCCCTGAGTGAGAAGGAGGATGTGTTAGTGTGGGACTCCCAGACCCTCCCCTTAAGCACTCTCCCTTTTTGCCAGCTGAGTGGGTATTGGGAAGAGCTTCTCCTTAAATTCCTAGCTCCACTGAGTTCTGGGGTGCTGACAGAAGAAAATCTGATACTTGGATAGATACAGCGGCTTGGGATAGATAGTCAGGCTCTGTTTTTCAGTTGCTTGTTACTCTTTGGCTGTGGGAACACCTGCTCCTTATTCTTCTGAATATCAAAGCCAATTTTCCGGAGGAGTCTGAGAATCCCCAAGCTCCAAGGGATGAAACAAATGTCATGATTTTACTGATTGTCTGCAGGAGGCTAGGACTATGGACAGATGAGACGCTCAAGGGAAAAAAAGGGGGGGGCAGTTCTTGCCAGGGGCCCCCTGCTATGGGCAGTGCTACTGGGATGGAGTAGAAAGGATAGGAAGTGGGGAAGTGAGGCTTACCTGCTGCATAGGGTAAGTTGTACTGTGCTGGGAGCAGTGAGTACCCCAAGTGGTGGTGGTGGTGGTGTGTGGACATCAGGCGCTGAGAAGGGGAGGTTCGGGGCCGGTCAACACTCCTTTCACCCCCGCCTGCTCCCCCGACGCTGCTACAGCTGCCACCACCCCCAACCGCCCCACAGCCTCCCCGATCTCTCTCCTGAGAAGTTTTATCACTTATCTGGAAAGGAAAGCAGACACAAAAGCTCTACTGTGAGACACATACATGAAAGCAAGATGCCCAGAGCCCACATTACAGCTCCTTAAAGATGCAGGTCACCTAAGAATCAAGGAGGTGCCTGGCAGAGCTATTGTCAAGTCAGCCAAACCACACTGTGGTTAGGACTTGAACTAGTCCATCCTCTCCCAGACCCTGGATCTGGCCTTATTTGTCTCTGACAACAGTCAGTGTCACTGCACTTCCCTCACCGTGGGAGACTTGCTCTTGTAATGACTGGCATGCTGCTGCAAGAGGTCCAGGGCTTTGGACTCTGAGCTGGATTTACAACTGACACTGGGGCTGGCTCGTGCCTTGTCAGCATCTTCACCCCCTGAGACCTTGCTGCCATACGGGGAGAAAGAGTAGCTGGAAGGCAGGTAGGAACCTGGGGAAGAGAAATAAAGCAGTCAAAGAAATGGGAGAGGGAGAAGAAACTCTGCTTCAGTGAGCCTGGTGAGGCTCAGGCTGAGATATTTTCCACTGCAGTGTCTTCGGGCTGAGACTCAGTGTGTACTTCCTTCACTGATCTCTAGAGGCAAACAGCTAAGGGATATTAGGAACATGGCCCTCAGTTTCTGGGGAACCAACTTCCTTAGAGCCCCAATCTCAGATTTATCTTGGAGAGGTGATACAGTCATAGGATTTGAAAGATATTGGATATGGAGATGTCCTTGGGCTCAAATCCTTCCTCTACTTACCAGTTAGGTAACCCTGAACAAAATTAACAAATTAATTAGCTCAAATTAACCTTCTGAGCTTCAGTTTCTTGACCATCAAAATGAAGATACCAATACTTATTTCATAGGATGACAGAGAAGATTAAATAAGATAATGTACATAAATCACCTAGTCCAGTGCCTGGCACAGAGCAGGTGCTCATCAAATAGAACAACTGTTTTTATATAGAAGGATTGGGGTAACAGGAGAAGGGAATACTACAGGATGAGACAATTTCCTATCTCAGTTTGAAAAGCTTAAGTGTCCTACTTAGTATTTGCCTTATAATGTCAATATCAAGCCTATTTCAGCTGCTCTCCTATAGGGAGGTGGGAGCTCCAAGAAGTGAAAGAAAGAGTCTTCCACCCCAGAAGCATCCCACATGGCTCTTCAGGCAACAGAGATCAGTGAGTAAAGTGAGCCTTTTCTTCTAACAAGTTAAAAAACACTTTAACTCCTACCTTGTGCCTCCCTCCCCAAGAACTCATGGATGGCAGTATAAAGAGTTTATCTGTCCCAGACTGAATCTTTCTAGCTGGACTTACCCCCAGTATGACTTCAAACTGCTCTTCCCCTCACCAACTGCCTCCTGACCTTACAGCTAAACACAATTTTGCAAATGAATACATGCACTCTCCTGGGTTGAATTTTATTTGTTCCACGGTTCTCTCCTGCTACAATTAAGTTGTAAGCTCCTTGAGGGGATTGAGCTAGTCTTCCGCTATTTCTTTTGTATTCCCCACAGTGCCTAGCACATTGCAAAATGTAGAGTATGTGTTTTTGTTTGTTTGTTTTTCTGGCCATTCCCCGAGGCATGTGGGATCTTAGTTCCCTGACCAAGGATTGAACCTGTACCGGCTGGGACCACCAGGGGAGTCCCTAGAGTATGTGTTTAGAAAATCCCAGCTGAGGGAAGACGGCTCTGGTAGAGAGGGGGTTTTGCCTTTAGTTATCCATAAAAATTGACTGTAGAGTCAACCCTCTAGCTGGTGCAAGGGAGGGAGAAGTGGTCCCACAGACTGTAAGTAGGGGTCATTCAAGGAGCTCAGGATTAGTGCCCACTTCACAGAAGGCCACATTCAAATCAGAGCTGTCATCTACCTGAGCCTCAGTAAGCCTTAGAGCTGAGCAAGAAAACTCTGGATTCGAAATCTGTGCCTCATTTACCTTCCCACTGAATGGAACAGCAGCTGGAATTCGGTGCCGTACCTGGGTAGTTCTGCATCATCACGGCAGGCATACCCCGGTAGCTGGGGTGGTTGGGGTCATAGGACTGGCTGTAGGAGTAGCCGTGCATGTAGGGGATGTAGGACTGGTGCTGGGTGAGGGGAGAGGACACAGGCACGTGGACACCTGGTCGGGGCTCCTTGCTCCCGAGGCGGGATTCCTCAGACGTGGGCAGCTTGCAGTCACTACTTGTGCTTTCCTTCCCGTCCTCCTTGGGCACAGAGTCCTTACTCCGACTCCTTTCCTCCTTCAGTTTGCGGTCCCGCTCCTCCTTCCACCGCTCATCCTCTGACTTGATGTCTGAGTACTTAGCAGGATAAACATATGTCCACATCCGGGGCTCTGCTTCCTACAACAATCACAGAATCAGCTCTGAGCGTTTTACAGATTTCAAGCCCAATGTCCCCGTAGAAACACCAGAGCAGATAATACTAGACATCTGGGGCACAGCAGGATCTTGGCCTCTACTGACCTTTGTTTAAAATCACCTCTGGTCCCTCCTGCTTAAATGCGTGTCTCCTCCCCCCATAAAAGGAAATAAGATGTGGTGAAAGAAAGGGAAAATCTACCAGTGGGTCTTCTCTAGGCGAGAACAAGCATTCTGGGGAAAGGACTCCTTGACTAGAAGAAGCCGTTCCCTTTCCAAGGATATTTAGGTGGTTTCCCTTCTTCAGAGCAAACTCAGGGGCAGAGAGCTACAGGTGCTGCCCCGCTCAGAGGAGGGTGGTCTAACTGTGGCACAAAGAGGGAAGGGGAGACTTTCTAAGTCTGAGGAACAGAGCAAAATGTAAGACCAAGTTCTTAGTTCTAACTCTGCCTAGAAAACCTTTTTTTTTTTTTTGCGGTACGCAGGCCTCTCACTGTTGTGGCCTCTCCCGTTGCAGAGCACAGGCTCCGGACGCACAGGCTCAGCAGCCATGGCTCACGGGCGCAGCTGCTCCACGGCATGTGGGATCTTCCCGGACCGGGGCACGAACCCATGTCCCCTGCATCAGCAGGCGGACTCTCAACCACTGCGCCACCAGGGAAGCCCCTAGAAAACCTTTTTGAGAGTAACTCACTGTGAGTTCTGTACTTCTGGCCTACTTTAAAAAATGGAGAGACCACCATTAACTCATTCCATAGGAACCACACAGTGGAAGAAACACTGGACTAGGAATCACTAGATACCTGGGTTCCAGTTCTGGCTCTGCCAGTTAAGCCTCAAGTAATTCCAGACAAATCAAGCTAACTTGCCTGGGCCTCTCTTGTCAAATGCGAAAAACACCTTTTACTGGTGTAAAAAGTGCTTTTTTAAAAAAAAATGTTAGGGCTTCCCTGGTGGCGCAGTGGTTAAGAATCCGCCTGCCAACACAGAGGACACAGGTTCAAGCCCTGGTCCGGGAAGATCCCACATGCCATGAAGCAACTAAGCCCGTGCGCCACAACTACTGAGCCTGCGCTCTACAGCCCACGTGCCACAACTACTGAAGCCCGCGCACCTAGAGCCCATGCTCCGCAACAAGAGAAGCGACCACAATGAGAAGCCCGCGCACTGCAACAAAGAGTAGACCCTGCTTGATGCGACTAGAGAAAGCCTGCGTACAGCAACAAAGACCCAACGCAGCCAAAGATAAATAAGAAACAAACAAAAAAAGTTAAAATGATTTACCAAAGTAAAGAATCCGTAAAATTATAGATTTATTCTGCAAATCTGTATTCTGTTGATTCCCTACAAAAGGACAGCCCTGATTTGTGAGGAAGACAGAAAAACTATCAAACGGTATTTCTGTTTCCTTCCAGAACAGTTACCTGTCGGTACCAGAGTATTGGATCCACCTCTGCCTGTCGGCCACACTCGGCACCTGTCTTCGCCTCAGAGGCCTCCTTGCCTAGGTGGCTGGCCTCACTCAGCTTTACTTTAAGTCCTTCCGGGGCCTGGCTGGGGAGCTTGGAAGAGTCATCCAACTTGGGAATAATGACTGATTTGGCAGGGTCAGCCCCTTGCTCCTTGGCCTTCCCGGGTCCTGACTTCACCAGGTCTGTCAGGCTGGGGGCCTTGGTGAGACTTGGTGGAACTGACGGCTTTTGCTTCCATTCTTCCTTGAGTGCTGCCTCCCGCTCCTTCAGGCCCATCTCTGCCTTCTTATCCAGTCCCCGCTGCTGCTGCTCCAAGCTCTGCCGTTTCTGCTGTTCTTCATACTGCTGCCGGTAGGCTGTGTTAGTGCTCAGGAGGTGGGTGTGGTAGCTCTGGTCGCTGTAGCCATAGGGGGGCACATAGGCATACTGGTTGTAGTACAGGGACTGCATGTACATGTTGGGACGTTGCTGGATGACGGAGGGCTGCTGACTGGAACTGCTCAGCTCTGGTTTCTTTTCCTCACAGGCATCGTTCTTCACTTTACCCTCTATGCTCTCAGGCTCCTCATCCTTTTTTGTCTTCAGGGCCTGGCTCTCCACTCCTGCCTGGCTGCTGGGGTTCAGAGTCCCTGGGCTGGATTGTGTGTAACTTGGAGAGTAGTAACTCTCAAAGCCTTGGTAATATGGTGAGTCTTTGCTCTGTGGCTGAGGGGGGAAAAGGGTTTTCTTGGCCCCGTCCTTAGCCAACTGTTCAGGGTCCTTTGATTTGACGCTTTCCACTTTGCCCTCCCCATCCTCCCCTGCATCAGAGATGTCGGAGTATGCAGGGCTGTTGGTTTTGACTGAGCTGGCTTCAGCCCCATTCTGGGTCACTACATGTAAGGGGGTCATGGGCTGGGTAGGGGTAGTGCTATCTAGGCGGCTACAGCCTCCAATTGAAGGGCTGGGAGCATTGTCCGTGAAGCTGTAGATCTTGTCAGCTTCCGCCTTGATGCTAGCCAGTCGGCTCTGGTGGGGGTCTGAGGAGCCATTTAGAAGCACCTCCATCTTCATCCCATCTCCTGATGATTCCCTGAATGGGCTTTTGCCTTCTTCTGCTCGACACACCTTCCCAGGGGTCAGAGGACTTTCAAGTTCCTTTGAAGATTCCTTCTTTTTTTTGTCTTTCTTTTTCTTGTCCTTGGCTGGAGTCAAGGCAGGGTTGACTGTGAAAGGTTCTCCCATCACAGTGGGCTTGGGCTGAATGGGCTTCAGCTGGGGGCTGTTGGGCATGGCCTGGACCACTGTGGTGGTCAAGCCTGAGGAGGAGCCTGGGCTTGCTGCTGTGAAGGTGGCTGTCTGGAAGGTGTAAATCTGCTGTGGGGGGATGGCAGGGGCAATGGGCCGGGCTGACTTTAAACTTTTGGAAGGAATCCTTTCAGGTTTCAAACTAGAGGGCTTTTTACATTTTTCTTTTTCCATACACTTCCTTTCCAAAGACTCAAAGGCGTCATTGCTTGTTTCATCCATTACTGAGGGTCCATCATCAGAGCCATCATTGGATAAGGCCCCGAGATCTGGGTCCCCTTCCCCACTCAGCTTTTTCTTACAGAGGCCTTTTGTGCTGAATTTGCTTGAAGGAGAAGGGCTATGGGGCTCTATGAGCCGAACTTTGGGGGTAGCGGAGCGGGCAGGGGACAAGGAACCTTTTTGTGAGACAGATGCACCATTGCAGCTCCCGAGGTCTGCATGTAGGGTGGGCTCCTCTCCGTACTCACTGTCTCCATCTGCTTCTGGCTTGCTGTCGTCATCTGTATGGGCATGAGCTTGGTGGTACTTAAGTCCATTGATGTGCTTGTACTTTTTGTTGCAGTTTGGGTGGGGACAGTCAATCAGGACTGGGGAAGGACAATTTCTGTCTAGAACAGTGGGTTCCACTTTGGTCCCAGGGAGGGGGCCAGTGGCTGAGCCCATGGAATTAGTACGGACACGCTTGCTCCCTTTGGAGTCCTCTGAGCTAGAATTCAGCTCCATGTCTGAAAGGGGTTTGTTTTTCCGCTTAGTAGCTGAGGAAGGGCTGGCCTTGACATCCTCAGAGGTGCTGCTGGCAGCTGGGCGATGTTCCGAAGAATTCTGGCTGCCCCGACGGCCTTTGCTATTGGCTCCTGCTCGGGTTTTGCTGCTACTGCTGGTCCCTTTGCTGTCAGAGGCTGTGGCTGTCTCATTGACAGGTGTGTTACTGTTGGGACGCATGCGTTTGCCTCTACCCCGACCATTGCGCATTTCCAAGTCACTGGTGGGAGAGTCACAGAACCTTGGCAAATGACAAACACAACAGGATATTATTAAGAAAAAAAGCTATCTTCAAACCAGTTTAGCTGCAGCCTCCAGAAGAACTGTCCATATGGTAACTATCATTTTCAGTGAATATGATTTGTTAAAGGAACTTCTGAAAGCATGGTAACTGCATTAACTGGTGAGCTCCTAGAATGTTATCTGCATACTAACTATAAATTATTCCCCAAGATTTGGGTTCCCGTAACCCTGACAAACTGGAAATTAATATTAGGAACCAGCTGTAAAGTGCTATTCCCTGAAATATCAGTCTTACGGCCAACTGCAACTTTGAAAAGGTCCTTGTGAAACCCAGACTGTCTAGTGGAGTTTATGAAACTGAAAATGTTTTCGAGTTTAAACTTCTGAGAGATAGCTACTATCAAAAAACATCATCAATGAATGCTTATTCACCTGTAG
Organism: Aethalodelphis obliquidens; assembly: GCF_003676395.1. Classification (NCBI taxonomy): domain Eukaryota; kingdom Metazoa; phylum Chordata; class Mammalia; order Artiodactyla; family Delphinidae; genus Aethalodelphis; species Aethalodelphis obliquidens. Next base: position 11,631,942 of record NW_020837970.1, on the reverse strand, counting down.
TCAGATTCTGGCCTTGGTCTCAAGGTGACTGTAGGTAGAAGCCAGAATTCAGTCATTCCAGATAAAGACTTAAATAGGATCTTCTCACCATTCCTACCCATTGATGTATTCTTCTTGAATGCCAGATGAACATAATGCCTTCCCTTGTTTCTATAACATAACTGTCCTTTAAAAGCTGGGTGTCTTTTAAAAGCTGTCCAATTCTAACAGGATAAAGGTATAAGGGATCACTGATGAGGGTGGTTCAGATTAACATAAGCTAAAAAGCTGCAGAGTGCTTACCTGGGGGGTGCCCAGTCATGTCGTGTGCAGTCAAGAAGTGTACCTACGTAAGTCTTGTTCCTCCATGTTACATTCACCACCAACATCCCTGAAAGACAAGAAGACTCAGATATAGACAAGAGAAATGCTGTTGGCCACTGAGAAGAGTATTTTCCATCTGAGTAGCATTCTGGCTCCAGTAGGAGGGTTTAGGGGGTGCTCTAGGTCCCAGTGGGCCTAACAGCATTAGGCTGGAATAGTTCCACGGGAACTGCCTACAACACTAACAGGGCCCCTTAGGATGGGCAATGGTTGCAAAGATTCCATGGTCCAGTTAAGGCACATTTTCCTAACTTTTAAAAAATTACACAGTATTTCAAATACACTAAAAAAATACAAAGGATAACTAAACAAAAACTCATGTACCCACCACCCAGCTCAATGGATTTATAAAATTTTGTGCTATACTTGCAACAGATTTATTTTTTAAAGAATAAAACATCATAGTTGAAAACCATTGTTTACTATATTTTCAAACTTGCCATTGATAGGATCATGCTGGGTATATAACTTACCTTTCTCACTTAACATTACAAATTTGAGATTTATCAATGTTGACATGAAGAGCTTAACCTATTTATTTTAATGGTGCTCAAGTATGTCATTGCATGATTTGACCACAATTTATACATACTGTTGATGGAAATTTAGATGTTTCTTGCACATTTTCACTCTTAAATGACATCACAGTGAACATTCCTGACATGTTCATTTTATTTAAAAATGGTTTTGAACAGATACCATAGTCACACTCCAAAATTTAAAAGGTAGCAAAAAAAAAAAAAAAAATGCAGACAAACCCCAACATAAAATGAAGTGTCCCTCCTGTCACTGTTCTTCAGCTTTGCAGGTCCCATACTCAGAAACACCCATGGATATCCATGTACTCCTCCAGAGGTATTTTATATATTTATAAGCAAATATGTTTATACATTCTTCCTCAAATGGTAGCAATGTACACCAATGTTCTGCACATTTTCCACATAACCATATATTTTGGATCATTCCACATGAGTAAACATAGAACTACTTCATTCTTTTCAATGGCTGCATATGAATGATTTCAAACCGTACCAACATTTATTTATCCAGTCCCCTGTTGATGAACATTTAGGTTGCTTCATTCTTCTGCTGTTACAAATAACGCTGAATAAATAACCTAGTACAAATGTCTTATCTTACATATCACAGAATATATCTGTAAGATAAATTCCTATAAGTAAAACTGCTAATCACAGAGCATTTGTATTTGGATTTTTCATAAATACTGCCAATTTGCCCTCAGAGAGGATGTACTAATTTATAAACCCACCAGTAGTTCATGAGAACACCTGTTGTCCCTTCCCTGTGGCAACATAGTATTCTCAAACTTTCTGGTTTTGCCAATCTGACTGGAGAAAAATGGTGTTTTATGTAGTTTTAATGTCATGTTTCTTATTATGAGTTCGTATAGCATTTCATTACAAGATACCATTATGAGACATTTGTATTTACGTTCTAATGAACTGTCTGTTCATATCCTTTTCTCATTTTTCTACTGAATTATAGTCTTTTTCTTATTTGTGACTGTTTATATACCACAGTAAGCCTTTTGACTGTACTACAAATCAGATATTTCCCTCAGTTTGTCATTTGCCAACGGTGGTTAATGCTATGCAGAAATTACTTACTTTTAGGTTGTTACATTTATCAATCTTTTATGGCTTCAGAATTTTTATCATATTTCAAAAGGCTTTCCCCATTCCATCACTTTATTAATAGTTTTTTTTCTTATGGTTTCTTCTAGTATTTTTATGGTTTGATTTTTTAATATTTTAATCTTTGATGCACCTGGAATTTAATATGGTATAAAATGTCTGACATGGACTTTTTTTTTTTTTGGAGGCACTGCACAGCTTGTGGGATCTTAATTCCCCGACTAGGGATTGAACCTGGCCCTAGGCAGTGAGAGCACAGAGTCCTAACCACTGGAACTCCAGGGAATTCCCTGACATGGACTTTTTAATTTTGTTTTTTTTTTTGCCTTAATTCTAAATTATTTTTGGTTAGTTTTACATTGAATGAAGTCAAATATATTAAGCTTTTCCTTTATTTATTTTTTTTTGCAGTACGCGGGCCTCTCACTGTTGTGGCCTCTCCTGTTGCGGAGCACAGGCTCTGGACGCACAGGCTCAGTGGCCATGGCTAATGGGCCTAGCCGCTCCGTGGCATGTGGGATCTTCCCGGACCGGGGCACGAACCCGTGTCCCCTGCATCGGCAGGCGGACTCTCAACCACTGCGCCACCAGGGAAGCCCAGCTTTTCCTTTATTGTTTGTGCTTTTTATGTCTAATCACAAGGTCATAAACATTCTACCATGAAATATTTTATAGGTATCTTTAACAAGCTAAGAATGTTTTTTACATTTTTAGTGGTAGAAAAAAATGAAAAGGAGAATAATATTTTGTCATGTGAAATTATATGAAATTCAAATACTGCTCAGAAATAAAGTTTTATTGGAATATAGCCACATTTATTCATTTGCCCATTGCCTATGCCCAATTACACGCCTCAAGGCAGACAGAGTTGAGTATGTGTAATAGAGGCTATATGGCCCTCAAAGCCTAAAATGTTTACTATTTGGCCCTTTACAGAAAAGGTTCACCAACCCCTGTTTTAGATCTTTTTTTCTAATATAAGCATTTAAGGTATAAATTTCCCTCATAGCCCACTTTAGTTGCAGTCCACAAGTTTTGATATGTTTTCATTATCATTCAGGTCAAAACATTTAGTTTTCCTGGCTTTTTTTTTTGTTTGTTTTGATTCTGGATTTATTTAGAAGAGTGTTGTCAAATTTTCAAATACCTGGGAATTTTCCAACTATCTTTTTGTTCCTGATTTCTAATATAATTCTATTGTGATTAGAAAACATACTATATATGATTTCAATTCTTTTAAATTTATTGAGAATTAATTTATGGTATAAAATATGGTCTATCTTGAAGAACATCCCATGTGCACCTGAAAAGAATATTTCAAAATGTATACTCTGCAGTTGTTGGGTAGCCTATAAATGATAGATCAAGTTGATTGATAATGTTTTTCAAATCTTCTATATCCTTATTAATTTTCTATCTTCTTATCAATTATACTTGCCACTTGTTCTTGCTTAATGGAACTCCTATTTGGACCTTCTAGACTAATCCTCTTATCTTTCTAGCCTATTTCCCATTTCTTTGTCTTCTGGTTGTATATTATAAGGGATTTCCTTCATCTTCTAGGCTACATACTGAAATTGTCATTTTTACCATTTTTAATTAAAAAAAAGTATCCTTGTTTCATGGGATACAGTATTTTATCTCTGAAGATATTTCATTATATATTTTTTTCTCTGAATAGTCTTTTGCTCTCTCAGTAGTTTTTTCCCTCTAACTCCTTTTTTTGTTTGCTTTGTCCTACATTCTCTTGTTTTTCAGGTTTTCCTCAAAAAGTTTGGTGATCTTCGGATCTTGTTCATATTTAAATGAAAGGTAATAAAAATTGGACTGGAAGCACTATGTGTGGGCCTTTCCATTAAGCCATGAATACTGGTAGAGATTTTTCCTCCTTTCCAGGACTTGTCAGATTCCCCCAGAGAAGAACTCTTTAATTTCTTACCTGCCTGCCAGTTTCTCTATGTTATGTGGATTTTCACTTGGTCCTTGGTACAGCACCCTGCCTTCCTCTATGCCCAGTGTCCCTGCTCTGGTTGAAACTCTCCGAAGAGTGAACATCAGTTTTCTGTAATGGCAGAGGGGCTGTGTAGGATGGGGATAATAATGCACAGCCTTTGCCTCTTCTCTAGACCTTCAGCCAGTCTTCTGTTTTCAGCTTCACCCCATATTCCCTGTGTTCAAAGGTACTGATATTTCCAGTTTCTGAATATTTCTAGAAATCTGTGGTACAAACTCCTTATTCTTGGCTCTCCTTCCTCCCAACCTCAGGTAAACAAAGAAACAAACAAGCTTCTGTTTTTTCAGGTCTCTTAAATCAGCATTGTGCATCTGCTTTCTAGTGTCCCAAGTTTTACTGATTTATACCTGTCTGTCTTCTTTACCTTGTGAGTTTGTATCTTAAAAACAAAATCCCTTTACTGACATTTGAATGGGTTTTAGGGGGAAGGTAGGAGGTAAACATGTACTTTCAATCTACCATATTTAACCAGAATACTGAATTTACTTTTTTAAAAGATAAATAAATTATTTATTTTTGGCTGTGTTGGGTCTTCGTTGCTGCCTGAGGGCTTTCTCTAGTTGCGATGAGCGGGGGCTGCTCTTCGTTGCAGGCTTCTCACTGCAGTGGCTTCTCTTGTTGCAAAGCACGGGCTCTAGGCGTGCGGGCTTCAGTAGTTGTGGCGTGCGGGCTCAGTAGTTGTGGCTCGTGGGCTCTAAAGCGCAGGCTCAGTAGTTGTGGTGCACGGGCTTAGTTGCTCTGCGGCATGTGGGATATTCCTGGACCAGAGGTGGAACCCGTGTCCCCTGCATTGCCAAGCGGATTCTTAACCACTGTGCCACTGGGGAAGTCTCCCTGAATTTACTTTTATTTATCTGTTTGGTATACAGTACTTGGAGTGTACAACCTACCTAGTTAAGTTTCTAATTAGAATTTCTCTAATTCAGGAAAGTCATTACCTGTTGTATATTAATTTACTGTCTTTCTGCCATTCTTTTTTTTTCTAGGACTCACGTTGATCTCTCATATATTTTTTCTTTGTGCTTGATTCTTTCAATTTATAATCTTTTCTTTGACTACATGCAGCCTAGAATTTATCCAATGTATTGAGGTTTTTTTTTTGTTTTTTGTTTTTGCGGTACGCGGGCCTCTCACTGATGTGACCTCTCCCATTGCAGAGCACAGGCTCCGGACACACAGGCCTAGCAGCCATGGCTCACGGGCCCAGCCGCTCCGCGGCATGTGGGATCTTCCCGGACTGGGGCACGAACCCGTGTCCCCTGCATCGGCAGGCGGACTCTCAACCACTGTGCCACCAGGGAAGCCCTGTATTGAGGTTTTTAAAAAATTTCAATGACTATAATATATAATTATATTTAAATGACTTTTTCTCATTTCCAAAATTTTAAACTGGTTAATTTTTCATATCTACATGACATTATTTAATTACTGGCTGTTTGGTTCACAGTTTTATTTTTTTCATAGTTTTATTTTTAAAAGAGTTTATTATTCTGTTTCTCTTTAAGAATTCTAAACATACTTATTACAGTCTTTGTACCATATGTTAATTTCATTAGGTGTGCGTTCAATTCCTGATGGTTAAATTTTTAAAACTAATTTAAAATTTTTGAGATAATTATAGATTCACATACAGTTGTAAGAAATAATAAAGAGATCCCACATGCCCTTTAATGGTAACATTTTGCAACAAAACTATAGTATAATATCCCAACCGAGATTCTGCCATTGATATAATGAAGACACAAAATATTTCCATCAACACAAGGGTACCTCATGTTGTCCTTTCCTGGCTACACTCATTTCCCTCCCATCCCCACCCCTCCTCAATTCCTGGCAACTAGTAATCTGTTTCTCATTTCTATAATTTTGTCATTTCAAAAATATTATATAAATGGAATCATATAGTATATAACCTTCTGGGGCTGTTTTTTTTTTTCTACCAGCATATAGTTCTCTGGAGATTTATCCAGGTTGTTGTATGTATCAATAGTTTAGTCCTGGGCTTCCCTGGTGGCACGGCGGTTGAGAGTCCGCCTGCCGATGCAGGGGACACAGGTTCGTGCCCCGGTCTATAAACTATAAAAAAAAGTTTATAATAGTCCTTTTTATTGGTGGTTTGGTATGGAGATACCATAGTTTGTCCTACCACTCACCTGCTGAAGGACATCTGGGTTGTTTCCAGTATTTGGCTATTATGAATAAGCTGCTATACACATTTGTGTACAGGTTTTTGTGTGAACTTAAGTTCTTTTGTTTTTTAAAAATAAGATTTATTTATTGGTTTTGTTTTGGCTGTGTTGCACAGCATGGCATGTGGGATCTTAGTTCCCTGATCAGGGATCAAACCTCCACCCCCTGCAGTGGAAGCGTGAAGTCTTCACCAGTGGACCACAAAGGAAGTCCCCTGAACTTAAGTTTTTCATCTCTCCCAAATAAATACCCAAGAATGCATTTACTGGGTCATATTGTAGCTGCATTTAGTTTTTTTTTAACTTTTAAAAAAATATTTATTCATTTATTTATTTTTGGCTGTGCTGGGTCTTTGTTGCTGCATGCGGGCTTTCTCTAGTTGTAGTGAGTGGGGGCTAGTCTTCGTTGCGGTGAGCGGGCTTCTCATTTTGTGGCTTCTCTTGTTGCGGAGCACGGGCTCTAGGTGCACGGGCTCAATAGTTGTGGCTCATGGGCTTAGTTGCTCTGCCGCAATATGGGATCTTCCCAGACCACAGATCGAACCCATGTCCCCTGCATTGGCAGGCGGATTCTTAATCACTGCACCACCAGGGAAGTCCTCTCTCTCTCTTTTTAATCTTAGCCATTCTAATAGTTGTATAGTAATATCTCATATTGTGATTTTTAATTTGCATTTCCCTCAGGCTAATGATGTTAAACATCTTTTTCATGTGCTTATCTGCCATCTGTATATCCTCTTTGGTGAAATATCTGTTCATATTTTAGCTCATTTTCTGACTGGATTGTTTTCTACTGTTGAGTTTTGAGAACTCTTTATGTATTCAGATACTAGTCCTCTGTTGGATATTTCTATATATTTTATATATATATATATATAATGTAAAGGTGTTTTAGTTGTATTTAGTGGGAGAAATCAGGAAAGGTATGTCTACTCCATCTTCCTGAAAATGGAAGTCCTGGTTAATTTTTGGTGGTAATCTTTCTTAGCATTAGATTTCTATTATATATAATTTTGGTTTGCAGTCTCTTTTTTGAAAGAGATGTTTTTGTTACTAATGTCCCCCCTTCTCTGTTTAATAGTTTTGCAATTTCTTCCATCTAGCCCCCTAAGGACCTAGTCTGAAGAGGTCTTCTAATGGCCTGAGCCATTAGAAGATATCACAGTTCTAATCATTGAACCAGAAGGCAGCTTCTTCACAACTCCTTAGGCTTCCCTCCTCCTCCACTCAATTAACTTTTTTTCTTTTTTAAGTAACAAGTTCTTTATCAAGGGCAATTTTTTTTAAAGCTCCAACAACAGGTAGGTTCTATTATAATCAAACCTAATACAATAGATTGATTTCATTAGTTGCTCCAATTCTTCACCTTTGTCTGAATCTACACAATTTGCCATGCAACTAACTTGCCACTTGTCACTCTGTTGTGAAGCCCTATACCTATATACCCTTTAAAAAAAAATCCGCTTTATAGTTATAATTTATATACAATAACATCCATTCATTTTAAAATATATAATTTGATGTGTGATTAATATTTACAGTTGTATAATTACTACCATGATCAATTTATAGAACACTTCCATTAGTCAAAAAGTACTCAGCCCTTGTGCAATCAATCTTATTTCACCATCCCCAGCCCCAGACAATGACTAATCTGGTTTATATTCCTATAGCTTTGCCTTTTCCAGAATTTCATATAAAATGAATCAGACAGCTTGTAGTCTTCCACATCTGGCTTCTTTCACTTACTTAACATAATGCTTTTGAGATTCACCATGTTGTTGCATGTATCAGTAAGTAGTTCATTTCTTTTTGTTGCTAAGTTCAATTAACTTTTTAAAAGTCTCCTTCCATGAAACTGGTTGGGGGGGGTGGCATCCTACTCCCCTGGCCTCAAGTTCTCTCTATTTATGAACTATCTCTATAGATATTTTCAGTACCAGGAACTCACCTCTCAGGCACCGTTCTCTGGTCCCATACCTGGAGGCCAGCAGGCCCACAGTTTCAGCCTCACTCAGTGACTTGCATCTCTTCTGTTTTTGGTCCATGGATAAGATTATTTTGTTTGTGAGCCCAAACATGTTCTCTGATTTTCACTTTATATATTTTACTTCTTGCTATGTGTTCAGAACAAAAGGGATGTGTCGAAAGTTTGAATACAGTAATTCAATGTGCCCAAAGGCACATTTTCTATGTAATGTATCTAGAGAATAAGACTCTAGAATTTGGACTTCCCTGGTGGCGCCGTGGTTAAGAATTTGCCTGCCAATGCAGGGGACACGGGTTCGAGCCCTGGTCTGGGTGGATCCCACATGCCGCAGAGCAACTAGGCCTCTGTGCCACAACTGCTGAGCCTGCACTCTAGAGCCCGCGAGCCACAACTACTGAAGCCCGCGCGCCTACAGCCCATACTCCGCAACAAGAGAAGCCACTGCAATGAGAAACCCATGCACCACAATGAAGAGTGGCCCCTTCCTGCCACAACTGGAGAAAGCCCGTGTGCAGCAACGAAGACCCAACACAGCCAAAAATAAAATATGAAAAAAAAAAAAAACTGAGCAGAAAAGAAAAAAAACAACTTAAAAGGCTCCAAAATTAGTCTTTTGTTTGTCTTTGGTCATAGACTAATAAAATACTATTTGATTAAGCACTCCCAGGGCCTATCTGTAATAACTCAACTATATTCTTCTTTGATGTAGAATGCTGTCTAAAGATCACTGAACTTGCAGTCAGAAAACCTTAGTCCAAATCCTTGCTCTGGGACTTCCCTGGTGGTCCAGTGGTTAAGACTCAGCGCTCGCAATGCAGGGGGCCCAGGTTCGATCCCTGGTCAGGGAACTGGATCCCGCATGCCACAAACTAAGAGCCTGCATGCCACAACTGAGACGCAACGCAGCCAAAAATAAATAAATAAATACATTAAAAAAAAAAAGCTACTTTGTAAATAAGGAAATGGAAGCCCAGAAAGGTTAAGTAATTCACTTATTACTCATTATTGATGAGTGGTCAGATCTTCAAGGCATTACACAGCTATCTCTTAATGGGTTCTGATGCTTTTTACACAACTTCCTTAATATGTCCCCTTATCTTCATCTTACATAAAAGATACATAAAGGACTGTAGGGAGGCATCCAGGGGGAAAGAGGACAGGATTTCTATCCCTTTCTAGAGCCCTGGCATCTTAAGGGAAATGACAAACCTCCTAAGAAAGCAATTGGGCTAAATTCTCTCTGGCTGTTAGCAAAGTGAATTCACATGGATGTCTCCTCCCAGTGATGGGCTGCTCTGATTACTGTATAACCAATTTGAATAGGAACAGGGTACATTTATTTCTAGACAAGGTAAGACTTAGAAGTAGGCACCTCATTTACAAGGGCAGATGAGCATAACTGTATATAGACAGCAGGTATACAATTCAAAGAGGAATGTTATTCCTACTCTTGAAACAGCTGGGTAGGAACACGTGTTTATAAATCTGTCTCCCTCCTCTGGTATAATCTGCAAACGTTAACAATAATGAATGAGCTGAAAAGATGACAGTTCAGAGTGCTGGAGATGGGAGAGGGGAAGAGGAAAAATTCTAATATGGAAAAACAAAATGGAAGCTTGTTTAAATGTCAAAGCAAACAGTTTTCTGAAGTATAACTCTCTTCCTACAAGGTTCTGAGTTGAGACAGCTGGGAGATTAAGAAGACAGGAAGGAAAAAGCAGAAAATAACACTTAACAGACCTAGTTTCTCTATTAAGGGCTAGCTTTAAGGCAGCAAGTAGGCTGAAGAGAAAGAGAAAAGTTAGTTTTCATTTTAGAAAGCTTTCTATTTTGAATAAGTGTTCACAAAATAAGGAAAGGGTTGGCATGTTTGAAGATAATAAAAATAATAATATGCTAAAAGTAGTAGTAAAAGTAGTGCTTTGTGTTTCTCTAGGTGGTTATTTTCATATTTACCAAGGGCATCACAGACATAATCTCATTAAACATTACTAAATTTTAGAGTGCTGAGTTAAGTATTCTCCCTTCTTAAAGGCGATCAACACCAGAACATGGTAAAGGGGAAATGACTTAGGTATGAGGCAGCAATCAGGTTCCCCCAGGTAACAGGAGGAGTGCAGTGTTAAGACAAAACCCATTCCCAAAGCAGCACTGCTTTGTTTCAAGGACAATTCAAAACAGTTGTGCAGGGACTTCCCTGGTGGTCCAGTGGTAAGAATCTGCCTTCCAATGCAGGGGACGCGGGTTTGACCCCTGGATGGGGAACTAAGATCCCACGTGCAGTGGGGCAGCTAAGCCCATGCATCACAACTATTGAGCCCACGTGCTCTACAGCCTGTGGGCCACAACTAAGAGAGCCCGCATGCCGCAACTACTGAGCCCATGCACTCTGCTGCCACGATGAGAAGCCCACGTGCTGCAACGAAGAACCTGCGTACCCATATATGTGGAACCTTAGAAAATGGTACAGATGAACCGGTTTGCAGAGGAGAAATTGAGACACAGAAGTAGAGAACAAACGTATGGACACCAAGGCGGGAAAGCGGCTGGGGGTGGGGGTGGGGGTGTGATGAATTGGGCGATTGGGATTGACATGTATACACTGATGTGTATAAAATGGATGACTAATAAGAAAATAAATAAACATTAAAAAAATAAAAAAGAACCTGCGTGCCGTGACTAAGACCCGATGCAGCCAAATAAATAAATATTGAAAAAAAAAACAGTCATGCAGTCAAGACTGATACAAGCACAATAGTGGAAAGAGTAAATTTGACCTCCAGAGCCCTCATTTTTACCATTTCCACTTAGTACATGCTTTCTCTCAGGGATCTAATAAACTAATGCTCAGTTGACCACTTTCCTTCTTGTATGCCATGTGCTTCCTTGCTTCCTAGCTTCCACTTTCCTTCTTGAAAACACTTCCTTCATTTGGCTTCCAGGACAAGGACACCACACAGGCCTGATTTTCTTCTTATTGTTCTGCTCGCTCCTTCTCAGCACCTTTTGCTGTTACTTCTTCATATCTAACTAATGACTCAAACTTCTATCTCCAGCACCTACCTTTTCCCTGAACTCCAGATTCATATATCTAATTGCAAATTTGACATTTCCATTTGATGTCTCAAAAGAGATTTCAAACTTAACATGACCCAAACTGAGCTCCTGATACCCACCTGTCCCTTGACCACTCCCTTGCCCCCTGCTCCCAATAACAACTTGGCTCTGAGTTTTCCCTATTTCAGGTAATGGCATTTCCATCCTTTCAGGTGTTCAGGTCAAAAACCTTGGGAGTTCTGCTTGACTCCTCTCTTACTCTCACACCACCCCACATCCGACAGTCAGCAAATCTTGTTGGCTCAACCTTCAAAATATATCCAGATTTTGATCATATCTCACTATCTCCACTTCTCTGGCTCCAGGTACTCCTCTAATTATTGCAACAGCCATCCTATCCCTCTCTGACCCATTCTCAACACAGGAGCCAGAGAGATCCTGTTAAAATCCAAGTCATATCCTATCATTCCTCTACTCAAAACCTTCCAAAGGCTTCTTTCCATTTCACCCAGATTAAAGGGCAAAATTCTTATTGTGATCTTAAAGGATTCATGTGATCTCGGCCCTCATTACCTCTCTGATCAACATCATCTACTACTCTGCCCCTCACACTCTGTTCTGGCCTGTGAGTTACTTGTTCCTTGAACACAAGAGGCATGTTCTCATCTTAAGGCCTTGAACTTGCCATTTCATCTATCAGTAACATCCCTTCCCCCCATCCCCCATATTCTCAAAGGTACTTTCCCTTCATTTCTTTCAAATATTTTCTCAAAAGTCATCTCAGTGAGGCCATCCCTCATTCGCACTCCCCACTTCTATACTTTCTAGTTCCCCTTCCTACCTTCCTCCCCATAATATTTATCAGTATGTAACATAGCAGAAATTTTATTTATTCATCTTGCTTATTGTCTGTTCAGTCCTATTAGAATGTAAGCTCTATGAAGAGCAAGGTTTTTGTCAGTTTTTTTGGACTGCTGTATCTATAAGAACTAGAAACATTTTTGGCATATAGTAGATGCTCAATAAGTATATGTTGAATGAATGAATGCTCCTTGTTTCTCTCCAGAAACTCTGTTCAAGTAAGGTATAAAAAACTGATAAACAGAAACCTCAATTAAATAGTTTTGAGGGACCACAAGAAGGAGCTCTCATGCCCTGTGATGGTAGCAGAGCCCAAACAGGAGGAAGAAAGACTCCTCTTCTTTCCTGGCAAGGACTCAGCCAATGAGAAGCTATGGACTCTGTTTACTATAGTGTTCCCAATTTCCCTTTCCCCTCTACAAAAGTGTTCTTCCCTTGCTGTGCAGGAACTCGCATGTGGCTCACCATGGTTGCAGACGCTGAATTGCAATTCTCTGCTGATCTCAAATAAGCCCATCTTTGCTGGAGAAATGTCTGGTCATCTATTTGATTTAGGTCAACATTTTGGTGGCCCCTACGGGGACCAGAGGAGACCCCTGAAGACTCCAGGACTGGTGAGCAAACAGGTGAGGTACCCATAATTGAGCCCACTGAGCTCACTGCTTTTCTTGCTGACCGTGGAATTTGGAGGGTCTTTCTCCTGGATCCAAGCTCATGCCCTCTTTGTGTATGAAGAAATGGCTGGTGTTAGCTTGCAGGCTGTTTGAATTGAGCTGTTTGAACTGTAAGCTGTTCGAGCTGTTTGAAAATTGTTCTTTTACTCTAGAGGAAATCCTCTGAGAAATGGGATCCCAGTTATCTGTGGCCCCCACACCCTGGGACTTTGGCCAATTTTATGTTTAAAAACTGTGGTCCTTCCTCATGCACATTTCTAACTAAATGGACCAACCTGTCCAAAGGCAATTTAGAATATCAATGGCCATTTTTTTTTTTTTTTTTTTTCCGCAGT
>NW_020837970.1:11554539-11618704 GCF_003676395.1 Aethalodelphis obliquidens | reverse complement strand
CCACCAGGGAAGCCCTCAATGGCCATTTTGGGGAACTTTTAAAATCCCCAAACTTAATTTCCTTAAAACTGAACTGGACTACAATAGCTCAGAAATAGAGCTGAATGGTATGCCTATTTCAACTGGCATTTTAAGGCTTCCAAACATTATCAGGAACCTAAAACTGCTTCTCTGCAAAATAAGATTTTAAGATTAACTGAGGCAAATAAATGATTAAAGAAAGATAAAATGGCTCCTGAAGTCTCAGGCTCTTCTTCTTGGCTTCTTTGTCTCAGGCTCCACCTCTGGCACCACCTTTCTCTCCCTTGGCTTCTTGTGGCCAGACTCTGCCTCCAGCACCATTTCAATCCTTCCTTCTATACTGCCTATGCCTCCTCTTTACCCTCAATTCCCTCATACAAATTCTCTCCCAGAACCTACTCCCTCTCTGAAACTCTCCCAGCTCCCTTTTCCTCTCAACTTGTTAGAGCCTGTCCCTTAAAAATTAAGCCTTCTGGGCTTCCCTGGTGGCACAGTGGTTAAGAATCCGCTGGCCAATGCAGGGGACACGGGTTCGAGCCCTGGTCTGGGAAGATCCCACATGCCACGGAGCAACTAAGCCAGTGTGCCACAACTACTGAGCCTGTACTCTAGAGCCTGCGAGCCACAACTACTGAGCCCGTGAGCCACAACTACTGAGCCTGCGTGCTACAACTACTGAAGCACACGCACCTAGAGCCCATGCTCCACAAGAGAAGACACTGCAATGAGAAGCCTGTGCACCGCAACCAAGAGTAACCCCCGCTCGCCACAACTAGAGAAAGCCTGCGTGCAACAACGAAGAGCCAATGCAGCCAAAAAAAATCCTAAAAAAAAAAAAAATTAAGCTTTCTGAGGATCCAGATGTTAAACCCTTAATTTCTTATATTCCCTTATATTGAACTGTCAGCCATTGTCAAATATTTTCCCAAAGTAACTGAAGATCCTCACAGATTTTCTGAGGTGTTTATTTGTTAAACTTTTATTGATTAATTGATTGATTGATTGATTTTTACTTGGTTGCACAGGGTCTCAGTTGTGGCTCGTGGGCTCTTCTTTTTTAATATCTTTATTGGAGTATAATTGCTTTACAATGTTGTGTTAGTTTCTGTTGTACAACAAAGTGAATCAGCTATAAGTATACATATATCCCCATATCCCCTCCCTCTTGAGCCTCCCTCCCACCCTCCCTATCCCACCCTCATGGGCTCCTTAGTTGCTACATGTGAACTCTTAGTCGCGGCATGCGTGTGGGATCTAGTTCCGTGAAGGCCAGGCACAGCATTTGATGAAAACTGCTAATTGGGAAAATCCTGAAATGTCTCTAGAATTACAACTGGGAGACCAGCCCACTAACTTACTACATGATCAGGTTAGAGATATGGCTAAGCGACTTCATTGAGCAATTTTCCAAAGCCTGTTGATTGGAACAAACTTCAGGCTTGCATATAAAAATCTGATGAAACTGTTCATAACTATTATAATCGACTTCAGATTAAAAAAAAAATTCTGGTCTTCCTTCATGTGTTGATTCTACCTGGTAGTTTTTAACTCTATTTGTATTAATGGGCTGAACTGGGATCTTTCCCATCTAGTAAAAAAGACCAGGATGGAATGGGAAACTATGTCCATCCCAGACTTAATTAATCTGACAAACCAGCTCTCTTGCACTCTAGATGAATCACCTAAATGGGAGACCACCAAAATTCTTAATCTTCAAATCCAGCAAATGAAGGCTCCTAAACAAAACCCAAACCCTCCTAGTTTCTGCTATTATTGCAAAGAGCTAGGACATTGGAAAAGAGACTGCTACAAATTTAAGTACTTTAGGCATCTTCAGCTCTCTAACCAGCCTTTCCAACGTCCTCCCAACTCTCAATTATGGGGCTCTGAGGAACTACCAGGGATTTTCCCAATTCTCCCTCTTAATCAACTTGGAGAAACATTTCTCCAGATTGGGAATGGATCTCTTCCAGTCCTAAATGATGCTGGAGCTAAACTCTCAGTGCTCAACCCAACTAATATAAAGCAGCCCCTGCCTGGGAATATTAAAACATTTCAGGACTGCCCTGGCAGTCCAGTGGTTAAGACTCTGAGCTTCCAATGCAGGGGGCTCGGGTTCAACTCCTGGTCAGGGAACTAAGATCCCAACATGCCACGAGACGTGGCCAAAAAAACCTCCAAAATACCCCAGTTCAAATAGTGGGGATCTCTAATGAACCTCAAAAGGTTCCTATCTCTGACCAATTCCCTTTTGTTTAGGCCCTTTCAGATACATACACCCTTTTCTCCTTAGTTTCTCTGTCCCTACTCATTTATTAGGCCGAGACTTCTTAGAGAAGTATCATGCCAAAATTTCTTTCTCCCAAAAGGAGGAGTTAATTATAGAATTTGACAGTAGTCATCAAAGTAACCAGCCAGGTGAATTAAATGATCCTTTGACATCTTTTTTTTGTTCTAGAGCTGATTCTGGAAACACTGATCATTTGCCCCTATTGAATCAGCTACCACCTTCCTTATGGGCAAAATCTCCAACTGATACTGGCAAAATTAATAGTGCATCTCCCATCAAGTTTCACATAGATTCCTCAAAACCTCTTCCCGGAATTAATCAATATCATATAAAGTAAAGCAGCCCTTCAAGGCACAAAGCCCATAATAGAAGATTACAAGGCTTGAGGCCTCTTTACCCCTTGTACTAGCCCTGTAACACTTCCATTTTCCCAGTGAGAAAACCTAAGGGCCAAGGGTGGAGGCCCAGGACCTCTGAGCAAAAAAAACAACACTGTTGGGAGTTCCCTGGTGGTCCAGTGGTTAGGATTTGGCACTTTCACTGTTGTGGCCCAAGTTCAATCCCTGGCTGGGGAAATAAGATCCCGTAAGCTGCGCAGCAGGGCCAAAAACAAACAAAAAAAACATTGTTACCCCTCAATATCTTGTTGTTCCTAACTTTCATAGGTTACTAACATCTATTCCTATCAGAAGTAAATTCTTTACTGTAACTGATTTATGAGTTCACTCTTTAGTATTCCAGTTGACGAAGCTAGCCAACACCTGTTTGCCTTCATTTGGGAAGAAAAACAATTCACCAGGACAGTAATGTCTCAAGGGCTTTATTGAGAGTCCTTCATTTCTCACCAACCCTGAAGGCTGATCTGGATGATATAAAGTTCAGGGGTTCTACTTTGTTGCAGTAAGTAGATGATTTGCTTCTTTGCTCTCCTTTTCTCTTCACAGGAAGACAGCAACCACTTGCTAAAACTTTCAGGTTTAAAACTATTATATATAGGATGGATAAACAACAAGGTCCTACTGTATAGCACAGGGAACTATATTCAATATCCTGTGAAAAACCACAATGGAAAAGAATATATATATGCATAACTGAGTCACTTTGTTGTACAACAGAAATTAAAGGCAACACCGTAAATCAACTATACTTCAATAAAATTTAAAAACAAACAAACATTTAGGCTTAAAGGGACACAAGGTCACCAAACAAAAACTGCAGTTTGCCCAAACCTAGTTTCAATATTTAGAGCATCTGATCTCAAAATAAGGGCTACAATCAGATCCAGATAGACTTCATGTTGTCCTAAGTTTCCCCAAACCCAAAACTAGGTGCCGAGAGGTATTCCTGAGCTACTGGTTATTGCTTAAATTGCATTCTAAATTTCTCTCTATGGCCAAACCTCTGTATGTCTTACTCAACAGTAACAATCCTGACCCAATTTTATGGGAAGAACTGGACAACACGGCCTTTAAGGCCTTAAAGGGGAGTTTTATGAATCCACCTGCTCTTGGGCATCACAATTATCAAATTCCCCTTTTCCTTTTTTGTTTATGAAAAGGAAGGGAATGCCCTTGGGGTACTTACCCAAAAACAAGGGACCACCAACAACCCATAGGATATTATAGCCAGTAACTGGACTCTGTGGCATGGGAACACCTCCCGTCCTTGCCTTAGAGCCATTACAGCCACTGCCATTTTAGTTAAAGCAACCAGGAAAATCACTATGGGATGCCCTTTAGCCATTTTTATACCTGACGCAGTAGAAGTCCTCCTGAATTCTCATCACACTCAATGCCAAACGAAAGCAGCCAAATCTCTGTCATGGCTCAAAGGGATATTTCCCCAAATGATGACTTAGAGAAACTGGCTAGAGAAGCCCAACAAGTGGCCTCAGAAAAGGAAAAGCAAGGTTGGAAATTCAACCATTTTTGGTTTGATAAAAAGAGAAAGCTCTGGTTTGGACCAAATAACAACCCAGTCTTACAGAGGACTCTAAAATTCCCACTCCCCACCACTGTCCATGCATTAAACTACTGGTGTACTGACAAAATGATCGCATTCATGAATCAATATGAGTGGGGAAACATTAAGAAAGCTACAAAAAGTGACTACCTCACTTGTCCCACTTGTCCAAAGTACAACCCAGGGAAGCCTGTTTGTACTGCTCCTGGACATTTTAAACTACTTAATTTGGGACTTCCCTGGTGGTCCGGTGGTAGAGAATCTGCCTTCCAATGCAGGGGACACTGGTTCAATCCCTGGTTGGGGAACTAAGATCCCACATGCCGCAGGGCAACAAAGCCCACGTGCCACAACTACTGAGCCTGCATACCACAACTACAGAGCCCACGCACTACAACTACAGAGCCCAAGCCACAACTAGAGAAGAGAAAACCTGCATGCCACAACTAGATCCCGCATGCCGCAACGAAGACCCGATGCAGCCAAATAAATAAATAAAATTTAAAAAATGCTACTAAACTGATTAATTTGAGGTTTGGCAAATGGATGTCATACAACTTCCTCCATCTCATGGATGTGAATATATTTTAGTCACGGTCTGTATGTTTTCACAATGAACTGAAGCCTTCTCTTGCAGACAGGCTACTGCCTCTTCTGTGGCTAAGGTCTTTTTAGAAAAGATTAACCCTACCTGGGGAACTCCTCTCAAACTTTACAGTGATCGAGGAACCCATTTTACTGGCCAGGTACTTCAACGAGCCTGTGCTGTTTATCCAGTTTTACAAGTTTCACTGTGCTTACCACCCTCAATCCTCTGGTTTCCTTGTGGAACACACCAACCGTGTTTTTAAGACTGAATTGGCAAAACTGGTAGAGGCCCTCCAAATACCCTGGCCAAAAGCATTGCTGTTGGTCCTTCCAAATCTCAGATCTACTCCTTTTAGAACTCATAAACTCTCCCCTTTGAGATAGTCATAAGATGTCCAATGCACTTGGCTTCTGCTTCTTTTGACCCACAAGTGATAAAAGGAGAGATACTCTAATACTGCAAAGGCCTAACTGCTTCTATTAAAAATAACCATGCTTTCAGCCACTATGGAGAACAGTATGGAAGTTCCTTGAAAAACTAAAAACAGAACTACCATATGACCCAGCAATCCCACTACTGGGCATATACCCTGAGAAAACCATAATTCAAGAAGAGTCATGTACCACAATGTTCATTGCAGCTCTATTTACAATAGCCAGGACATGGAAGCACCTAAGTGTCCATCAAGAGATGAATGGATAAAGAAGATGTGGCACATATGTACAATGGAATATTACTCAGCCATAAAAAGAAATGAAATTGAGTTGTTCGTAGTGAGGCGGATGGACCTAGTCTGTCATACAGAGTGAAGTAAGTCAGGAAGAGAAAAACAAATACCATACACTAATATATATATATGGAATCTAAAAAAAAAAAAAGGTTCTGATTAACCTAGGGGAAGGACAGGAATAAAGACACAGACGTAGAGAATGGACTTGAGGACAAGGGGAGGGGGAAGGGTAAGCTGGGATGAAGTGAGAGAGTAGCATTGACATATATACACTACCAAATGTAAAATAGATAGCTAGTGGGAAGCAGCCGCATAGCACAGAGAGATCAGCTCGGTGCTTTGCAACCACCTAGAGGGGTGGAATAAGGATGGTGGGAGGGAGACGCAGAGGGAGGGGATATGGGGATATACGTATGCATATAGCTGATTCACTTTGTTATACAGCAGAAACTAACAACACTGTAAAGCAGTTATACTCCAATAAAGATGTTAAAAAAAAAATAACCATGCTTTGGTAAAGCAGTCTTTTCACAGTATACCCTTGGGAGACGAAGACCTTAAGCATCACACCTTGTAACCTGGAGATTTCATCTATTGGGAAAGAATTCTCTTATACCTCACTGGAAAGGCCCCTATCGGGTACTGCTAGCCAACCCTTGTACCACCAAACTCCAAGAAACAGATTCTTGGCGAGTCATGTGATACAAGTAAAGAAAGCACCAAACCCTGACTGGACCTGCACATTATCTGGGTTACCTGAAAGTGAAGATTTCCCAGAAGAGAAGCAGCAACATCTGATGAGACACCTTTCCGAACATATCTAGACCAGCCCTGTTGGAAGTTTGTTGCCAAACCTCTGATGATGATATAACACTTCAGATGATCTCAAATGTTTATGATCTTGATAACATACGGACTTCAGATAAAAAGTGCTTGAGAATTCTGCCTTCTACCCTCCCTTTTCACTCGAACGTGACCTCAATAGGTTTCTAATCTATGCACTTTTCCTCTGCCTTGAGACATTACACCTAGGAAAGGTCCTTCTTGGCACTGAGGGACAAAAAGCTGCTGAAACTAGAAAAACTAACTTTTGGTCAGTGACGTTTTCAGAGAAAGATCTTGATTAAAAGGGGGAAATGTAAAAAATAAATAAACAGAAACCTCAATTAAATAGAGCTAGGAGACCAGAAGAAGGAGCTCTCATGCCCTGTGATAACAGCAGAGCCCAACAGGAAGAAGAATGACTCCTCTTCTTTCCTGGCAAGGACTCAATCGTGGTTTCTTTGTTTACTTTAGCACTCCCAGCTTCCCTTTCCCATCTATAAAAGTGTTCTCCTTCCCTTGCCATGTAGGGACTTGCATGTGGCTTACCATGGTTGCAGACCCCAAATTGCAATTCTCTGCCTATCCTGAATGAACCCATCTCTGCTGGAGAAATATTTGGCAGTTTTATTTAAGTCAATCAAAGAAAAATTTCCAAGTAGTTCCATTCTTATACATAATGGGGCTTATACATCATGGGACTCTTACTAGTGTCTGAATACAGTAATATAGTTTATTTTGTGAGTTGAATAGGCATCTACTTTGCCCAACTGAGTCAGTAACCTGCTGTATGATTCTGGGCAAGCTACTTTATCCTCCTTTGTTGGACTAGACCTCTAGAATTCTGTGATTCTATGAAAGGCCATGAAACTCAAGCACTTAAACGTATAAATGACTAATAAAATGCTATTTCCCATGGAGTTTTAACAATGATCAAAGGCTTAAGCTAAACAAAATACAAGGCATGAAATATAAGGCATGTCATTTCAGATATTGTTTACCTGGTAGAAAAAATTTTTATCTGAGTGGGAGTATAAATTGGTAAAAGCACTCTGGAAAACTATTTTGTTTCTACCAAACTCATGTATTTCTAAGCAGATCTTCTAAAGCTAAACATACATCTACCCTATGACCCAGCAATTCTCAGAAACAAGAACTTACATCCAACAAAAGACATGTAAAAGAATGTTTATAGCAGCTTCACTCATAATAGTCCCAAACCAGAAACAACTCAAAATGTCTGTAAAAAGTAGAATGGATAAATTGTGGTATATTCATAATGTAATATTATAATGCTCTGAAGAATGAACTACTGCTATACATTACAAAATGGATGAATCTCACAGACATAATGTTAAGTGAAAGAAGCCAAACAAGAGTACATACCATGTGATCACATTTCAAGGTAGGAAAACTCATCTATAATGATACAAATCAGAACAGTGGTTACCTTTTGGGGTGGTATTGACTGCAGAGGGCATGAGAGAATCTTCTAGGGGTACTGGTAATGTTCTAGTTCTGGATGTAGGTAGTAGTCACACAGTTATATACATATATAAAAATTCATCAAACCATGTACTTAGTATTTGTTCATTTTATTTATGTTATACTTCAATAAAACATTGAAGCAGGGACTTCCCTGGTGGCACAGTGGTTGAGAATCCACCTGCCAATGCAGGGGACACGGGTTCGATCCCTGGTCCAGGAAGATCCCACATGCTGTGGAGCAACTAAGCCCGTGTGCCACAACTACTGAGCCCTCGTGCCACAACTGCTGAAGCCTGTGCACCTAGAGCCTGCACTCCACAACAAGAGAAGCCACCGCAATGAGAAGCCCGAGCACCGCAACGAAGAGTAGCCCCTGCTCGCCACAACTAGAGAAAGCCCGCACGCAGCCAACGAAGACCCAACACAGCCAAAAATAAATGAATAAATTAAAAAAATAATAAAACATTAAAGCAATCTACAGCAGGCAGTAGGTTCTCTCTCAGTAGCATTCTACTCTATCAAAGAGTTAAAAAACTCTCTGGAATATAGTGACCAACTCAGTAAACTTTCACAGAGAAAGTCTATCTCCCCTGAGGTTAACCAACAATTTTTTAACACCAGAAACTAACACAACATTGCAAATCAACTATACTTCAGTTAAAAAACCCCAAAAACAAACAAACAAAAATGAACAACTTTTTGGTATCAACATGTATCAGGGGATTGTGTTGGGCATAGTGTAAAATACATATAATAATTCTTTATTTACTGGCAACACTTCTAAATGTTTCTACTGCTACTATGCCTAGAGAGGGCACAGGAAATTCATATATTGCTGGTGGGTGTATAAAGCTGGTCCAACCTCTGGTGGCAATCGGGCATTATCTTTCAAAAAGCACATTCTCTTTGACCCAACAAATCCACTTGAAGGTATTTATCCACAAATATTCTCAGTGTACAAAATGAACAAGGTACCTACTGCAGCAGTGTTTATTATAGAAAAAGATGGGAAACTAAATGTCCTTCAATGAAGAAGCAATCAAATACATTTCTGCATATCCACACGATGGAATACTATGCAGCTGTTAAAAAAACAACTATAAATAAACTGATATGGAACAAATTCTGAGATATACAGGCAAATGGAAAAAAAGCGCAAGGTACAGAACAGTAATTACAGTATGCTACCATCTGTGTAAAAATAACCTTATAAGTATCTACTTATAAGTGCACAGAAGGTCTCTGAAAGGATAAATAAACTAGTATTAGTGGTCTTCCCTAGGGAGGGAAACTGGGTGGCTGGAATTCAGTGGAAGGAAACTTGTTTTTCATTGTATATTCATTTTACTGTTGAATTTTTACACCATATACATGTGTTACCTATTCAAAAAAAAAAAGGTAAAAATAGTAGTTAATTTTGGTAGGACAAAATGCTAATTTTTTTTCCTTTTAGGAAAGGAAAATATTATAATTGAAGAGGGCAAATAAGTGGCAGGATGAATACCATCTCTGAAACCCTGTCTCACTTCTTGTAAATGGGTAATTTCTCTTTATTCAGTTCAGAGTATCAAGGTGATTGTGGCAGTTTTAAAATGTGTCCACAGATTCTTCGATATTCTTCCCTCAAAATGGAGAGGGCTAATTCCCCGCACCCTGACTGTGGGTTACAATTAGCAACTTGGTTCTAATAAACAGAATGTGGTGAAAGTAGCCTTCTCAGACTAGGTGATAAAAGGCAACATGGGTTCCTCCTAGTTTTTCCTCTTGGATTACTTCTCTTGGGGAAGTTAGCTGCTGTGTTATGAGGACACTGAAGTAGCCTACCCTATGGAGAGGTGCATGAGGCCAGAGACTGAGGCCTCCTGCTAACAGACACGTAAGTGAGCCAACTTGGAAGTGATCCTCAAATAAGCTTTCAGATGATAGCAGCCCAGTTGACATTTTGACTGCAACTTCATGAGCAATCTTGAGACAGAATCAGCTACTTAAGCCACTCTTGAATTGCTGACCCCCAGAAACTATTAAGTTTTAGAATGCTATATTTTGGGAATAATTTGTTATACAACAACAGATAACCTAGAATAGCGTTTTATCCTAAGCCGACAAAGAATTCATTCAACTTATTCCTTCCTGGAGCAAATATTTACTGAGCCTCTATTATTTGCCAGGCATTATGGTAAGTATTGAAGTTATAAAAAACAACTAAGAAGATACCAAGGTCCATTTCTGGGCTGGGAGCAAATATTTATTAAGAGCCTACGCTGGACTAGGTACTGGAGAACAAAGATAAACAAGGCCAGCTGCTTGCTCTCAACATAAGGGACTGAAAAATAGGTTAGGGGCAAGAGGTCACATGTGACTGAATATGCCAGTAGCTTTGAGTTTTAAAATGGAAACATCAGTATTTACCTATATGCTGCTTTTAAATCTTGTTTCAATCCCAACTGCCAATCCTGGTTGATGCTGACAACTACCCCCTGAATAAAGGGCAGGTTAGCATGCAAGTCTCCCTTGCCCTCTTTCCCTTCCTCCCTCCCTCATACCTTTCTCCCTCCCTCCCTCCCTTCAACAAATGAATACCTACTTTGGCTCAGAGTATCTGAGATATAGCAATGCACAAAACTGACAGCTCTTGCTCTTATACAACTTATACTCAAGTGGTGGGAGACAGACAACAAGTAAATATATGTCAGACAGTGGTAAGCCCTATGGAGATAAACGAAGCAGGAGCAAATGAATAAAGAATGTGAGGGATGGGATGTTGCTATTTTATAAAGGGCAGTCAAGAGAAGCCTTATTGAGCAGGTGACATTTAAGCAGAGAAACCTGCGTGAGCCATGAGGAAATTAGAAGGAAGAATATTTGAGGCAGAGGAAAAACCAGGTACAAAGGCGCTGTAGTGGGAATGTGCTTGGCATGTTCTCAGGAAGCGCAAAGTGGAGTGAGACTATGGTGGAGTAAGTGAGAGGAAGAGTAGGAAGAGACGAGGTCAGAGATGAGGGCAGCCCAGATCATGCAGACCAGGGGTTTACACACTTTTAATGTAAGGAACCCATTGTAAATATTTTAGCCTTTGCAGGCCACACAATCTCTGTGGTAACTTCTCAACCCTTGCAGCACAAAGAGTCACAGACAATACACAAATGAATGGGTTATGGCTGTGTACCAATGAAATTACAAAAACAGGCAGTGGACTGGATTTGGTACTTTGACTGTAATTTGCAGGCCCCTGATATCAACAGTGTAGCACCTTATAAGACAAATAATGGAGGCCAGAGGGGAACAGTATATGTATGCCCAGGCTTTGGCCTCAGAATGTATCCTTCACTGAAACAAAGCTATAAATGAGAGTTAACTGAAACACTTCTATTGACATTAAGCACTCAAAGGTTGTTTGTTGAATAGATAAACTGAAAAAGCAGATTGTCTGCAACCCAAAATAACAATTATTTATCTGTTTCTATAAACAAATGTTTTTTTTAAAATTTGTTTTATTTATTTTTGGCTGCGTTGGGTCTTTGTTGCCATGCACGGGCTTTCTCTAGTTGTGGCGAGCGGGGGCTACTCTTCGTTGCGGTGCGTGGGCTTCTCATCGCAGTAGCTTCTCTTGTCACAGAGCACGGGCTCTAGGTGCTCGGGCTTCAGTAGCTGTGGCTCGTGGGCTCTAGGCACTAGGGCTCAGTAGGTGTGGTGCATGGGCTTAGTTGCTCCACGGAATGTGGGATCTTCTCGGACCAGGGCTTGAACCTGTGTTCCCGGAGTTGGCAGGCGGATTCTTAACCACTGTGCCACCAGGGAAGCCCAATAAATGTTCTGACAATAAAATTAACTTTGGAACACAAGCCATTCATAAATTGAGGACTCAATATACAGAGGATATTTTAATTTTTCTTCATGACTCAGGGGCATTATTCTAGATATGATTCTCCTGTGGTGTGGTAAACGAATGTCCTTTCAAAGGTTACCGAGGCCTTAAGGGTTAATGACTCCATTAACTGTGATCAGACTTCTCTGTTGAGTTTTTGTGTTTTGCTTTTCGGTCTCCTACCTGGTTGTCAGCAGTCACTTTTTGTCATTAACATGTCTACCTTTTGCAGTAGTAGACATTTCCATATTCCCAACCTCTCTATCACATCCAACTTGCTTCTTATAATCTACTTTAGATGAGGAAATCAGGGAGTCAATACTAACGTAGGTCTATCATCAGGCCCTATAGGTCCTCTTATCTGACTTCACGGCCATATACATTCCACGTGCATTAATTCCACGATTCTCTTAAGAGTCTGTTATATTTGGAATACAAAGTCCATGGGGAAAATTCTATAGATATTAGCCAAAGGAATCAGTTAGTCAGACAAAACCATTTTTGGTAACTCCCTACAACTAATTTGTCAGTGAGCTTTGAATGCAGTGTGGGGTGTATGTGATCAATGTCCAATAAACAAATTTTTAAAAATTGAAGACTTGTTTTTATTCCTCTTTTAAGTGTGTTATTTCTACCAACAGGTAATGAGGGTCTCAGTATAGGTGCCAAGAATGCTAAGACATGGCAATAAAATGAAACATACATCTTTAAGACTCTCTTAGACAGAGAAACTAAAAAACATTGCTTAAGGCAGTGATTCTCAAAGTACGGTTCAGGGATGTCTGGCAGTCCCAAAGACAGTTTCAAGGGGTTTTGCAAAGTCAAAACTATTTTCATAATAATACTAAGACAAATTTGGCTTTTTATTTTCATTCTCTCATGAGTGTACATAAGAGTTTTCCAGAGGCATGACGTGATATTTCGACAAATTGGATATAGAAGTACACATGAGAATCCAGTGTCTCCTATTAAGCCGAACACTAAAAAGATTTGTAAAAATGTAAAATAATGCTACTCTTCTTACTAAATATTTTTGTTTTAGAAACTGTAGTTATTTTCATAAATATGGTAACATGTAAAACGTTTATTATTGTTATTTTTAAATAGATTAATAAATACATGTATTTTTAAATCTTTATTGGAGTATAATTGCTTTACAATGTTGTGTTAGTTTCTGCTGTATAAGAAAGTGAATCAGCTATACGTATACATATATCCCCATATTCCCTCCCTCTTGCGTCTCCCTCCCACCCTCCCTATCCCACCCCTCTACGCGGTCACAAAGCACCAAGCTGATCTCCCTGTGCTATGCGGTTGCTTCGCACTAGCTATCTATTTTCCATTTGGCAGTATATATAAGTCCGTGCCACTCTCTCACTTCGTCCCAGCTTACCCTTCCCCCTTTCCATGTCCTCAAGTCTATTCTATTTTTAATAGGTTCTCAGTTTTAATTTCTATTAGGGCAAATATCAATAACTATAACATCAATAGATATAAACAAAAGCTCTTAGAGGTCCTTAATAATTTTTAAGCATGGAAAGGAGTCCTGAGTTTAAAAAGTTTTAAAACTGCTGACTTAAGGGATACAACCCAAGCATTATTTTACTTCTGCCTTTTTATAAAGATGTTAACTAAGCTGCTGCTATCTTCATGCTGGAAGACAGAAAGTTGGGGACCAGCCAGTTCTACCACTGCTGTCAGTTCTGCCTTGTGGGGATCCACTTGCCCAGTTGGAATTCTCCTAAGTTATGAGAATTTGGGACCCTGAAGAGAGGCAACTGATGATCTCTAAAGGAAGCAGGGAATTTGGGGCATAACGAAAAGGGATCATGGGCTGAAAAAGGAGGAAGCAGAGCTGGCTTTCTGTGGCATCTGGATACGAGCCAGTCACCACGGCCTGTACGTTCTGCCCTTGAACTCTCTCTGAATAATATCTTCTTCCCCATCCCCAACCACAACCATCAGAATCCAGGTCCTCGTTAACTCACCTCTAGATTATTCTAACAGACTTTGAATTATGCTCCTAACTCCAATCTTTAATTCTTTCTGTCAATCCAGCCAGTAAACTACTGTCAGATTAGTGTACCTCAAACAGTGCTTTCATGCAATAAGCCAGCAAATATATCTTACTTATTATACTCCATCACTGTGCCAAGTGCTAGTAGAGATTCAAAACTTTCACTTAACTGAAAATCTTATTCTATTTGGGGGGAGGGAAATGAATATGTATCAAATCATTACTAAAAAAACATGCTACACATACTGTGGTATAGACATGCAGTGTGACAGATCAGAGAAAGAATAGGATTTTGGTAACTCTTAAGAGGATCCGGGATGAGCTTGGTACACATAAGGAAGAGTGAAACCATGTGATAATGAGCTGAGGCTACGTGTTGGAGAGCAGGAAGAAGATCTGAAGAAGACAGTCTAATACTTCATGCTAAAAAAAATACTTGTTAATTACTGATTGGTACACTAATGCATTAAAATAAATTATAGGGCTTCCCTGGTGGTATAGTGGTTAAGAATCCGCCTGCCAATGCAGGGTACACGGGTTCAAGCCCTGGTCTGGGAAGATCCCACATCCCGCGGAGCAACTAAGCCTGTGAGCCACAACTACTGAGCCTGCGCTCTAGAGCCTGAGAGCCACAACTACTGAGCCCGCGTGCTGCAACTACTGACTCCCGCGTGCCTAGAGCCCGTGCTCCACAATAAGAGAAGCCACTGCAATGAGAAGCCCGTGCACTGCAATGAAGAGTAGCCCCTGCTCGCTGCAACTAGAGAAAGCCTGTGCACAGCAATGAAGACCCAATGCAGCCCCCGCAAAAAACAAAAATTAATTAATTAAATTATAGATAGAAAACAAGATAAAAACTTTTGATTGGTGTGCTGGGTGGCTTAATTTGCCCTCCCCCAACAGCTGCTGCTCACCACTCTGTTTTCTAAATATGGTTAAGAATGAAGGTTATGGTTTTCAGGTTTTTTTAAATAAATAAATAAATTTATTTATTTATTTATTGGGTCTTGGTTGCTGTGCACAGGCTTTCCCTAGTTGTGGCGAGCGGGGGCTACTCTTTGTTAGAGTTACTACAACTTACTACAAGCAACTCTATGCCAATAAAATGGACAACCTGGAAGAAATGGACACATTCTTAGAAAGGCACAACCTGCCAAGACTGAATCAGGAAGAAATAGAAAATATGAACAGACCAATCACAAGCACTGAAATTGAAACTGTGACTAAAAATCTTCCAACAAACAAAAGCCCAGGACCAGATGGCTTCACAGGTGAATTCTATCAAACATTTAGAGAAGAGCTAACACCTATCCTTCTCAAACACTTCCAAAATATAGCAGAGGGAGGAACACTCCCAAACTCATTCTACGAGGCCACCATCACCCTGATACCAAAACCAGACAAGGATGTCACAAAGAAAGAAAACCACAGGCCAATATCACTGATGAACAAAGATGCAAAAATCCTCAACAAAATACTAGCAAACAGAATCCAACAGCACATTAAAAGGATCATACACCATGGTCAAGGGGGGTTTATTCCAGGAATGCAAGGATTCTTCAATATATGCAAATCAATCAACGTGATACACCATATTAACAAACTGAAGGAGAAAAACCATATGATCACCTCAATAGATGCAGAGAAAGCTTTTGACAAAATTCAACACCCATTTATGATAAAAACCCTCCAGAAAGGAGGCATAGAGGGACATTTCCTCAACATAATAAAGGCCATATATGACAAACCCACAGCCAACATCGTCTTCAATGGTGAAAAACTGAAAGCATTTCCACCAAGATCAGGAACAAGACAAGGTTGCCCACTCTCACCACTCTTATTCAACATAGTTTTGGAAGTTTTAGCCACAGCAATCAGAGAAGAAAAGGAAACAAAAGGAATCCAAATCAGAAAAGAAGAAGTAAAGCTGTCACTGTTTGCAGATGACATGATACTATACATAGAGAATCCTAAAGATGCTACCAGAAAACTACTAGAGCTAATCAATGAATTTGGTAAAGTAGCAGGGTACAAAATTAATGCACAGAAATCTCTGGCATTCCTATACATTAATGATGAAAAATCTGAAAGTGAAATCAAGAAAACACTCCCATCTACCATTGCAACAAAAAGAATAAAATATCTAGGAATAAACCTACCTAAGGAGACAAAAGACCTGTATGCAGAAAATTATAAGACACTGATGAAAGAAAGTAAAGATGACACAAATAGATGGAGAGACATACCATGTTCTTGGATTGGAAGAATCAACATTGTGAAAATGACTCTACTACCCAAAGCAATCTACAGACTCAATGCAATCCCTATCAAACTACCACTGGCATTTTTCACAGAACTAGAACAAAAAATTTCACACTTTGTATGGAAACACAAAAGACCCCGAATAGCCAAAGCAATCTTGAGAACGAAAAATGGAGCTGGAGGAATCAGGCTCCCTGACTTCAGACTATACTACAAAGCTACAGTAATCAAGACAGTATGGTACTGGCACAAAAACAGAAAGATAGATCAATGGAACAGGATAGAAAGCCCAGAGATAAACCCACGCACATATGGTCACCTTATCTTTGATAAAGGAGGTAGGAATGTACAGTGGAGAAAGGACAGCCTCTTCAATAAGTGGTGCTGGGAAAACTGGACAGGCACATGTAAAAGTATGAGATTAGATCACTCCCTAACACCATACACAAAAATAAGCTCAAAAGGGATTAAAGACCTAAATGTAAGGCCAGAAACTATCAAACTCTTAGAGGAAAACACAGGCAGAACACTCTATGACATAAATCACAGCAAGGTCCTTTTTGACCCACCTCCTAGAGAAATGGAAATTAAAACAAAAATAAACAAATGGGACCTAATGAAACTTCAAAGCTTTTGCACAGCAAAGGAAACCATAAACAAGACCAAAAGACAACCCTCAGAATGGGAGAAAATATTTGCAAATGAAGCAACTGACAAAGGATTAATTTCCAAAATTTACAAGCAGCTCATGCAGCTCAATAACAAAAAAACAAACAACCCAATCCAACAATGGGCAGAAGACCTAAATAGACATTTCTCCAAAGAAGATATACAGACTGCCAACAAACACATGAAAGAATGCTCAACATCATTAATCATTAGAGAAATGCAAATCAAAACTACAATGAGGTATCACCTCACACCAGTCAGAATGGCCATCATCAAAAAATCTACAAACAATAAATGCTGGAGAGTGTGGAGAAAAGAGAACCCTCTTGCACTGCTGGTGGGAATGTAGAATTGATACAGCCACTATGGAGAACAGTATGGAGGTTCCTTAAAAAACTACAAATAGAACTACCATATGACCCAGCAATCCCACTACTGGGCACATACCCTGAGAAAACCATAATTCAAAAAGAGTCATGTACCAAAATGTTCATTGCAGCTCTATTTACAATAGCCCAGAGATGGAAACAACCTAAGTGTCCATCATCGGATGAATGGATAAAGAAGATGTGGCACATATATACAATGGAATATTATTCAGCCCTAAAAAGAAATGAAATTGAGCTATTTGTAATGAGGTGGATAGACCTAGAGTCTGTCATACAGAGTGAAGTAAGTCAGAAAGAGAGAGACAAATACCGTATGCTAGCACATATATATGGAATATAAGAAAAAAAGTGTCATGAAGAACCTAGGGGTAAGACAGGAATAAAGACACAGACCTACTAGAGAATGGACTTGAGGATATGGGGAGGGGGAAGGGTAAGCTGTGACAAAGCGAGAGAGTGGCATGGACATGTATACACTACCGGACGTAAAATAGGTAGCTAGTGGGAAGTAGCCACATAGCACAGGGAGATCAGCTCAGTGCTTTGTGACCACCTAGAGGGGTGGGATAGGGAGGGTGGGAGGGAGGGAGACGCAAGAGGGAAGAGATATGGGAACATGTGTGTGTGTATGGCTGATTCACTTTGTTATAAAGCAGAAACTGGCACACCATTGTAGAGCAATTATACTCCAATAAAGATGTAAAAAAATAAAAAAGAATCATCTATATTTTGCTATACTGTATCTAACCCATAAGGTTATTTGTAATATCCATACCTATCATTTGATAATCAATATTTAATGAGTTCTTATCAGTAGTTAGGAGCTATGGAAATATACATAAATAAAAGCCATGGTCCCTATCCTGTCTTACCAATCCAGGTGGAACAGATAAACACACAAAAAGATAACAGGCAGCAGCTGATAAAGACAGAATAAAGTGGTTGAACAGCCAAATGAACTATATCTTACTATATATTTAGTGAAAATATGACATATTTAGTGAAAAAGGAGAGATAGGAAGGATGTGGTATTTGGATTTAAATGAACTGATATGGTGCAGTTGTAAAATGTTGTTAATCATTTTTACGCTTTCCTCTAGATGGTGCTAGAACAACCACATTGTCTTTTATAACTCAAGTTTCCTTTAACATTATAAAGAGTAAGAGGTAATTTATGACTCATTAACAACTTGATGGCTCCTCTACTAATTTTACTGCCTTTTGGCTTACATTTTGGATAGTGGGAAATCCTGGACACTGCTGAGAAATTTAAATCACAGACAACTTAAACCCCAATGGTTTCTCATCCAATCTACAAAGAACTATTAATTCAAAGCAATGTACTATTTGTGTGTGTTTGGGGTGGAGAAGTAGGGTTGAGTAATTTTCAGCCTCTGCTTCCAGAAAACTTATAATTTAGAATGAAGGGACAGAATTCCTAATATAAAGCAGAAGACATTATCACCAGCAATGTTTACCCACTACTAATCTGAAAGATCACAGAAATAACAAGGGTAGGTAATGAATATTCTAACTTGCCTAAGGAAATAATGGGTTCTTTAAAGATTAGTAATAAGTTTTTAAAAATTGGCTTAAAATAAAGTTATTGTTGGATATACATATCGTAGCTCCCCAAAACTGTTACATCAGGCATCTGATATATCCAGATCGAAGCCCTGTCTAGGAACAGCCATAGTGTGCATTCCGTACAGACTTTCAGTATCTCATGTAATATGGGCTATAATGATAGAGAGACGTGAACTGAGCTCCAAGATTTCATGTTATAAGGATTTTTTGTTTGTTTTTAAAAAATTGTTTGAATAACCGTACTTCTAGTATACAGAGAGCTTGGGATGGTGGTGATGGCAGTGGTTAATCAGAGAGTAAGATGAGAAAGCTAATATGTAACATGTGAATAGAAGTGGAACAGTTTCTACTTCCTCCTTGTGAGGGCAGCATCTGTACAAAACTACAGTGTTGGTGTCTGGAGAACACTTGTGACAAACTTCTAACCAGGCCCTCTCTATCAGTTATCACTGCCAAAGCAGCTCACAAACCTTTAGGTCATCTTATGTCCTTGATGTGTCAATGATGCTTTCTCCTCATATAGTCCAAGATTAAAAGCTCGTGTTACATTCTTTCCCCTCCAATGTTAGTGATTAACTGGCTGGGCACCCCCTCCCCCAAACTGAAAAGAAGCTGAGCAACGGCTCACTACTCCTAACTAATCCTTCATAATAACAGGCACCTATAGTAGTTACCTGGTCTCCTAGTTAAAAATAACTAGGCTGAAGAAGAGCTGCTGTGGTCTGCAGACCTCTTAGTACATGCTATTTGGTGGGCTAGTTATTTGCATATTATTTATTTGAAGATACTTCAGCTACAAGATTTCCTGAAAACGAGCTCCCATATACAAAGCAAATGTGAAAAAACAACTCCACAAACTTAAGAACCAAAGCTGTCTTTTTGGCATTATATGGCAAAAATGTGTCAAGGTATAAATTTCTTTTCATTCCAGCCCATTGAAAGTAAACAGGACTAGCGTTAGGCCAAGCTGTTTAAGATGTTCTTTGACTTAGTGAAGGTTTACATTTCTGAAGTAACCAAAATCCATCAATCTTCTTTGTGATTTCTTCCATTACTTTTATGCTAAGCCTTTTTATCTAGAAATTTGGATATTTACTTATGTATTATTTTAACTGAATGGCTTTACAAAAATTTTAAAAAAACCACATACCTAAGAATCCTGAATATATGTGTGTGTGTATTTATATACACATACATGTACACACATAAAAACTTATTTTTTCTACTTTGGAAATTATTTATTTTTATTTTAAAATTCTTTTTTAAATTAACATATAATTGACAAATAAAATTGTCAGATATTTAAAGTTTACAACGTGATGATTCAGGATATGTATAGTTTTATATAAATTTATGTTAGATAGTGTAAGATGGGTCTGTAAATCAACTTTTTTCCCTCACATAGGGTTTTGCCAATAGCTATTACTAAAAAATCCTTTCCATTTCCCTTAGTTTGATTATAAATTAGGGCCTGTTTCTGGACTGTCAAATTGGTTCTACTGAGCCGCTATATATGCATGTAAAAAATGAAAAGTAACCCGTGTTCCCCCCTCAAACCCCAATGATGCTGTATTAGAAGAGGTAATAACATCTACATCTTTTCCTTTTCCCTACATAAATACTTAGCAGGTACTTGGTAACTACTGAACAGAATAAATAACCCCAATACTGGTTCAACCCATCAAGGCAGGGTTTGGATAGGCATCAGATCTCACCTCCGGCTGATGAGATGACAGCAGAATAGGAACTCCTCAACTACTTACTTAAAAATTTCACTTCCTGATTATCTACCCAGTGTGGTTCACCAAATTTCCAGCAGCATGGGTACGTGTGCATGCACATGCAGGTTAGGGTTCAGGGAAGGAGTGTTGGGAAGCCTAAGTGACAACATCCTATATAGCAATAATGAGTTTATGGTATTAAAATGTAGTGTAAAGATTTAGATTTTTTTTGAACAACAAATACAACAAAAGGGGGTCTTATATTTCTGATGCTTCAAGTTAAAATTCTACTTTTTCAAAATCATCTAAGGGTTAAACATTGACTGTAAAAATCCGACACGTTTTATTACATTGGGCTCATATTTAGAAGCAAATATCTGAATTTGTCCAACCAAAGCTGCAGTCAGTTCAAACTCTTGCCTTTTATGTCCTGCTGTCAGACAAAATTTGTTGTAGGTTTTGCAATAAGTAACCATCTTCCCCTTCCACGTATGAGATGAACCATCAGCAGCACCCTAGACCTTAACCATCATGACACACTGAATATGCCCAGACTCCAATATAATCTCACTAAAGTTGTTGAAGAGGTTTCCCAAATCCTAATGATACAAAAAGATGCTTAGTCCCACACACAATGGGTTAAATCCTTTGTTGCTTTCTCTGATATATTTTTCTTTCGGCGGGGGGAGTGGGGTGTACATTATTTCGGTGAAGCCTTGATGGCTTTTAAGATAATAGTTTCCATTTACTGTGTTTAAGAGTCTTCCATATATTATTTCATATTTAATCCTCTGAACAACCCCCAAAGTATTATCATTCCCATTGTACAGATGAAGAAATGGAAACTTAGAGCAATTTGTTCCAATGTTACATAGCTAAATAAGATGCAAAGCCAGGATCTGAATCCAAATCAGTCTGGCTCTAAACTGAAGCCTGTATTTTTAACTGTGCTGTCTCGCAAGATGAGGATACACTTTCTTGGTTCTCAGCAGCTCACATTTCCAGGTGTAAAACACTAAATAGTCCATGTACTGTACTTGAGAATAAAATTGTGGACTAGAGTGAAAGACATCAACACCTGTAGGTTTATTTCTGGCTGAGAAGCAGGTTATTGATTTTATGTTTGCCCTCTCTCTACCAGAGAAGAAACAGAAGCAGCAATAAAACTGCATGCTGGTGGCAAAGGGGAAAATATATGGAGCAGAAGAGGCAAGAAGCAAAAAGAAAATGTCAAAGTAAGCAAAAGGCACCAAGAGGATAGAAACAGAACAAGAGTAGGGGACGGAAACTCAAAAGTCCAAAGCTTCAAGGCTATTATGAAACACATACAGTCATCCCTCAGTATCTTCAGGGGCTTGGTTCTAAAACACATCCCCACCCACCGCCCGCCCAATACTAAAATCCAAGGATGCTCAAGTCCCTTTTATAAAATGGCATAGTATTTGCATATAACCTATGTACATCCTTCCACATACCTTAAATCACCCCTAGATTACTTATAATACCTAATACAATGTAAAAGCTATATAAATAGTTGTAAATAAAATGTTCACAGTTGCCAGTGAGTGGCAAATTCAAGTTTTGCTTTTTGGAATTTCCTGGAATTTATTTTCCTGAATATTTTTGTTCCATGCTTGGTTGAATCTGTGGATTCAGAACCCATGGATATGGAGGGCCATCTGTAATGTGTTTCCTTTGTGAGTATTTTGTTGATGATATGAGAAACAAAGCTTGGTTCTTAAAGAGCTGCAAAATTTCATAAGTATCTTTTTATAAGCCATTAAAAAAAAGAATGTAACTTAACCTAAATCAATCATGATACATCCTTAACATGGAATAATGTGTAGTTATTTAAAATGTTATAGGAGACCATTTAATGTCATGGTAGAATGTTCATGGTATTTTCCTCTATAAACAGAGCAGATTACAAATATACAGAGACAGGTACCAATTTGTTAAAAAAAAAGAAAAAGTGGGGCTTCCCTGGTGGCGCAGTGGTTGGGGGTCCGCCTGCCGATGCGGGGGACGCGGGTTCGTGCCCTGGTTCGGGAGGATCCCGTGTGCCGCGGAGCGGCTGGGCCCGTGAGCCATGGCCGCTGGGCCTGCGCGTCCGGAGCCTGTGCTCCGCGGCGGAAGCGGCCGCAGCAGTGAGAGGCCCGCGTACCAGGAAAAAAAAAAAAAAAAAGAAAAAGTGTATGTATAACATAACGAAATCACAATAGGAGTTTTATCTCTGGGTGATTTATGATTTTCTTCTTTGTGATTTAGGATTTCTCCTTTTTATTCTATTCCCAAATTTCCAACAATAAAAAGCTGTTACTTTTTTGGGGAACCATCACTACTGTTTCCAAAACTTTTTCATCACCTGAAACAGAAACTCTCTAACTATTCCCTCTGCCCCATAGCACCTAGTAACTCTATTCTCTCCTTTCAGTTTCTATAAATTTGTCTATTCTAGATAACTTGATATAAATGAAATCATACAATATTTGTTCTTTTGTGTCTGGCTTATTTCACTTAGCAAAATATTTTCAAGGTTTATCCACATTGTAGCATGTATCAGAATTTCATTCCCTTCTATTGCTATTCCACTGTAAGTATGTACCACATTTTGTTTATGCATTCATCTGTTGATGGACACTGGGTTGTTTCCATCTTTTGGCTATTATGAATAATGCTGCTATGAATATTCGTGTACAAGTTTTGTTTAAACACCTGTTTTCAACTCTTTTGGGTACATACCTAGGAGCAGAATTGCTAGATCGTTTGTTAATTCTATGTTTAACTTTTTGATGAGCCATCAAACTGTTTTCCACAATGGCTGCAACATTTTACGCTCCCACCTGCAGTCCACAAAGATTCCAATTTCTCCACACCCTCTCCAACACTTATTTCTCCATTTTTAAAATAAGGTCACCCTAGTGGGGTGTAAAGTGGTATCTCATTGTGTGGTTTTTTTTTTTAACATCTTTATTGGCATATAATTGCTTTACAATGTTGTGTTCGTTTCTGCTGTATAACAAAGTGAATCAGCTATACGTATACATATATTCCCATATCCCCTCCCTCTTGTGTCTCTCTCCCACCCTCCCTATCCCACCCCTCTAGGTGGTCACAAAGCACTGAGCTGATCTCCCTGTGCTATGCGGCTGTTTCCCACTAGCCATCTATTTTACATTTGGTAGTGTATATATGTCAATGTTGCTCTCTCACTTTGTCCCATCTTACACTTCCCCCTGCCCGTGTCCTCAAGTCCATTCTCTACATCTATGTCTTTATTCCTGTCCTGCCCCTATGTTCATCAGAACCATTTTTTTTTTTTTAGATTCCATATGTATGTGTTAGCATACGATATTTGTTTTTCTCTTTCTGACTTACTTAACTCTGTATGACAGACTCTAGGTCCACCCACCTCACTACAAATAACTCAATTTCATTTCTTTTTATGGCTGAGTAATTGTATATATGTGCCACGTCTTCTTCTCATTGTGGTTTTGATTTGCATTTCTCTTATGATTAATGATGCTGAGCATCTTTTCATGTGCTTATTGATCATCTGTATATCTTCTCTGGCAAAATATCTATTCAAGTCCTTTGCTCAGTTTTGAATTGGGTCGTTCTGTTTTTTTGTTGTTGAGAGGTAGGAGTTCTTTATATATTCTGGATATTAATTCATTATTGAATATATGATTTGCAAACATTTTTTCCCATTCTGTGAGTTGTCTTTTTCATTCTCTTGATACTGTCTTTTTGATGAACAAAATGTTGTAATTTTAATGGAATCCAATTTATCTATTTTTTCTTTTGTTGCCTGTGCTTTTGGTGTCATATCCAAGGAACCAAGCATTACTTTTTAAATCAGTTTTTAAAAAATGTAATTTTTAAAAAACATCAGGGGGAAAAAGTAGTTGCTAGTAGTGGGGTAGAAAATGTAGGAGGAGGTATAGTTTATTGCCTCTCATTCTGAATACAAAGCACATTATAATACAGCTTAAAACAAAGATTGTTTTAAGTGTCCAAATTCCTCCTCTTACTAGAATATGACCTGGTAGAGGAGCTCTTGGTCCAAAGGTATGTATAAAAGCTTCGCTACATCATAAATCAACTATACCTGAATAAATAAAAATAATTCAAATCAACATTAAAATATGTTCTGGGGAATACTATGAAAATCACCATAATAAGGATTACTTATGCTTTTGTAAAAAAGATTACTAAAAACAGATTAAGATCATGAAGAATATAATTAATCTGTTTAACGAAAAGTTGTAGAAACAAGAATAAATCTATATGCTGTTTCTTAAAAAAAAAAAGCTTCTTTACTTCAAACTTTCAACTTACCAACTTTCATAATGAAAACAAAGCTACCCACTGGATAAAGAGCTCATCATTTTGGCTCACCAACTACAGATGGCATGTCAGTGTACAGTGTCTACTTTGGATTTAAAAACTAGTACACTTGACAACAGCCCTTTGGTATTAAATAGTTTTATACATTTTATGCAATTTACAATCGACCCCTAAGACTCACATCTTAAGAGAAGCTCTGGTAAAGAGATTTATTCCTGGGTGTGTAAACACCAGTTCTACCATCTGTTATTTTAAAAAGACCCCTGTTTCTATTCTTTGTTATTCTCTCTCTTTTTTAAAAAACTTTATTTATTCATTTATTTTTGGCTGTGTTGGGTCTTCGTTGCTGCACACGGGCTTTCTCTAGTTGCAGCGAGCCGGGGCTACTCTTTGTTGCAGTGTGTGGGCTTCTCATTGCAGTGGCTTCTCTTGTTGCGGAGTATGGGCTCTAGGTGCGTGGGCTTCAGCAGTTGTGGCACGTGGGCTCTAGAGCGCAGACTCGGTAGTTGTGGCACACGAGCTTAGCTGCTCCACGGCATGTGGGATCTTCCCGGACCAGGGCTCGAACCTGTGTCCCCTGCATTGGCAGGCGGATTCTTAACCACTGCACCACCAGGGAAGCCCTCTCTTCTTTTTTAAAAAGCTTGTCACCTTAGAAAAAGAGCTAAGCCTAATGTCCAGTGCTAATGGGAGTGGTTAAGAATAAACACTAATGGTTCTTGCTGACACTTTTTACACTGGTGCCTAATTGTTGCTCAATTTAGTCCTGTTCTATAGAAGCTGAATATACCTTCAGCCGTGCTCTTTTCTTTGCTTTCCTGGTAGAGTCCTCTTTACTCTTCCCAAGCCTCTTTACAGGCCAAAGGTCCTTTCAGCCACCACTAAATGATCAAGAGCCTGCTAGTGGGATCTGTGTAGTTTCAAGTTCTTTCTAAAGGGGAAAGACAGACATGCTTGTTTACTGACGTTAGGGGTGAGGGCAAGAAGGAGGAGGATGCATCTGCAACGAATCTCAGCTCCCAGTCAATACTAGTTTCAGGTTTTCTAGTCCTCTCTAGAGATAGGGGTAGAGGAAGAGATCATAAGAAAATAAATAAGTCACAGTTTCTGGAAACCTGTAAGCATAGCTGCAGCTTGGCCTGCAGCAATACAGTGCAGGAAACTGGCTAGGACTGAGAGAGGAGGGAGTTATAAAAGGATGTCTGTGAGGAAAGCTGGTTTGGAACTGTGGGTACTACTACCTCTGTGGAAGCCCCAACTAGGGGAATGCAGGAATTGCTCACTTCCCATAGCTGATCTCTGGTATGTTACTGTCTAATATTTAATCTTGCCAAGTGATTAGAGATTATGCAAATTTCTGAGCACTGTTTCTTCCAGGACAAAAGTTCAAATCACAGATACAGGGAGAGGGTGAACATAATCAGAAATTCACAAGAGTGGGTAGCATTCAGAGATTTTGAAAAGACTAGGGAAAATTAGGACCATCTGTGGTTCATCTACCAACTAAGATTTTTTCCCCTAAATTGGATGTTATCTGAAAACTATTTTTTTATGGGTTTGCCACGTAGTAATATCAGGAACTTTGGTAAAGAGTGCCGTATTTCAAGGAAAACTCTAGTCCTAGTCCCAAATCTGCCTACTTCAGTGACAATTATTAGAGAGAATGTTTTGCTATGCTATAAATTCTTATGTCTTAACAAACCTCATGCAGGCAGAACCTAAAATCGGCTTAACAGCAACATTTCCAGGTTTTTATCTCACTTACCCTGGCAATCCATTCATCTACAAGTCATGGATTTGACTGTAGGGAAGGATGAAATCATGCATGGACCTTTCAAAACCAGAAACCCAAAGGCAGAAATGTAATTATTATTCCTTTAGAGAGAATACTTCCAAAGAGAATCTTAGTAAAGGGCTCCTGGTAAAGGGCTTCCCAGGAGCCCTTTACTAACATTCTAAGTAGAAATCTGTGAGGTTATCCAATAAAACAATTTGGGATAAAGTCTTCTCCAGAAATGTTTGAAACCTATGGAGCAGTGGTTCCCAACTTGCTGCACACTGGATGCACCTGGAGATCTTTAAAAACTACTGACACCTGGCTCCCACCTACAGCCACTCTGATTTCATTTAGCTAGGTGAGACCTGAGCATCATGGCTTTTTAAATCCCCGCCCCACTTTCTAATGTGCAGCAAAAACGTTCTGGGAATGACAGGAAACAAAAATCCTAAACCCTTATTTCTGGGATCTTTTGGGGCAGAACGAGCCAAAGAAAGCACAAAGGCAACACCCATCATCCTGGAACCATTTTCCCATGACTACTGTCTTCTCTCTCCACAGATATTCAGGTACAAATATAATAGACCCCAGCTGAAACCATTATTAGGCAAGTACCAATTTGGGGAGTAGGCTAGGTAGATCTGATGCTGCTAAAACTCTAAGCAGGAAAAGAAAGCTATATCCTAGTACAGGTTAGAGATGTAAGGCCAAAGTGGAACGTCCACCAAATGTAAACCACTCCATCCCCAGACTGCGGGGACCAGGAGGCTGGGGAGGAAAGCTAAAGATCTGATATAGCTCCTCCTCCCACCTACAAGTTCTCACACCATGGAAACTGTGTAAGTGTAACAAAGGCTGGTTTACCACACCCTGAAATCTCACATCCTCCCTTTCCTCTTGGTAAGGTAACCGCACAGTGTATACCCATAGTGAGAGGTGGCTCAGCGGAGGCCATCATGCCTTCGCCTGTCCAGCTACAGTCCTTGTCTGAAAACCAGGAGTAAGAAGGAAGGTATCATCTCAACGGGACAGCTCTGAGGAAATACTTGCCTGGGGTTGAGATGGAATCATACTTGTCCACAGTTTTACTGCTTTATGACCTAGCAGGAAGAATCAGGATAAGAATATAGCTAGGGGCTAGCCTACAAGAGGTACTTTCCCTTTCAGCCTTCTTCAGCTAGAAGCTGAGAGACGTAGGTAAACACTGAAGCTTCTTTTTCTTTCCGGTAATCTCCACTTGGCATTTTCAGGGTTTGTTAACAGAGTAGAACTGAACCACACTGAGGCTCTCGGTGCCAAGGAGATGGGAAATAGTAATGTAGGAGAGGACCAGCTGGGATCAGAGGGTGGATCCTCTTCTGCTCAGACTGGCTTGGGAAGAAATGCCTCTCTTTATTTTGTGCAGTTCTTGATTTCCTTCCTTTCTCTAACTTGTGACAATAAGTATTCTAAAATTTTTGATGGCCTCTGTTATGGGTTGAATTGTGTCCCTCCCCAAAAAGATATATTTAAGTCCAAACTCCCAGTACTTCAGAATGTGATCTTACTTTGAAATTGGGTCCTTACACAGTCAAGTTAAAATGAGGTCATTTAAGTGGGCTCTAATCCAATATGACTGGTGTCATAATAAAAAGGATAAATTTGAACACAGTGACAGACTCACTCAGAGAGAAGAAAATGCGAAGGCACACAGGAAAAAGAAAGTCATGCGACTGGAGTGATGGCACCTACAAGCCAAGGGACACCAAGGGCTGCTGGCAAACACCAGATGCTAGAAGAGGCAAGGAAGAATTCTTCCCTCAAACCATCAGAGAGAACACAGCTCTGCCAACACCTCGATTTCTGACTTCTGGCCTCCAGAGCCATGAGACGATAAATTTGTTGTTTTAAGCCATCCAATTTTTGGTACTTTGTTATGGCGGCCCACTAATACAGCCTCAAAAGCAGACTGGTAATGATTAAACAAGTCAGATTTTACTTCAGCCTCAGTGAATTACTGCCACTAGCCAAGGAGATTACAGTCTAGGTCAGTGGTTCACCAGTAGGGTGGGTGGAAAACAGTGGTGATGGAAGCAAATCATAAATCTTGGGGAGCTATTTCACAATAAACATGCCCAAGCTCCATCCTGAACCTGATGATTCAGAATATGAGTGTGGGATAGCGAACATGTATTTTAAACAAGCTCCTCAAGTGATATCACTGACTTGCTCTGATTTTGTACCACCCCCCAACTGAGTAATCCTAAGCTTAAATAAAAGGATAAAACTTCAGGTCTTTCCCAAATTGATCTGTAGACTCAATGTAATCAAAATCTCAGCAGGTTTTTCTTTTTTCCCCAAGTAAAAATTTACAAGCTGATCCTAAAATCTATATGGAAATGCACAAGGTCAAGAATAGCCAAGGCAATCTTGAAGTATGATAAAGTTGGAGGACTTACACTACGAGATATGAAGACGTATAAAGCTATAGTTATTAAGACAGTATAGAATTGACACAAGACTAGACGGATGGATGACTGGAACAGAAGAGAGAGCCCAGAAATAAACCCATTCATATGTCACTTGATTTATGACTTATGTGACACTGAACTTCAGTGGGGGAAAGGATGGTCTTTTCAATAAAGTGCTGGGTCAATTATGTATCCATATGAAAAAAAATAGAATCTTGACTCTAAATTCACATCCTAAAAAAAATCAAATTCAGATACACTACAGATCTAAATATGAAATGAAAAACAATAAAGTTCTCAGAAAAAAAATATAGGAGAATATCGTCATTATTTTGGGAAAGGCAAAGTTTTCTTAAACAGGACACAAAAAAGCACTAACTATAAAAGAAAAAAATGATAAACCAGACTTTATAAAAACAAAGAACTTCCATTCATGAAAAAGTAGGAAACAGAAGATATTTATGATACATATATCTGACAAAGGACTCTTAACCATACTATATAAAGAACTCCTAACAAATCAGTAAGAAGAAAACATACAACCCAGTCCAAAAATAGGTAAAAGATTTGAACATGTACTTATAAAATGAGATTTCCAAATGTCCAATAAGTACATGAAAAGATGCTTAGTTTCATGACTTATCATGGAAATGCAAACTAACACCACAATGAGATACCACTACACACCAACCAGAAAGGCTAAAATGAAAAAGACATAAGGTCAAGTGTTGACAAGGATGCAGAGCAACCAGGATTCTAATTGGAAGTAGGAGTATAAATTGGTTCAGATACTTTGGGAAACTGGCAACATCTATTAAAGCTGATCATATACCTACCTTATGATCTAGGAATTCCATTCCTAAGTATACACAAAATAGAAATATATTTATATTTCTATAATAGAAATACACAGAAAAGAATATATTTCCCCAAAAGATGTGTACAAAAATTTTCACGGAGGGACTTCCCTGGTGGCGCAGTGGTTAAGAATCTGCCTGCCAATGCAGGGGACACGGGTTCGAGCCCTGGTCCAGGAAGATCCCACATGCTGCAGAGCAACTAAGCCCGTGTGCCACAACTACTGAGCCTGCGCTCTAGAGCCTGTGAGGCACAACTACTGAAGCCCGCGGGCCTAGAGCCCGTGCTCCGCAGCCAGAGGAGCCACTGCAATGAGAAGCCCGCACACCGCAATGAAGAGTACCCCCTGCTCCCTGCAACTAGAGAAAGCCCATGTGCAGCAATGAAGACCCAATGCAGCCAAAAGTAAATAAATAAATAATAATAAAAAAATTTTTCTCACAGCGACATTTTTCACAACAGCCCCAAACTAAAAACAACCCAAATGTCCATCAACAACTGAAAGTAAGTAGTGTTATATTCACATTATATTCATGAAATACTGTAAAATAATGAGAATAAACAAAGTACAACTACATGCAACAACACGGATGAATTTCACTGGCCTAATGTTGAATAGCTATAAGGGTATACAAACACATAAGCAAGTACATACACTATTTATGTTCAAAATGTGTAACACCACGCTTGAAAATTCAAGGA
The DNA here is from genome assembly GCF_003676395.1 of Aethalodelphis obliquidens. Taxonomy (NCBI): domain Eukaryota; kingdom Metazoa; phylum Chordata; class Mammalia; order Artiodactyla; family Delphinidae; genus Aethalodelphis; species Aethalodelphis obliquidens. Next base: position 11,588,155 of record NW_020837970.1, on the reverse strand, counting down.
CCTGTATACCTATGATTTGTGCACATACTTATATTTCTATTATTGTTAAATAAGACCTAGTAACGAAAAAGAAAAACTTTGGGTTTGTGACTCCTGTCGATCAGTGCCAGGAGCAGCTGAAATGCAGACTAGTTCTATACTTTAGGCAGTCTGTGCTACCTCCAGGGTGGCAGACCAGTCTAATATCTAATGCAACAGCATCTGGGGGTGGCGGGGGGGGGTGTTCCTACTTTCTTCATCCATTCTTTCTCCATATTGATACTCAATTCTGGGAGATTTTTAAAATATAACAATTCTAAGGAGCAGGGTAAAAACTAAAAAGCAGAGGGGAGATTGCTTAATGGGAAGATGCACTGTATTTCAAGTGTACTGAATGATATGGGAAATTTTTCAAAAGATGGGAATAATCAGAGTCAAATAAGAAGAAAGCAGGTTGTTCATTAAATTAGTTAAGGGTTAAAAGTTTCATTTGATTATGAGTTCAATGGGGGTAGAAAATTATTTGATAGCAGTGTTTCAGGCTTTTTTTAGACATCCTAAAAAGAAAATAGAGTACAATTTGTGGGAGGGGAGCTACTCAATTTCTCCCCGCAGCTTTTTTGTCATAGACCTTGTTGCTATGGAGAAGGCCATGAAGGCAGCAACTAAGGGAAATAAAGGCTCTGGCAGGAGTAAGCATAGGGACAGCGGTTTAAACAAAAATTCCTTATGTAATTAGCAAGTAGCAGGGCCTATAAATCACCCACTTTCCATTTTTTCCTAACCCCTAACCCTCTAAAAGTACATGGGCCTGGTTTGCCACTATAATTTAACTCAAATACAGAGAAGCCTAAAAGGGCCTAACAAAGCCTAAGGCTGGCAGACAAAACACATGGCCATTTAGCACTGCTGCCTCATGCCAGGGGGAATCAGCTACCTACCCATCCTATCCTGAGGAAATTATCTCCAGCTGCCTAAATTATAAAGTTGATGCCCTATGATTTCTTTGTTCTGTAAAGCCTAAGGGAGATGGGATAATGAAGTAGCAGAAGAGGTAGAGAACAGCCTCTCGTTTCACAGAATAGTCCGAGACACAGAGGGGGTGTGGAGAGAGAGAAAGAGAAAGAGAGAGAGAAAGAGAAAGAGAGAGAGCGAGCGAGAGAGAAAATCTCACTGGTATCAAGAGGCAGCAGCAGAAACCTGCAAGCAAAGCTCTGCCTGTGACTCCTGCTGTGGGAGAAAAAGGCTAGTTGCCAAGTTTGTTAACAGGGTCTGCCCATCATTGTTATAGCAGCTTTACCCATCAGGGCAGGGCCAGGACCTGTTTTCTTTTTTTAATAAATAAATTTATTTATGGCTGCGTTGGGTCTTGGTTGCTGCGTGCGGGCTTTCTCTAGTTGTGGCGAGCGGAGGCTACTCTTCTTTGCAGTGCGCAGGCTTCTCATTGTGGTGGCTTCTCTTGTGGAGCACGGGCTCTAGGTGCGCGAGCTTCAGTAGTTGTGGCACGCGGGCTCAGCAGTTGTGGCTCGCGGGCTCTAGGGCACAGGCTCAGTAGTTGTGGCGCACGGACTTAGTTGCTCCACCGCATGTGGGATTTTCCCGGACCAGGGCTCGAACCCATGTCCCCTGCATTGGCAGGCGGATTCTTAACCACTGTGAGAAGCCCCAGGACCTGTTCTTAGCAGTGTAAGCACTGCAATGGGAGGGTACAACATCTTCCAGCAGATCTCGCCACAACCAATGATTAACAAAGACAGTTCCCTCTTCTGTCCCACACAAATGATCACAGAATCACAAATATCAGAGCTGGAAGGACCACAGAGATATGCAGTCCAATCTCCTCATTTTACAAATGAGCAAACTAAATATCAGACCAGTTAAATACCCTTATCGACAGGTCAAGGAAATTCGAAGGTCTCTAATGGAGACTTTTCCCCTTGGAATCATGTGCCAAAGCTCAATCAGCCGGGGCTAGTGATTAGATCCAGTTTATACCAGAACTATATTTATTGCCTAGGTATCACTTCCGGGGTTCATACATAAGTATCAGGAAGTAAATTATTTGTTAGAGGATGGCATTAATAACAACATAGGTCTGTCTTTGAGCCCATATGAGAGGGTTTTGTTACTGAAATACCAAAAGAATCTCATTTGAAACATCCCTTACCTATCTGGCAAGCCTGCAGCCTGGCCAACTTAACTGCCGGACAGTCCTTTGCTGGCAGGCAGGGAGGACGTGGGTAAGAGTGCACAGAAGAATCTCTTAGTTTATTTTGCAATTTGCAAAATGAAACTCAAAAAAGGCTGTAACTGAACTTTTTCTTTAGGGCTTCGGGATTTAAATCTATGACAGTGGACAGGTAACGTAATCCACAGGGGTGTTCAGACACGTAACTGCCCTAAAGCACCCCCTGGGAGTAAACTGCTAGGTGGAAAGAATGTGTTGGCTGTTGTTCTGTGTAGAGGAGGGGCTAGGAGAAAGTAAGTGTTGATTTCCCCAATGTTTCCTTTGTGTGGCTGCCGTTGCCATGTGGTGGTCTGTTGCTATGAGATTTGTGGTGCCAGACAATGGCTGCTGGCTCTCTATGACTGTGCTATTAGGTTGAGCTGTTTCTGCAGGAGTCAGACTAGTAAGCAATTGGCTATGCAGTGGAGAAACCCTGGTCACTGTGCACCATCCCTCTCCAGGTAAGTGCTGCCTGAGGCAAGACTGAAGGTGAAGGAGTGTTAATTATAGCCAAGGAAAAAGAAAAATCAGTAGCTGAGAACCATCTTAGCTTTCCAGTACAAATACCTAAAATTAGGTATTTCATAGTTCACACAAGTACTTTCCTACATCAGAACCACACAGAATAAACCAAGGGTAACTATCAAGGTTACCATTTCCATGAAAGATTAATGGATAGCCTCTTCCTGTTAGTGAGAAGGACAAAGACACCCACAGTCGGGATCTGTAATCAGATGAGGATAAGAACCGCTGAGGCAGGTTCTCGCGGAGCTACCACAGGCTAACTAACTTCCTGCTAAGCAAAACCACTGCCTATTACTCCGATAATGAGAAAACTTTGTCCCACAGACCAAAAGTACAGGGCTCAACCAGAGTTTGAAGCAGGGCCAACTGTTCTGCTAGGTAACAGGGGCCAGAGTATACAGAAGTCACCCTGGCTCTGTGTAGATGTCAGCTATTTACCACCCTCATCCTTCTCCCATAGATTACTCTTTCCATCTCAGAGCAAATATACACTTTTAGAGTATATGTAATTTCAATACCACCTAGCCCCTATGATATTCAATATGGTAAACCACTAGCTATATATGAATATTTAAATTTAATAAAATTTAAAATTCAGTCCCTCAGTTCCACGTGCCACATTTCAGGCGCTCAATATCATGTGTCACTAGACTATCATTTTGGAGAGTATATTTCCACCACAAAACGTTCTACTGGACAGGACAGATCTAACCCAAGCCCCCATAAATTAGAAATCTAAGGCCAGGAGAAGTTCAGAGACTTATCCAAGATCACATGGGTAGCTTAATGCACAATCTGTTCTGGAATTCAACTCTCCAGACTCTAGTTCAGAGATATTTGTTCTGTACTACTATGGCTTTAGGGCACTATTATTCCTTAAAACAATTCATCTCAAACAGCTGCAGACACTCCTAGTTGTTGGACTAAAAATGTATACCCTGATGTGGAGATGGGGACGCATAGCCTTTCCATGTTTTTTTGTGCACATATATGACAAAACCTTTACCAAGTGCAAAAACTGAAAACTTTCTCCTCCTCACCAAATCATTAAGCTATAATTCAGCTGTGGAGGATAAGGCCAAGCTTATCACAGAGCTTTTCATACCCTCTGGAATACAACGTAGTTGCACTCATTTCAGCTTCAAAAATGTGGTCTTATAGCACTACAACTTCTGTCTTTCTAATATTTTGGTAAAGAAGACCGGAGAAGAAGAATTTTAGAGATGTTGTAAGAGGGATTTCTACATGGAGTGGGATGGTGAACCTAGATAAATGATTATCAAAGCATTTTTTTTTTAACAGCAGAATCCTCTTCAAATATAGTTTTACAAAGGAGCTTAACATATAAATCACCCAAAAGTAGAACTGCTCTGGGTTGCATCTGGTTGGGTAGCAGAGATGCAGGCTTCAGTAGCTGTGGCACATGGGCTCAGTAGTTGTGGTGCACGGGCTTAGTTGCTCCACGGCATGTGGGATCTTCCCGGACCAGGGCTCGAACCCGTGTCGCCTGCACTGGCAGGCGGATTCTTAACCACTGCACCACCAGGGAAGCTCTGAAACGATTCATTTTCAAGATGCCATAGTCAACTAGTATTGGATCCACGCTGACTCCAAGATTTAAGCCATAGATTCTATTAACTTAAAAGCTGGATATGTCCTTATTGGTCATCTAGTTCAACTATACTTAAGAGATGAGGTAACTACAGTCCAAAAAAGTTAAGGAATTTGCCCAAGGTCACACAACAATAGTGGCAGAGATATAGAGGTCTCCTGATTTTCACTCTAGGGCTCTTTCCACTATACCACAAATTCTGTCTAGAAAGCACATTTGCTGAAGTAAAATATATCACTAGTGATGGCCTTCGACTTAGTGCTGTAGTCTAGAAAGGAGAACCTGTAGCATTTCCTGGAATTCTTATCTAATAAGTCAGCTTTGCCTTTCTTTAAAATGCCGTGGAAGCCAGTAAGCAATTTTGCCTCAACAAAAGTATGTGTTTCCAGGACCATGGGTTAAGGTAAGATCTGTGAACCAGAAATAGACTTGGAACCTGTTATTTTGACTTGAAGTGAGGTGGGACAAAGTGAAATCAGGGGAATCAGACCTCTGCATAATAAGAATACGTCTTAAAAAAGCCAAGGAAGACACTCCAGGTTATACTTGGGTCTTCTTAATAGTCCTAAGGTTGAGCCTAGTTAAGGAGGATCTTTGTAGTGCTGGCTGAATCACAAACAGCCTAAAAAGGAGATGGGATCTGCAGGACTTTCAAAATGCCTCCAAGGCAAGGTTTACAGTGAGAGATAGGAAAGAAAGCAACAACGCAGGACAGGTAAGCACAGAAATCAGGAAGAATTGAGGTCATGACCCCTACACCTGTTCTCAGCAAGGTGTCTCAGTTCTATAGGAACCGCAGGATCCTCCATTCCCCTGAGAGGCCAAGCATTCATAGCTTCTCTCTAAGCCGTAAGGGTTTTTCAGTTTGAAGACAGTAGTTTGCCAGGCAAAGAGACAAGAAAGTATAAAAAGTTGGGGTAGCAGACAAAAAAACCTAGAAAGCTGGAAGGATTTTTTAAAAAAGTATCTGTATATAGTTCTTATCATTAACTTGAAAATTGACTCAGTACACTAGATCTTATAGATCTGCAGAGGATGATCTTTGCAGGAAATCTCTGTTTAAAGATGAAAAGGAATGTGAACCAGTTCTGATCCTAATTCAGACCTTTGCCCACAGACAGTTCAGGTGAAGGCCCTCTGGGACGGCCAGAAAGCAGAGTATATATCACTGCAGAACAGTTCTCTTTCCCTTGGGATGAAAGAAAAAGAAAAGAGAGGTAATAAGCCCTGAAATACAACATGATAAGTGGGAGAAAATATGGTATTAAACGTAGAGGACTAACATCTTACAGGTTTAAATAAGTTAGAGTGATCTTAAACTTGGTGAAAGTAATATTTATTCTGAGTTTCAGAGAAGGTATAGAATTCTGGAAAGTATCTGATTTTATAGTACCTATTAGATATATATTAACATAGATCCAGAAATGACAATGAGATGGTGTAAGCATCCATTCATTCAAATAAATATTTGTGAGGGCCTACTATAGATGCCAACCATTAAGTACTGGGGATATAATGGTGAGCAAAACACAGTCTCTGAGCTCATAGAACTTTTGGAACAGTGGAAGAGATAGACATTAACAGAAAAATACAATTATATACACAATTGCAAATTGTGATAAGTGCTGTGAAATAAAGTACACGGTGCATTGAAAGTGTGTAACAGGGGAACTTGGTGATAGGCCGCCAGTGACAACAAGAGAGTCTTTCAGAGCAAACGATTAAAAAAAAAAAAAAAAAGAAAAATCTGTGCTAACATCCCCCTGGCAGGGAGGGAGAACAGGAATCCTCAGATAAAAAGGTAACCATTGTTCTCAGGAGAGTGAAAGGGTTATTAGCCTCACTCTCAGAGTTTTTATCAGGTTCACATACATAAAAAGCATACTGCCCTTGGAGAGAGTCACTACCATAAAGATGGGAAGAATACAGTAAATTGGCAGAAAATTGATGTTTTCTATCTTCAATATATTGAAGCAAGAGGCCCTGAAGTTTGCTTGGTGGCACAGAGCTGTGATCTGGATATGTTTGTCATTCCAACAGACTCTGGCTGTTTAGATATTTGGCCATAGGCAGATGACATTTTTAAAATCAGAGACAGCCACTTGTGATTTCCAGATTGTATATTGCATACACACATACAGAGTCAACCTCTAGGTCAACCTGTCTCTTCACTGCCTCTGCATCAGTTTCTAACACAATAGGATTATTTTCTTTTTCTTTTTGCATTATGGTCTCAGGCACACAATAAAACCTTATCAGCAACGTTATTCTGAAGGCTGAAACTTTACTATATTGCTAACAACGAGAGAGCCAAGAACACAGAGTTCTTAACCTGTATCACCCTGTATCACATCAGCACCTACTGCATGGAAAACCTTAAATAAATACTGGATCACAGCAAAATATTCAGAGAGGCAGACTGGTTTTTATTGAAATGACTAGAATGAAATGCCTGAATTTCCACAGGCAGGCTGATAAGATTGCTTATGATCATCAAAGATAATTAGCTGTGCTCCTCTGGGCCTCTAAACTCCTCAGAGTGGGGATGCTTTGAAAGCCTGGTTACTAATGCAGAGACATGATGCGACTCTGAGGGCCAGCCTCTCTAACCACACATTCTTTCACAAGGACTTGGATTCTTTATAAAAAGAAGGTATACTGAAATCAAATTGCCGCGGATGGTACCAAGGGATCTGAAATAGCTGGTTAAGTCCCTTTGCACCCCTAATTTTTCAGGTTTACAAACTTTCAAAGCAGAAGAGATTCTGTTCTCAGGGGCAAGTAGAACATACAAGAAGTCTGGATGGTAGCCTTGGGCAGCAGCACCCTACAGTGAGCCAACTGCTGAGTGGATGCCTGAAAACAAGACCATGTAAACAGTTCCCTGTTGCCTAGGCCTATAAAATCTGTACTAAGTGACAGATGCGTAAAGTGGCGTGGGTGGCTGGGCAACGAGGCAACCAGTGGGAAGGAGCTGGCTGCACTTCCAGGTGCTAAAAAAGGCAAGAGTTGCAAATCCAATGAGCCAACACTAAGTCAACTTAGGGGTGACTGTTTTCCATTTCCTTGACTCCCACGGCTGCCCTTTTATTAATTTTTCTCTTCAAGCCTGACCCAAAAGTTCATTTATATTCATATTCTCCCATATAAAATGAAAGGGAAATGGAGAGTATAGACACAGTTTGAATTACCGCATGGCCAGCACCTATCAAATGACTGCTTAAGTACCAGGGCCGACACCGTTGAATAGCTATGAAGGGGAGATAATTAATTTAAAAAACTGGCAATCTCTAGAAGCTAGGCAATTTTACAGACAAGTTTGCTGTAATCCTCTGGGTAGGTATCACCAGCAAACTATGGTCATTTGAGACTCCTAATAAATACTAGGTATTATTTATAACAATAAGCCCCCTGTTGACAGAAGCAGGTTGAGAAGGGATGGAAAAGCCACACATAGCACTTACCATCTTCTGTTTCCTGCCACACGATGCCCTCAAGGTTGACGCTTGTCCCAGGTTCGCAGGGGCCCAGGCACTCGGGCTCTGTGGCCAGAGCCACATCACATGTGTTGACCCCAACTGATCGGGTACGAACCATGATCTGCTCACAGGGGGATGCGATGTCATTATTGACCACTGGCACCAAAAGGTGCAGTGGCAGCACTGCTGGTGTGGAGACAGGGGACTCCATCTGTGGAGGAAGAGAAAGTAGTAGCTGAGTTACAAGGAGGATATTTATAGGAAATAACTTCTCTGTATTTAATCTAGTCCTACATCCTTTCCTGCCAGAGTGCAGAGGGCTTTAAATGTAAGACTTTGGTCCTCACTTCCAAGTTCTAGCTCATGACACCATTACAAATCTAAGTGGTTTAGATGAGTGCACCCTGGACCAGGAGAAGCTCTATTTCTTATTAACAACCCTCCTCATAAACTGTGCTTGGCTAAAAGTGTATTAAAAAACTTGTCTCATTTAAAAATCTCTAGTGAAAGAGAATCAGGGCCAGACTTCAACAGCAAGGGAGCACACAGATTGATGAGAAAGAAAAGGCTCAGCTTCTGAGGCATGTTCTATTGCTACCACTTTGCTTCCCTCCCATCTATCATTCAACAAATAATACATTAATCAGGTATAAAATCCAAGAATACAGGTGGGATTAAAGAAAGGGAGAAATATCCAGATCCTAGGAAGGCCACTTCAGGAAGACTAGAGCTTTAATCCATCTTTGGGTAGAAGGAAATCTACTTAAAAGTTACAGGAGGGCTGGGAGCAACCTGTCGGGGGTTTCTAACCCACAGAGATTATAACAGCGATTGGTTAATGAGAATGGCCTTTCGGAGTGTGAATCTAACATCAAGTGTACATGTAAGAAACAGGAGGTACTGTTACTATCCAGAAACCAATCTATAGCAATCTCGTCAAACACAAGAACCAGCAATCTACCTCAAAAACTAGACCCTCCCACAAGAACGCAATTACTTAGATGCCAAGAAGAAAGCACCGCATCTAGAGTTAAAAGAAAAATTGTAATAAAAAGCAATAATCCCTTAATTCTTTAAACCCTAGCATTTACCAAGTTGACAAAGTACCAACCCTGAGTCAATACTGCCTACACCCTAACTAAACAGTGTCTGGAATATGCAAAGGCACTCAATACACAAACTGACTGATCTTCCCTAAAGATTAAGTATGATACCAATCAGAAGACCTAGAAAATAAGAGTCAAGGATTGGGACTCTCTTTCCCTTGTGAAAGACCAGGTTGAACGTACTCCTTCAACAGACCCACACTGAAAGCAAGGCACACACGCACCCATAATCCAAGCTGCTGGACAGCTCTGCAACAGAACTCTGGTTCTGAAATAGTTTACTGCATGACCACCACTCTATTTATAATCCATCTCCCTCCTTTTAAACACACGTGCGCGCGCACATACACACACACCCCTACACCTTCCTGGCCTCGAACACTACTACCCTGGAAGCTGAGATCTGGCTACTGCACCCATTCTCTTCAGGGAGCTCTCTGACTTCTTGGCTTACAAGTCAAGTGATGGTATTTGCAGACCGTCACTATCAGAGTTCACAGAATGCTAGAACACTGATTCTGATCAATTCTGGTCCCTGAAAAGCTGCCCAAACCTTATCCTTATCTGTTTGTTGTTACACACATCCACTCTGTACTTCTCTAACTCCACCCTTTTCATAAAATGGAAGTGGAAGCCTGTCTAATGAATCTTCTGCATAATGGCAAATGCCAAAAGGCATTTTTGGTCTTTTGTACTCTTGAAAATCAGGCATTTATAATCCAATTTGGCAAACTTCTTGGGATGTGGTAGATGCCTGAAAAACCCTTTAAAATTTCTAAGCACAGATATGAAGGTGAAAACAACAGAAAAAATAAACTGGATTTCCTACTACGTGCCTGTGTAGTGCTGGACTCTGGCTCTATCATTAAGCCCTCTCAGGAATGCTATAAGAAGGTGGTTCATTAACTCTTTGGAAAGGAAGTTTCCTGGAGATTTTACCTGTGAGAGTTACTAGAAAGGGGAAATCAGAGACAGAGTATACAGACCATCTTTACTCTTAGCCTCACTTCTGTTTCTTGGTTCTTTCTCTTGGGGAAGAACTAAGACAGAAGCAACTTCACAGTTAGTATGTGCATTTCCTTTGCTTAAGAGTTTGTTCTCTTTTCTATACCTTTCTTCTACTAGCAAGAGAAATTCCTGCCAAGTCCTCTTTCTTGGACAAAGAAATTGGCCTGAACCTTTTAGGTCACTCCTGTGAACTTTCTGATTGCCTCGCTTGAGCAAGTCCTATTGCCAACCTGTCCCATCGTTGAGGCAGCAATCCTAATCAGAGAAGGCGGTAAGTCCCCAGGGAGTCACCTACACACTCTTGCCATCAAAGACAGCTCTTTTCTGTAAGTGGTTTCATTTCCTGTTAGGTTATTCAGTGCTGCTGGGAGGCCAGGGAAAAGATAAGCTACTAACATCTAGACAAAGCTAAGCTCCCAATTCTATACTAGCAGACCCAGAAAACAACATCTAAGATATAAGTACAAAACACCACTGTTGCATTCAAGCAGCTTGCCAAATTAAACCCTGCGGTAAAACATCTGAAGAGAAGAAACTTAGCTGAACTGATCACTAAGAATAACAGAACTAATACACACGAGGAGCTGATTAATGTGTGTATGCATCAAACCACACTTACTGATCAGAGTTAAGTTACTAAGTAGAGTTCAGGATCTCTGTTTGTGTGAGGATGACTTTATTTAACTATCTGATTAGTTAAATGAGATTCCTGAGGGTAAGGAGAAGTGAGGAAATCCACCTATGGATGTGGACCTACTGTTCAGTTTCCTTCTACTTTGCAAAAGAAATCTAAGGAGCAGCACAATAATGTTTAATTACAGATCTAGCTCTGCTAATTACTGTTTGGTCACATTTATAATCTACATTAAGCCACAGTGCATAATAAACAGCTCTGTGATATTCATCTAATAACCTAGGTGGCTTTGTGGGATTTCAAATTCTACTATTCATCGGAACAAACATAGCTTCATTTAACACTCTCCAGGAGAGGATAAAAATTAAAAAAGGACTCGTTTTGCCATCTTTCCTGTATGCCTAGGATATAAGAGCAGGGATTGTCAAGAGACTGATGCCAGCAGGGAAAATAAGGAATAGAAATACGAAAAGTTAAGGTCATTAAATACCTTAACAACTATGACAAAGAAAAAAGCTGGGCCAGTTCTCAGATTCTGAAATGCTAAGAAGTGCCACCATGGCTCCTGGGGCTTCACTGAAATGGGAAGGTAAACAACAAAACGAAACAAAACCTGAAAAGAGACAGAGAATTTAAAGATGGAGATCTCTGAAGTTTCCCAATATTTCATGTCCTTTATTTTTTTAATGATACTTCTTTTCAATTCACCTTTAGATATTAGTCTAATTAGCACTCTCACACTTGAGAGGCACTAATGGAGGGAAAAAATTTCAAGGTGGCAACATAATTTTAGGGGTAGAAAATGTAGCAAAGAAATATTTGGGACAGACTCTCCCCTTCACAAATATGAGTCTGATATCTTTACCTTCACAGTCAAAAGGCAGAAAAGGAGCTGGTTCGACTGATAACTGCAGTAGCTCTAAGAAACTCCCTTTTATTCAAGAGTGAAAGATTACTGGGGATCATGGTTAGATGAATGTTCACATTTATCAGGAAAGACTGTGCAGAAAGTAGAATGTCATCAAATATACTCAATACTATATTAATAAGAAGTTCTCTTTCTTCAATAATTCCAGAGATCCTTCAAGATTTTATAGTGACTCGGCATCAGCAACACCAACAGTAATATACGATCTTGATGGACAAAATATAAGTACTCACCCTGATGTATTATAGTAAACTTGATCTGCTCACAAAGTTTTTATTGTGGGTTATTAAAAAAAAAGGTAATTTAAAAAATCCCATTTATCAGTTTATTGTGTTATTTATATTTCTCTCAAATTAAAACACAGGGGCTAAAACCCTCAATTGTTTGAACTGCCTTCTGTCGATTGGCAATTTGAGACAAAATAAGTTCACTGTATTCTTTTTTAATAATTTAGGATTATTTTTGCTTATTCTGAAAGATCTTTATTATGAGAGGCTGGAGGGTGGAAATCATGGAATAACTGAAGATGGAGGCAGGAATCTGAATTCTTCCTCTCCATGAAGCTCTTGTCAGAAAGCAACAGAATATTCCGAGTAAATCCCCAAAGAGCTTAACATTTAACTACTAGTGTAGGAGGAAATCAGTCCCTTTTCAAACACTAAGTACCTTTCCAAGTGCCTCTCCAAGAAAAAAGGAAGGAAGGGAGGGAGGGAGGAAGGAAAGAAGGAGAGGGGAGAGGAGGGGAGAGGGGGAAAACGAGGCTTGCCGGTTTCCTGAGCTTCCAGATTTCACTTGGGCTGCTTTGAAGAAGAATTTGGTTGTAACTCTGGTTAATTTCCCAGACATTTTGTAGTAGAAGACAAGGAGGTAAAAGAGAAAAAGAAAGATGTGGTAGCTGGCACCACAGCCAAACATCAAACAGTTCTTAAAAGCTACATATTCTATTATTCAAAGAAGACTTACTTTAGCATTCAATTTTAACCAATCATCACCTGGTCAAGGTCAGCAGTGAAGGCTGTTCCAGTGTGTACTAGAAAATGCAAGTGCAGTGAACACATAATTTAAAGGCTACAGATTAGCCATAGGGAGTTCTCCGAGATGATCCCTATAGAGTCTCAGGCTCAGACCCTAAAGACTCTTCTGGTAAAGAGAAGGAGATGGCAGATCAAACGATCCTAATATTCAAGCCTGTCTAAAACTCCCAATGTGTGGCACTGAGTAAATTATGCTGGAAATTGAACAAAGGAAAAAATCTCATAAGCAAAATCAATGCATAACACAAATCACATGGCAATGTCCAATACTGTGCAAAGGTTTTTGCTGAATGAAGCATCTCTTTTGCTCATCCAAATCTTCTCACTCTACAGTCTCCTGCCTGCTTGAAATGCACCACATTTTCCTTCAGCAAAACTATTAACTTTGTAGCTGATGAGTAACCATAGGGACCTAAGTACTACCTACCTCTGAAACTGACTACATTTTTTTTCACGCAAGGTTGATGATCCCTCCTCCCATTCCTACATGCTTCCAAAGGAAGCACTAGAATTAGCTCTCAAGAATAAAGAATTTGAGAAAAATTCTCTTTGGCTGCAACTACTTCCTCTCCTGAACACGCTTCTTACCTCCTTTTACATACTCATTTCCTAAAAACATCACGGCTGGAACGTGTCTTCTCTACTCCATCCTCTTTCCCCTTAAGGAAAGTAAACACAACCGAAAGCTAAAGCCTTTCTCTGAATCATTCAGAATCACAGATGTCAAAAGAAAAGTCTCAACGTATCCTCCAACATGGATGACTAACTGTACTTAAGAACCTAATCATCATTTATATTGATGGTCCTATGAGAAAACACAAGCATTGTAATTGTGACATCACAAACCACATCTTGCTCTGCAGCAGCTTGGGAAGGAGAAATGGGAATGATTCTCCCTGCTTTAAGCCAGCTGTTCTTCACCTTCCAGGTCTTGGGAAACCTTTACAGATTTAAAAATTGAGAACCTTACACAGCTTTTATTTATGTAGGCTATATTTGTTGATATTTACTGTGTCAGAATTAAAACTGAAAGATTTTAGTATGTACTAATTAATTTAAAACAACTAACAGCTAACAATTTTGAAGTGACACGAGACACTTGGTGGGAGGAGGAAGGAAGGTGGGTGTAGAGAGGAAAGGGCAACACAGGGATCCCTGCAGTGACTGAGCTGTATCTTGACTATGTGGTAGATACCCAGACTAGACATGTGATAACATTGATAACGAAGACCCAACGCAGCCAAAAAATAAATAAATTTATTTTAAAGAAAAGAAAAAAAAAAAAGAAAGGTGGTCTCACACAGATTTGTATGTCGTTTTCAGATAATTGTGGATATTCTCCTTTGATGTGACCCCCAAATGCAAAGAGTAATAGTTCTTTTTATTTTTTAATATTTATTTTATTTACTTGGCTGCATGGGGTCTTAGTTGTGGCACGTGGGATCTTCGTTGTAGCATGTGGGATCTTTTAGTTGTGGCACACAGGATCTTTTAGTTGCGGGATGTGGGATCTAGTTCCCTGACCAGGGATCGAACCCAGGGCCCCTGCACTGGGAAGCACGGAGTCTTAGCCACTAGACCACCAGGGAAGTCCCAATGAGTGATAGTTCTTAAAGGTTATTGACAATGTGGAATCTGAAACTTTTTGTACTCTGTTAGATTACAATCCATTGGTCTAGCTTGCACTTGGAATGTTTCTTTAAGTGCATGATTTTTTTTTTTTTTTTAACATCATGCATTAGTCATTTGGAAAATACTGGTTCACTGAGTTAGACAGCTCTTTCAAATGTTGACATAGTCCATTAATATTGAAAAGTGTTATTTGTTAATATTGTCTCTGAGCTTATCAGGAAAGTCTTTAAAATACTGGTAAGGTGTCAAACTCATAGGGGGGTAGATACAAATTTTCCAAAATTGTAATGTTAGTTTGAAAGCTCAAATTTTATCATTAACAACAAATAACTGTCAGTTGTTGTCCTTGGAATAATAGGCTTGTTACCAACCAGGGTTCTTGGCCTTCTCTAATCAGTAGAAATTGATAAGATGCAAGACAAGGAATTCAGGCAAGGCTTCACTGGGGCTCCTGCTGCAGCAGGAGAGAGCAAAAACAAGTAGCAGGTTCCCTGGCTTGCTCACTGAGGCAGGGCGAGCTGGTTCTTTATATGGGGTAATGGTAGGGGTGGGTCCGGGGGTTGGGCCAGAGGGGTAGTTTAGGTGGTTTGTCCACCACTTTGGTGGTGGTGTGTGCAGGGGGCATGCACAATATCTTGCTTTTGCTCCTGGTACCCTGTTTTTTTGCTCTTGGCTCTTCAGAAGTGGCAGTTGAGTTTTTGGTCTTTTTGTATCTTGTTGTCCATAATTTGCCCCAACTGGGCATGCACGAAGCTATTTTTAGTCCCATATAGTTTCTTGGTATTTTGTTGCTGGAGGAGACAGGTGCAAGCACTGCAGCAAAGGGTCCCTGGTCCCAGCCTGTCTCAGGCTTATTTCATTCATTTTCAAGAAAATGTCTGCTAAATACCCAAGTCTGAATAACTATAATTTGTTAGTTGTTCTCTCAAGTAAAAATGGCATTTCATGAAAAAACTGGCTAGTTCAGCTTGGGACTCAGTTGCACAAGCGCTGTTCCTAGAGACAAACAGGATGCAGAAGAAGTGCTTTATATGTACTTCCCATTTTGCTACATAGAATATAAAATGACATGTACTCAAAGGTCAAGATTTAATAAGCTAATAATTGTTACTGCTTTATTAAAGATATTTTAAAGTGAAACTAGCTATATAAAAATGTTTACCTTTTACTGTGAGGGCACAGCAGTTAAGAATGTTATTACTAGTACAATTTGGAGCCACTGATTTGACTCCTGCCAGGATGTCAGCCATTTTACCTACCATTGCTTTTGCACCATCAGTGCAAATGTCAACAGAGTGAAAAAGGCAAGTAATGTCTTAGTATTATTATGAAAATAGTTTTGACGTGGCAGGACCTCTGAAAAGGTATGAGAGATACTTAGGGGTCTGAGTGCTATATTTTGAGAATTAATCAAGTTTCATGTTCTGGGATTGGGTAAGTGCTCAGCTTCTCCAGAAGCATATGCCATCTGATTCCTATACAAAACTGGGATTCTGGTAGCAAGGAAGTTGAGGGAGGCTGCCTGTTCAGTAGGCAAACAACAGTGTCTGCCACACAGTTTGGAAAGACAGTGAAGGAAAAAGAGACACAAAGGCAGGGAAAATTATTAGCAAGAGTGGAGTAGGTAAGACAGCTCCTAAGATCCAGACTAAGGATTTTTTAAGTAAGGGATGTTCATAAGTTAGGTATTAATAAACTTCAGCAATTGAGTAATGAGTATTTTAAAAATATGGGAGAATAAAGCACTCAGTTAATTGTTTCTAAAACGGACAAAAGAATGATGGTCATTAACTACTAATAAAATTGATCCTTACCCTTGTGGGCAGAGGGGGAATCACTCCTCTAGTGCCTATTTGTTCTCAAATTGCTAAGTATAAGACTTCTCTGAAATTGTAATTTAGTAGTTCAGAAATTAAACATGGCTTATCTAAAAGAAATTTTAAAATGGGTCCCTTAATTAACCAGAAGCCATCCTTTCCTACAGAAGTCTTCCTTGTCTTTGCTACTTAAGCTAAAGGTATAGAGATAAAACTTCAAAGTGGTATGAAGGGTGTTGTACAGTCTGAGTTAACTCCTGATTATGGACACCTTAGCACTACTGAACCAAGTGGGAAATGGCCATCTGCTTAGATATGCTTCAATGCCCAAGTGTCTCCTAGGTGACTTTGTGTTCTATAATATTAGGTCACAGAATATCAACTGATTCTTTATAACTTCCACATAAGACCTACAGATTTGACAGGAAACAATGGGTGATTCCAATGAGAGGTCATTCTGTCTAAACAAAGCACCTTAGGCAGCAAAGCTACTTGGGTTCCTAGAGAGCATGTGCAAGACAAAATTATAAAATCACATCATAGTGTGGAAAAACCTTCAAGATCATCTAACTAACCTAACCGCTGAAGGGTGAAATCTTTTCTATAATAGGTAGTCATAAAACCCCTATTTGGGGACTTTCCTGGTGGCACAGTGGTTAAGACTCCACGCTCCCAATGCAGGGGGCCAGGGTTCGATCCCTGGTCAGGGAACTAGATCCCACATGCATGCTGCAACTAAGAGTTCACATGTCACAACTAAGGAGCCCACGTGCCACAACTAAGACCCAGCACAACCAAATAAACAAATAAATAGATATTTAAAAAATAAATAAAAAATAAAAATAGGGCTTCCCTGGTGGCACGGTGGTTAAGAATCTGCCTGCTAGTGCAGGAGACACGGGTTCGAGCCCTGGTCCAGGAGGATCGCACATGCCGCGGAGCAACTAAGCCTGTGCGCCACAACTACTGAGCCTGCGCTTACAGCCTGTGAGCCACAACAACTGAGCCCGCGTGCCACAACTACTGAAGCTCGTGCACCTGGAGGCCATGCTCTGCAACGAGAAGTCATGCTCTGCAACAAGAGAAGCCACCGCAATGAGAAGCCTGTGCACCACAATGAAGCGTAGTCCCCGCTCACCACAAGTAGAGAAAAGCTTGCGCAAGCAATGAAGACCCAATGTAACCAAAAATAAATAAACAAATACATAAGTTTAAAAAAAAAATAAAATAAAAATAAAACCCCTATCTGAACTTTATCCACCCCACCCCAACCCTGTGGTGAGAAAATAACCCTTACTTTACTGGATGGCTTAAAAGATTAAATTCTTTAACGTATGTCAAGGGCCTAGCAATATGTCTACAGTATTCTGGCAATCTCAAATGGTAGCCATTATTAGTTATTCTAAGAGTCAAGTCACTCTTGAAAGCTCATACTGAATTTCATAGCCATTAAAACTCCCTAGATCTTTTCTACCCAAACTTTGAAAACATTCTCTTCCACCTCTGACCCCCACCCACCACCACCAGTTTCCTTTCCCAGAAGCAATCAACCCAATGCATATGTATTTGCTTGTTTATATGTACCTTCCCTTCATTCTTTTTACACAAATGACAGTGTACTACATACGCTGTTCTGTACCTTATTTCTTCATGTAATAAAAATGGAGGTAACTGTTTTAAACTTTAAATGCTCATCATCCTAAAAGACAGACTGGATGAAATCTCAGCTCTGTAAAAACATCACGGGTACCTATATTTCATACAGTCATTGTAGCAATTAACTGAATATGAAGTGCTTAGTGCATAGTGCCCAAGACACAGTAAAAGTTCAATAAATATTAGCCAATAACAATAATGATGATAATAATAGTAACAACAACAATATCTTACAATTTAATTCTATCTTTCAGTCTTTTATGACATTGTCAATCTCTATTCAGACATTCAGTACTTGAACTGTCCATCTGCAGTGGTTCATTCTAGTATAGTTTTGACTTCATTATGTCTTCCCTTCTTCTGGTAGAGGAATTTCTCTTTCCTGTGGGAAATCCATTCCCCCAACTTCATTCCACTATAGGAGTGGGCCCAACTTTACTCAGACTACATGGAATAGGTTCTCCACAGGCTACAGAGATTCTTTCTTCCCCTGGTCCCTTAAGCTGGAAGGACTAACTAAACCTGGAACTGCTAGTGGCCATTTTCCCTAACACTTGAGAAGGCTTTTCTAAGAAAAAAGCCAATTCAGGGGAAAGTAGAATAGAAATGAGCAAAGATAGAATCCCAAAGACATTATTTGAGCCCCTGCCGGAAACTAATGAACTCCACTGGTGAGAACCTACAAATTCCTTGTTTGCTTAAACTAGCTTGAGCCAGGTTTCCATCACAACTGAAAAAGTCCTGACCACTATATATCACCCACAAATTTATATGCATACTTTCTATTTAGTCACAAGTTATAATGAAAATGTTGAACAGGACTGGATCAATGGCAGAGACTTGTGGTATACTAACCTAGCTAACATCTAGTGATCAATACTCTTTAAATACAGCTCTTCAGCCAACTATAAAGTCACCCAACTGTATCACCATCCAGTCTACATTTCACTGACATGTCATCAAGAATATCATAAAAGGTTTTTTCAAATATCTTGAAGAAATCAAGGCACTCCAATCTACCCACCCAAAAACTCTATTGGGAAGAGAGAGAAAGTTTAGAGTGTCATGTTTTAGAAATTAATTTGGTTTTTAATAAGCATTATTTTTCCGGATTCCTTTCTTCATTCAGAAACATTAAATACTTACTATAATCTAAGCACTGTATTATGGCAAGTGATGAATCTTAATATGATCCCTGTCCCTAGGTCTGGGCAGGTAAACAAATGTGAACAAGTAATTAAAGAAATATCATAAAGGATGTAAAAGAAGTACAAAGGTGGCAAGATCACTTGTGTACACCTGGGAGAGAGGCAGCTGACGTTTCAGCTGAGTCTTAGAAGTAAGTTCAACAGGAAGATAAGGAAAATTAGGTTATTTTAGTCAGATGTAACACCAAATACATGGCCTGAGAGGGAACCACAATAGTTTGGAGGGAATGGTCAAGTGGTGGGAGATTACATGTCATACTAAAGAAGGTCACTGTGGAGTTTTAAGCAGGAAAGTGATCTGATCCAATAAGGTTTTTAAATGATAGAAGCAAACTTCAATTACTGCTTACTGTGTGTGTGTGTGTCAAGCACTTTTCAAAGCATTTCATATGTATTCCTCAAAATGACCCTCTGAGGTAATTAACATTGTATCTCCTTTTAAAGATGAATATACTAAAGCTATATGGGCTAGGTAAGTTGGCCAAGGTCATATAGCTACCAAGTGATAAAACTGGGATTCAAACTCAGGCAATTTGTCTCTAGAACCCATGCAATAATAAAGAAGTGAGAACCCAAACTGAATGGTGTCACAAGAAGTCAAGGGAAAATGAAGTTTCAAGAAGAAAATGGGCTGCCGTTGTGCAAGCTGAAATTGCAGGAAAGGGTAAGGCACAGAAGCTAAATTGCACTGGGTAAGGGAAAGCATCAAGAGGTGAAGGAAAGATAATCAGAAGTTACTGTGTGTCTACTGTGCACCAGAGTTATCTTAGTAAATCTCCTACACTCCTATGAAGCAGATGATGCTTTGTTTGACAGAAAATAAACAAAGCCCCATGAAGGTTAATTGATTTGTCCATAATGACCAGTTACTAAGTGGCAGGGCCAGGATTTGAACAAAGGTATGCCTAACTCTAGAGCTTGTGCTCTTTTCCATTATACATGCTACTCCAAAAAACCTTCGGCATGACCAGGAAGAAGAGTGCAAGTACTTCACAAACTATCTGTTTAACATTTTGTTCTAGGACTTAGCTAAAGTTCAATGTTATGTTTGATGGTCTACAATTTTGAAAATTTGGACATTTGCCTGTCTGCAGTCTTATAGTTCTCTCCCATCTACCAGGATTCCCTAGACGAAAGGATCTCTGACTACATGTGCAAACTCTTTCAATATTTTCCAATGTGATTAATTTGGATTTAGACACTGAACTCTGTCAAAAATTGAGACGCTTTGTGAAAGAGGAAAGGAGGTGGTTGCTATTTAGAATTTGGTAAAGCAAACTCATCTTTTATAAAGAGAACAAAGGTTGTTCAAGAGTTTTTAATCTGTTTTTTAGATCTGAATTTGCACATTTGTTTTGGTAAATCCTTGGTTTCATACAATGATTTTTTTGCTTCAAGTGGCATCATAATATGGTTCTGATTTTCCAGTACAAATATCCTTTGAAGTGGAACTGAAACACCTATCAATAAGGCAGTTAAGCCTTGCTAAACTATGTTTCACTTTTCAACAATTCCTTAGCTTAGCTCTTCTAATATAGACCAACAAAAGTGAAAATACCAAATAACAACACTATATGAAATTTAGAATTTTGTACAACATACTTAACATACAGGGCTCACAAAATCTTATAGAAATTGAGAAGGGCACTTCATCTTTCAAGGGCCAGTAAAGTTAAGCTTCCAAAACAGAGTAACTTAGAAAGGCATCAGAGCATTCAATATTGGAAAAAACTCTGGCCTTAAAAATCTCTCACCAAGGTAGAGCAGTAGGC
Organism: Aethalodelphis obliquidens; assembly: GCF_003676395.1. Classification (NCBI taxonomy): domain Eukaryota; kingdom Metazoa; phylum Chordata; class Mammalia; order Artiodactyla; family Delphinidae; genus Aethalodelphis; species Aethalodelphis obliquidens. The sequence continues at coordinate 11,567,538 of NW_020837970.1, read as the reverse complement.
AAATCCAACAATGTAAATAAGAGTTGCTATCTTCTAGGTAACAGATTTTTACAGCCTTCATTACTAAACATGGTCCTTATTGTAATACTCACAAATCCATTCAACAGTGTAATAAAATGAAGAACTCTATAAGGCTCAGAAAAAACAGATATCCTGTATTTGCAGAGTCAACACAAAGTTTATATCCTAGTTTGCAAAACTTCATTTTATATTAGGAGACAACTGTTAAACAAATAATCATAACAGAGGTGAACAGAGGGCTGCAAGTACCCTGCCCAGGGAGTGACTGCCAAGAGGCAACAGGGAAGACTTCATAGCGGAGTGGACCTAAAGGAGTTCCCCAAGAAAAGAATAGAAAGCATACTCCATTTGCACAGCAAAGGAAACCATACACAAAAGGAAAAGACAATCTACAGACTGGGGGAAAATATTTTCAAATGATGTGATGACAAGGGCTTAACTTCCAAAACATATAAATAGCTCATGCAATTCAGAAACAAAAAAACCAAACCACCCAATCAAAATATGGGCAGAAGACCTAAACAAACATTTCTCCAAAGAAGACGCACAGATGGTCAATAGGCACATGAAAAGTTGCTCAAAATCGCTAATTATCAGAGAAATGCAAATCAAAACTACAAGGTACCACCCACACTGGTCAGAATGGCCATCATTAAAAAGTTTACAAATAACAAAGGCTGGACAGGGTGTGGAGAAAAGGGAACCCTCCTACACTGTTGGTGGGAATGTAAATTGGCGCAGCCACTATGGAGAACAGTATGGAAGTTCCTCAAAAAACTAAAAATAGAGTTGCCATATGATCCAGCAATCCCATTCCTGGGCATATATCCAGACAAAACTATAATTTGAAAAGATACATGCACTCCTATGTTCATAGAAGCACTACTTACAATAGCCAAGACTTGGAAACAACCTAAATGTCCATCAATATATGAATGGATGAAGAAGATGTGGTACACATATACAATGAAATATTTCTTGCCCATAAAAAAAGAATGAAATAATGCCATTTGCAGTGTCATGGATGGACCTAGAGATTATCATACCAAGTGAAATAAGTCAGAAAAAGAAAGACAAATACCATATGATATCACTTACATGTGGAATGTAAAATATGACACAAATGAACTTATGTATGAAACAGAAACAGACTCACAGACATAGAGAACAGACTTGTGGTTGTCAAGGGGTTGGGGGGTGGGAGAGTTGAATTGGGGGGTTAGGACTAGCAGATACAAACTATTATATATAGAATGGATAAACAGCAAGATCTTATTGTACAGCAACAGACAACTATATTCAATATCCTGTAATAAGCCGTAATAGAAAAGAATATGAAAAAGAATATATATATATATATCTATATATCTATCTGAATCACTTTGCCACACACCAGAAACCAACACAACACTGTAAATCAACTATACTTCAATTTTAAAAAAATGAAAAGGAAAAAGAAAGCATACTCTAAGCAGAAGGAACAGCCTGTTCAAAGGTGCACAGGCATGAACAAACACAATTAGTATATTCAAAGAACTGCAGGTCGTTTGGTTTGGTTGGAGGAAAGAGTAGTACAGGGAGAGTAAAATTTGGACTTAACTTTGCAGGTATTAAGAAACTTCTGAGGAATTAAAGCAAAGGAGTGATATCAGGTTTGTATAATTAAAAGTAAAATTAATGGAAGAGGGTAGACTAAAAGAGATTGAAAAGGAGGGCAGATATCCTGTATGCCTGTTGCATACAAACCCAGTAAGTAAGATGCCTGTTGCAACAAACCCAGTAAGTAAGAAGTAGGAGAAGGCCTCAAGAAACATTCAGGACATACAAGCAGTTTGACTTCACGACATATGAGACATGTAGGTAATCAGTACAGGAGTCAGGTATGACTAGAATTTCTAATTCAGATGGTTAGAAGATGATTCATTCCACAAATATTTAATAAGCACCTAATATATGCTGGGCACTATTCTAAGTGCAGCGGATATGCAATGAACAAAACAGATCAAAATCCCAGTCTCTGGAGCTTAAATTCAAGTGGAATGGTATTCTATTACTGAAAGAAAAAGAAAGAAAAAAGAGGAGGAACAGGTTTCAGTTTTGATTTGGGGAGACTGGAGAAAGAGGAGTGAGATTAGTTTTATATTGCTTCTACTTTGCTTAATTGCCAGCATTCCAGGAAAAGAAGACTGGAAGTGTGTTACAAGGAAGAGGTGGGTCATCAGTGCACAATCTGGAGGGGTCTTCTGAGTATTTTTTAAGGACTTCAGAATAATACATAAATACAAATAAAAACACAATATAATTTTTCACCTATCTGGTAAAGATGAAACAGTTGAACGATATCCAATCTGGCAAGAATACGGAAAAAAAACAGACACTGTTAACGCAGTATTAGTTGGTGGGAATATGAATTGGTAGAAACTCTGGAGAGGGCGATTTGGCAATAGGTATTAAGATGTAAAATGTACATGCTCTTTTGTCCAAAAATTCCACTTTTAGAATTTATATTAAGAAGATAAAAGGACAAGTGCACAAAAATGTATCGCGTACAGTTTGCTTCAGTATTAGTTTTTAATAGTCAAACAAAAACCCAGAAACAATCTGAATGTCCATTATAGCATAGATCTATAACTACCAACAAGTACAGAGATCCACAGCATATTTTTGAGTGAAAAAAAGTTTATAATACAGTATGTATTAAATTAGCCCATTAATGTTAAACTGATCTTTATGTAACTATATACAATTTTTTTTTTTTTTTTTTGGCTGCACCGTGTGGCACGTGGGATGGAAGCTCAGAGTCTTAACCACTAGCCCGCCAGGGAAGTCCCTATGTACAATTCTTATACACTATGCAGATCAGAAGTGAGAAACAGAAGTTGAGATTTAGAAGGATGTTCTTGCAATCATCTTTGGGTAGTGAGACTCTGGATGATATTTAGTTTCTCTTTTATATTTTTCAGTATTTGATTTCTTCATTATATTGAGAACTTTTTTAAAATTTAGTTTTTAAAAAAGCTACTTTTAATGGAAAAGGGAGCGATGTTTACATATGTGAAGGTTTACGTTTATTGTAAGAAAAGGGACCTAGGTTAATGAGGAAATAGGCAGGCAGGTGAAAAGAGATAAGAATACTGGGGCACATAAGTAGAAGGGGGGGAGGCAGAAGGGTAATGACATTAAGTCAGTACTTCCATTGCATAGGTCACTGGGACAACGGGCCATAGGACTGGCCCCAAACAGCTGGGTGGTACCTAAGAGCTGGGGATATGGGCAGTACTACACAAACATTTCTGTGATCTTCGTAAGGCAGATATTCATAAACCAGCCACTGCCCATATTCATTTGATTCTAATTGCCAAGAAGTGAGTGGCATCGTCCATCATGTGCAAGTATGCAAACTCTTTGTTAAGAAATAAACAACAATCCCAAACCCCTCTCTGTGGCGACCGGAATCCTACCTGGAACAGGGCCAGAAAAAGCCATGTCTCCAGCACTTCTGAGAAAACTGTGGCTGCTGCTTATCAAATTAAAATGCAAAGCAGCTCATTCCAGTGTCACTGGGAAGTGTCAGAAAAGGATTATGGTGCCCACCCCAAGGATGCAGGTCAGCTAGACAATACCCATCTTCTTGTGCTGAGAAGGAGGGAGGAGGAGGAGAAAGATTAGGCCTGTTTCCAAATAGCAGTCTGGCCTGCTTGTTACTGTGGTAACCTCCCTTCCCTGAGCTGCTCTCATTTGTCTTTCTCTGTCTGACCTTTATGTTGTTCTGACAGTAACTGAGGAGGAAAAGGTGCCCGCCTGCCAGCTAAGCACTCAAGTTGAGGGCACTGAACAAGAAAAAGAGGCACTCAAAGTCCTCCTCATTCTAGACTCCAAACGGTGACCTTAGAGCAATTAGAGGCCTGAAAGAGATTTCTCGTGGCCCTCATCATTCCATCCTTCCTCCCCTGCTCTCAGGGCCACCTCACTTCTCTGATACTCCCTTTCAGTGTGAGGAATGTGAGTCAGAGTCAAGTGGGTAGGTGAGAAGTCACAGAGAAGAGAAAAAACAAGGCACGAAAAGCTGAAGAACAGAGGCAATAAAATATTAACTCAAAAATGCCTGAGACAATTATCAGTACAGTGGTTAAGTACAGCTTTTAGTTTCCTCTCTATTCAGGATTCGTGCCATATGCTCAGTCAGTGGAGGTATGAGGGCAATTAAGGTACTTGGGACAGGGCTAGGGAAGGGCCCAAACACTTAGTGCTTTTTATTGTTTTTCTTTAAGCCCTGAATACCTTTAAAATTCAATCACTTAACAAAGAATTATTGAGTACCCCTAGTGTAGGTCTTGTCCTAGACACTGGGTATGCAGCGGGAAATGAAAGAGACTGGTAAATAACTATAATAGAAACCTACTAAGGCACAAATAGGGCAAGTGGTAAGAGGTTCTTGGACAATGTGAGCTATCTCTGGTATAGTTGGGGATGGCCTCTCTGAAGAGGATGGATTTAAGCTGATCCTAAAAGATGAGAAGACATGAAGAACCTAGGAATGAGCAATGCAGGCAGAGGGAACAGCATATGTAAATCCCTAAGGCAGGAAAGAGCTTGGTATATATTTGAGGTCCATATTTCATTTCGTATTACTACACAAGCCCATGGAAAAATGTTTGAGTCTGCTTATTCTAGAAGCTTAAGGAGGCCCAGGAAATGGGCAACATGAGAACAGTCAGCCGAATATTATCCACTAAGTTCACAGATGAATGAGTCATTAAGTTATCAGTCATGAAATGCTATGGTGTACAGACAGAACTCTTATCTAATACTTTGAACAAGTAAGAGCTACAATACTGGAGTCAGTTCTCTGCCAATAGCAGTCACTGTCATTCCAAAAGACACACTGTGTAGGGCTAATTTAGTTTTATCTTAAATGGCATCCTCAAACCCATCAAAGACTGCACCCCAAACCTACTTAAACTGATTTATGTTGCAGTAAGGAGCTTACAAAGGAGGCAGCAGGGCCAGGTTTTAGTCTCAGTTTTCCACCACTTAGCTGTATAACCTTAGACAAGTCATTTCACTTCTCCAAACTTTGACCTTATGAAATGAAGTAGTTGGACTTTATGATCTCTAAGGAGACTGTATTAGGACTTTTTCAAGTGACAGAAGAGCACACCAGACTGGCTTAAACAAAAAGTCCAAATTAGGCTATCATATAACTTAAAAAGTCCAAATTAGGCATGGCCTGATATAAAGGCTCACATGATGTCATGGAGGCCTAGTTTCTATCCCTTCCTCCCTTGGTGGTGTCTTTTCGGTTCTGCTTCATTTTCAGACAGGCTCTCCTCCTGGGTGGCAAGGTAGCTGCGGCAGTTCAAGCTTTACAAGCTCTTAATTCCAGGCTCAGTGGACAGACAGGTTCTTTTCTAGCCACCTAACAAAAATCCTGAAGTTCCTTCTGATTGGACCAGCTTCTGGAATTTAAGAGTTGATGTCCCTTACAATTTTTATAATCTTTATATTTTGTAAATATTTAAGCATATTCCCTCCAAGTCTTTACCTTTTCAAGTTTTAATTTTTAAAACCATAGTGTATATGTAGTTTTTGTCTGCCCAGCATCCATCTTTCATAGAAAACTGTCCCTTCCCCAGTCCTTGTGCTCTAGTAAGATAGGCAATCACAGTGTCTCTCCAGTCGCCTGTCTCTGGAGTGGGTTCGGCATCAATCTATTTATTTCTTCTAAAATAATCTGTTGATGGAATATTTATTTCATGTTTTTTAGAAGGTAGAGTCATGCTTCATCCTTAATATGCCTGTTTAAGATATAAAACCCTTCAAATCTCTCCTGCTCTTAAAAGCGTTAAATTTCTGCAACTGCCTCAAACAAAACACTTGAATTATAGTGGAGGCATTTCATCACAAAAGTATTAATATGGCCAGACGGCAAACATCAATCCTTCTTATCTACTCAATTATACTACAGAAATGAGTTATAGTTGGATTATCAGAACATTCTGAATTATTATTAAATATGAGAACTTTCTTGAAGACCAAATGGAATTTTCAGATTGCAAAAACCATTTTATCAGAATTTCACTGTACCACAAACATTTTTGTGTCGATTAATTTCAAACATAATTTTAAATGTTTGAATAGAATCCTTTTGAACAAATAAAGCATAATTTATTTGGCCAATTTACTACAGGTGGATATTTAGCTTGTCCCAATTTTCACTTGTATAAACAAGGCCGAGAGGAGTATCTTAATGGCTACATATCTTGTACCTGTTTTACGATTTTCACAGGCTAACATCCTATATATGAGATTAGTGAATAAAAGGCTATGCATATTTTACAGTTTTTTGATACACACTATTCCATCAACTTTCAGGCTCTCTAGAGCTTAAAAAAAAAAAGTCTATAGTACTGCTTACATTTCCAGGGTAATTTATTTACCCTTCTCAGGACCTTCCTTAGGTATTACCAAGACTATACAAAGTATTCTACTTTTAAACTTATTTGTTGTTATTCCCAAAGGATTATAACATTTTCTGTTTGTTTTTAATGTCTTCCTGACTATAACCCTGTAAACTGACATTTATAGCCACTGTTCTTGCTTTCACTTAAGGAGATCTACACTAATTCTTGACTCCTTTCCTGGGTTACAAATGACTATCCAAAGCCCAGATGTATTTAAAATATAACACAAAACATACAACATACAATATGCATTATCTATCTATCTATCTATATCTATATCTATCTCCATTTATCTCATGCCCCCTCCTATATACATGATGTTATATTTATACATAGGTAATATTCAAACAGTTCAGGCCCAAGAGCTTGAACACTGGGCAGAGTCTGAGTCCCTCTTAAGCCAGGACAATAAAAGGCTAGATTTCGTAGAGTACAGGTTGGGGGTTGAAATTTCTACTTGGCAAGTAGCTGGCAGACAGGAAAGACTTAAGTTCATAAACGAAATGGGGGCCATGAGTAGCACGTGTTTCTTCTTCCTCTCTCCAACTTCTTCTGGCAGCTCTTCAACTTTCTAGTAAACTAGGATAATGTTTTAGCTTTTACCATAACCAGTAGGATCAACCATACCATCTAATATTTTACCAGCATCTATCAGTCTCAGTTTTCTGTCACTTATCTGTGAATGCAACTGAGAGCTTTTTAAAAGGATAGAGTTTTTCTTGAGAAGTCTCCATAATGAACAAACCTCTTAAGTTTCTGGGTCTGTGTCCAACATGTAAAATTTCTTAACCACTTTATTTATTGGGTTGGCCAAAAGATTCGTTCGGTTTTTTCCGTAAGAGGGCTCTAGTAGTGCTTAGCTGTCTTTAACTTCATTTGAAACAATTTTGTTAGACTGTATTGTGACAGCTTTCATATTAGCGTGCATTTAAAAAAACCTTATCAAAATTGGTGAATTTTTGTGTAGCCATTTTAATATTGAAGGTGGAAGAAAAAGAGCAACATTTTTGGCATATGATGCTTCATTATTTCAAGAAAGGTAAAAATGTAACTAAAACGCAAAAAAAGATTTTTGCAGTGTATGGAGAAGGTGTTGTGACTGATCGAACGTGTCAAAAGTGGTTTGCGGACTTCCCTGGTGGCGCAGCGGTTAAGAATCCACCTGCCAATGAATGGGAGATGGGTTCAAGCCCTTGTCTGGGAAGATCCCACATGCCGCGGAGCAACTAAGTCCATGCACCACAACTACTGAACCTGCTCTCTAGAGCCCGCACGCCACAACTACTGAAGCCTGCGTGCCTAGAGCTCATGCTCCGCAACAAGAGAAGCCACCACAATGAGAAGCCCGCACACCACAACGAAGAGTAGCCCCTGCTCACCGCAACTACAGAAAGCCCACACGCAGTGGCAAAGACCCAACGCAGCCTAAACAAACAAACAAATAAATAAAAAGTGGTCTGCGGAGTTTCGTTCTGGAGATGCTCCACAGGCGGGTAGACCAGTTGAAACTGATAGCGATCAAACAGAGACACTGAGAACAATCAACGTTATACCACGCATGAGATAGCCAGCATACTCAAAAGATCCAAAGCAAGCGATGAAAATCATTTGCACCAGCTTGGTTATGTTAGTCGCTTTGATGTTTGGGTTCCACATAAATTAAGTGGAAAAAAACCTTCTTGACCGTATTTCCAAATGCTATTCTCTAATTTAGCGTAACGAAAACGTTCTGTTTTTAAAACAAATTGTGACGGGTGATGAAAAGTGGATACTGTACAATAATGTGGAACAGAAGAGATTGTGGGGCAAGTGAAATGAACCACTAGCAACCACACCAAAGGCCAGTCTTCATCCAAAGAAGGTGATGTTGTGTATATGGTGGGATTGGAAGGGAGTCCTCTATTATGAGCTCCTTCCGGAAACCCAAACGATTAATTCTAACAAGTATTGCTCCCAATTAGACCAACTGAAAGCAGCACTTGATGAAAAGCGTCTGGAATTAGTCAACAGAAAACGCATAATCTTCCATCAGGATAACGCAAGACCACGTTTCTTTGACGACCAGGCAAAAACTGTTAGAGACTGGCTGGGAAGTTCTGATTCATCTGGCATATTCACCAGACATTGCACCTTCGGATTTCCATTTATTTCGGTCTTTACGAAATTCTCTTAATGGAAAAAATTTCAATTCCCTGGAAGACTGTAAAAGGCACCTGGAATAGTTCTTTGCTCAAAAAGATAAAAAGTTTTGGGAAGATGGAATTATGAAGTTACCTGAAAAATGGCAGAACGTAGTGGAACAAAACGGTGAATACGTTGTTCAATAGAGTTCTTGGTGAAAATGAAAAATGTCTTTTATTTTTCCTTAAAAATCGAAGGAACTTTTTGGCCAAACTAATATAATCTGTACCTTGTAGAATATTCTAAAAGAATATCCCTGAAAAATTACATAGATATGGCCTATTTTAGAAAGTAGTAGAGGAGGATTCTGGTTTAAGAATGAATGTGATAAGGGTTTGAAAGACTTCTTCAAACAGGAGAAAAGGGTGAAGATAAGTAAAAAGAGATGATTAAGAGAAATGGACTTTGAAGATAGTCAACTTGGGTTCAAACAGATCCTCCACTATTGGCTGTGCAACATTAGGCAAGTCATCTAACCTTTTTTAGCCAGTTTTCCCATTAATAAAATGGAAATCATACTAATACATGTCTCAAAGAACTACAGCGAGAGTTAAATGAAATATCATATAAAAAGCATTCAGCCTTGTTGCCTGGCACATACTCTGATAAATGTTAAATGCTGCTGCTGCAGTTTCTGTTATTATGAAATGTGTCCTAGGGATCCTCCAAAGGGGCATCATCCACTGACCTTTACTACAGAATAAAGGTTAGAAGGCTCACAAGTCAAATAGCAGCATTCTCTTTTCAGGCTAAAAGCAGGTCAGGAGCTGGCTACTAAATCAGCAATTTAAAAAATCAAATGAGTTTTTCTTTTTTTTAGTTTTTCAAGCTCATTCTTATTTCAGGTTGGAAGATGTGCACATAAGGTGAATACCCCTTCCATAATTCTTGTACTACTCTACACTGGGCTCCATCAGAAGAGTTAAAATGGAACTCACTAGTGTCCATCTGAGCAACCCAGGAACAAACCCAGGAGAGAAAGTCCCAAAATGACATTCTGATGTGTAGTTAAACGATTTGCCTTATATGGGTAGCTGAAACATCGTCCTTGTTGTACCACGAAGACTGAGAAAGAGGTTGCCATAATCTCCAGTAGTCTGTACATCTGTCTCCTTCTTGTAGAAGAAACTGTATAACCTACCAGCACACAGTCTCCCCAAGCAGATAAAACTGGTCAGCAGGTGACAAATGGTAATAATCTTCTAATTCTCTAAGGAGTTAGAGAGAAAGCACTTAATCTTCACTTCAATGAGGCATTTGGCTAATCACTTGCTGGAGAAGGAACCTTTGGAAAAACAAATGAGTAGGCCATCTTCTAATAAGGGAAAAAAGCCTACAGCACAAATGTTTTAGCTGTCTTTACAAAGGTCAGAGAGGCCCTCCCTCATCTGCTCCTCCGAGTCCTTTATAACAAGCAGGCCTTAATTTTGCAAAGGAAGCTTTCCTGGCTTCTAGTACTGTCTTCCAGCACCCTCAAGATTTCTACAACCTAAGTGTCCAATATCAGATGAATGGATAAAGAAGATGTGGTACGTATATACAATGGAATATTACTCAGCCATAAAAAGGAACGAAATTGGGTCATTTGTAGAGATGTGGATGGACCTAGAGTCTGTCATACAGAGTGAAGTAAGCCAGAAAGAGAAAAATAAATATCATATACTAACGTATATATGTGGAATCTAGAAAAATGGTACAGATGAACCTATTTGCAGGGCAGGAATAGAGATGCAGATGTAGAGAACGGACATGTGGACACAGTGGGTGAAGGGAAGGGTGGGACGAATTGGGAGATTAGGATTGACATGTATACACTACCATGCATAAAATAGACAGGTAGCGGGAACATGCTATAGAGCACAGGAAGCTCAGCTCCTCAGCTCGGTGCTCTGTGATGACCTAGATGGGTGGGATGTGGGATGGGTGGGAGGGAGGTCCAAGAGGGAAGGGATATAGGTATACATATAGCTGATTCACTTCACTGTACAGCAGAAACTCACACAACACTGTAAAGCAGTAATAATCCAGTTAAAAACAAAAAGATTTCTAGGTAATAGCTGTGGTCATTTAAGCTTGCTTGGCCTCAGTTTCCTTATGAGATTAAAAAAAAAAAAAGCTAGGATTTTATTCTCCTAAATTCTAATCTTGCTTAAATTCCAAACTGGTGTTAACTGTCAGATGGAGCTATCCTTAATACCACTGCTATTAACTTCAGCTTTCTTACAAGGGTATTCATCAAAATGAAGACCTCTACATTCAGACACACATTTTCAGTACAAAAATAAAACACTGCCAACCAGGAACCTCTTCAAAATAATATAAATGAGATAAAGGCAGCACCTAAACCACAGTGGCTTTGGACTAACATCAGGCTTAGGGTCCAAGCATGACAGGTGTTGGAAAAAACACAATTTTAGAGCTCCATAGAGATATGTGTATTTCAAATATAATAAACGATGAAAAAGTTGAGATGCATTTATCTCTCAGGCAATATTTTCTTTCAATCTATAAAATATTAAAATGGCCTACTTTGGTATGGTTTTCACACCTCTAGTATTCTACAGTCTAGTTCTAAACATATTTTACTTTTTTTCCTTGATAGGTTTTGCTTGGGTTGCTAGAAGAGATTCTATGGATTTCTAGCCTCAAAGCTGGGCTGATCTGATCGAGCAAAAGATTAGAGTGAGCGAGCAGGCACACACACACAAGAATTATCAAGAAATGAAATAAACCAAGTCACAACTGCCAGAAGGGAGGAAGGGACCAGTACAGAAGAGATGTATTGCATTTATATTTCTAACAAATGCACGTGGCAGAAACACACGCTTTTTAACTTTATTGTTGTTTACCTCACGTCCTTAATCAGCATCCAATTAATTCCACTGGTCTAAAGAGAAACTCCTAGTAAAATTTCACAATGGGCACCATCCTGTGCCTTAGTAGTATCACACCAACAGACCCAAAGCAGGTCTTTCTGTTCTCCCTCACACTAAGGTTTTGCCTAATAGTATACCAAAAAATTTCTAATCTCCTGGAGAAATAGGAAAAAAAAGTAAAAATAAAGTCACATTCCAAGAAGCTCTCATTTCATATACAGCATATTCCAAGCCATGTGGCAAAGTACCAAGTTATTTCAATACCAACCTAGTAAGAGTAGGATGAGGAAGACAAGAATTCCATTCAGAGGGAAAGTCTATAGACACATATATTTAGAAGGATGTTATCTTAGTACATTGGCCTTGTTTCACAGCACTCAGAGGAAGCAAGACTTTTCCCCTATAAATCTAAGGGTATGCCCTGAGAATTTTAAAATTTCTACCGCTGTATCCCTCTTTGGGTTTGTTTCTTTCAAAGAATGAGATTAAGGGAAAGAAAAGACAGACTTTAGTACACAACATACTGATAGATGCTCACATTGTCCTTAATCCCTTACTGGCCATATTTAAAACAGTATTAGGCACCCACCGTTCTGGCAAAAAAAAAAATTTTTTTTTTTAAATTTATTTTTTGGCTGTGCTGGGTCTTCGCTGCTGTGTGTGGGCTTCTCATTGAGGTGGCTTCTCTTGTGGTGGAGCACAGGCTCTAGGCACGTGGCTCAAGGGATCTAGAGCACAGGCTCAGTAGCTGTGGGGCATGGACTTAATTGCTCCACAGCATGTGGGATCTTCACGGACCAGGGCTCGAACCCGTGTCCCCTGCATTGGCAGGCGGATTCTTAACCACTGCGCCACCAGAGAAGCCCTGGCAAGAATTTTTAAAGTTGACAGTACCAAGTACTGATTAAGTAAAACTGGTGGAGGCATAAACTACTGGTACAACCACTTTCATAAACTGGCCTTACCTAGTGAGGTAGAACATGTGCACATCCAACTACCTAGCAACTCCACCCTTAGGTGTGTACACTAGAGAAACCTTGGCACTTGTGCCCCAGAGACATAACAATGTTCAAAGCAGCAATGTTGGTAATAGCAAAAATACTGGAAAAAGCCTAAGTGCCCATCAACAGATGGATGATATATTTTCATATACTCATACAGTGGCACGCTAAAAGCAGTAAAAATAAACTAACGACACTGCATATATATCAACACAGACAAGGAAAAAGCAAGTCACAGAAAAAGGCATGACACTGTGATTCTACTTAAATCAAGAAAAGAATCAGGGGCTTCCCGGGTGGCGCAGTGGTTAAGAATCTGCCTGCCAGGGCTTCCCTGGTGGCACAGTGGTTGAGAGTCCACCTGCCGATGCAGGGGACACGGGTTCTTGCCCCGGTCCGGGAAGATCCCACATGCCATGGAGCGGCTGGGCCCGTGAGCCATGGCCGCTGAGCCTG